>NC_049170.1:7951384-8266944 GCF_009769625.2 Cygnus olor | reverse complement strand
CTTCTGGCATTTTAAAAATAATCACTTTTATTATTCATGCCCTATGAGCTCATACACTCTGCCATTTACTCTAATTTTAACAAAGAAGAGTAAACATTGCTGTTGTTTTTTATAGTTTAAAAAAATTATATAATCCTATTAGTGCACAGCTCACAGGCATTATATATCAGTATTAGAAAACAAATAGTTCAGTAGTTTGCTGCCACACTGTGAAAGGTGTAAAACCTCAAATGCCATTATTATACATTCAGGTATAAGACAACCAAGAGACTTTAACAATTTCCCCAACCTTTTGGTCTAGTACTTAACCATGTTAGCACAAAGAAGTCCAGAATTTATTCCTGTTCTCTGTAATTGAAACTCATTCCTGCAAGAGTTTTTCACTTTTTTTCTGACCTCAGGTTAGAAAAAATTCCCCACGACACTTTCTGCATTTCAATTTTACTTTGTTGAACTCTGCTACAGTTTTAATGTTTCCAAAAAGAGAAAATACGGCCAAAAATGATTTTCAAAAAAATACATTTATGAAAATTAAAACGTGATCCCTGAACCTGCAGAGCTCATAAATGTATCCTAAATAGCTTAACTAAACTGAAGCATTCATTGTATGTTATGGGTTAAAACCAAGAAAGAATTATAAAATAAATAAATAAATAAATAAATAAATAAATCAGAGATATAAGTAACAAAACTAAAGCTGCAACTGAGAACAGCTGAACGGGGCGGGGGGAAGGCAATTGGAATTGGCGCACCATCTTCAAAATTTCTCCATCCTGGGTTCTGTAACTCTTTCTTGAGCCTTATTCCTCTCAGCAGAAAGAATTTCTACTCAGCAAACCCTGCCCTCTGCTGACTAAATGCCAGTACTGTCACGTATGTGCATTTTTTTTTCTTTTTTTTTTTTTTTCTGTTTGTACATAGATTGCAATGAAAAATGTGAGGGAAAAATAATCCATTCAGTAGCATGCTTTGGATTTTATTCATTCTCTCTTAAAGAGCTCCATCAATAGTATGTATTTTTAAAGTTCTGTTTCAGAGAAATGTTCAAGTTAGCCACCCTAAGGAGCACTGTGCGTTATGTACCTTAACAATTCGGATCATATTCACCCCTCTTCTCCTCTATGAAAACAAACAACCACTTTTTTCCAGACTGGTCACAAGGTCACACAACACTACCAAATTAGCTTCCAGCCTCATCCTTCTGCCACTGAAAGAGCAAAAGTCTCAGTGAATTAAACTGCAATAAATGATTGGCATCATCATGCTCTTAAATTTGCCATGTTGGTACAATTAGAAATCTAAGCTGTTCCCAGACAAGGGGAAAATTGTGAAATTAGGGTATGTACATGATACTTGGCAAAAGCCCTTTTTCAAACTTCATATTTGACAGCTATATTTAAAGCTATTTTCTAAATTACTTTTCCAAGCAAGCACCAGGTTAGCATAAAAATATGTTTCTCTCTGAACCATATAAACAATACATGCCTCCCTCCCATCATGTAAAAATGTACCTAGTTGTAACAAATATACCTTTATGATTACCAGAAATAGAAATTCCAGCATGTGAACAGTCACCAGAACCTAAATAGCACTTGAGGGGCAGAGATCAGCAGGTCATTGGATTTTTAGAGAGGTGGCCAGAGTTTACTGCTGGGCTGCTAACAGCTGGTGAATGTGCTGCATTGTTCTTTGAAAACTGAGGGGCTGCCAGAATTTTCACTGTTGTTATTATTATTTTTATTTATTTTATTTTATTTTATTTTTCCTGCAGGTTGCTATGAAGCAGCAAGGCCTGGCACAGGGCTTGTCATGCTGGGACACATCTGGATGGGCAAGTAGAAAGGTTGAGGAGAGGCACATAAATCCCGGCTTCTCTCCATGTCCTGCTGGCAACTGGTTGGGAGCCGCACATGTAGAGAAGGAGGTGGCTGCCAGCTTGTGGAGAATTTCTGAGTACAGGCTCCAGGTGACTAAAGAGCACTGAGCTGGGATGGGGAGGTGGCTGAAAGCCTGGAAACAGCTGGGAATAATGGTTAAATGCATTTCTATTGCTCACATTTCAGCAGGACCCATTTGTCCCATAGCACAAATAGTGTAGCTACAAGGATGGCTTGAGAAGGTGTTAAACTGGTGTAATGGCCAAAGTCCTGCCATCACCCTCCTCTGACATGGGCACAAATCCCCACAAGGCCACATGATGCCACACAGCTGCAATACTAAAACTCACCCAGGAAAAGGAAGGAAGACAAATTTTACCCTGCCCCACAAATCCCCTCTGCTCCTAGCTCAGCACTAGGGCTGAAAGTTTACTCTTCATTTTGTCTCCCCCTCATCACCATGACAGAACCCCAAAATGAAGACTCTTAACCCTCATCCCCCCACCCCAGAAAGTGGGCTAGGGAGAAAAAGGTGCTATTGCTCAACACAGAAAGCTGCCTCCTCACTCCCCAACTCCACCATGCAAGTCATCAAGGCTGCTCCTCTGCCCACAGGGGATTCACTGCAAAATGGGGACACCTTGGGAGACCCAGCTCCACCACAGCAGCATGAGACCTCCTGCTGCTGTTCTGGGGATGTGCCCATCTGCAAAGCCTAAGGCAAAGAGCGTGCAACATGCCAGAGCAAGGCCATCGTGCTAATGCACGAGGCGAACGCAAAGCAGGCACGAAAAACAAATAAAGCAGCAAGAACAACAGAGCTTGAAGCACAATCAGGAGAATAATTATCAACCCAAGAGGGGAGACGTTTTATGCCTTGCTACTTTCTCGCAGTCACGGGGCTGCTGCTAATTAGAACAGATACAATTTTCAGGCAGTGTGTGATTTTCAAGTTGATGGTGTCCTTAAGAAAGCTTTTCTGGCTCTCATTGCTATTCATGGTATGGCAGTTCGCTCTCGCTTACCCTGACTCAGCAAAGCCCTTACACATGCTGTTCCAAGCACATGCTTAAACCAGCATGTTGTGAGAACATGAGTTTTCTGCTGGGCCAAGAGGGTGCGATGTCAGACTCAAAGCTTAATCATGCCCTTAGGTGCTTCTCCAAATAAGGACCATTACCAGTAGCTCTCAGAAACAAAGTGGTTTTGACCTATATGCCAGAAGTTTAGGTATTATATTAGACCTGGTTGGTTTCTTCCTCTCTTTCCAGCTGTGGGGACACAACAGCCGTTGTAGAAATTGCAGGAATCAAATAGCTTCCTATCCAGCGGATGGATAAATTTTTGGAGGGAAGAGCTAGAAAAGAAGGGTTGTTTTCCCACCACATCCCCATGGAGTATGACCAGAGCTCTTTCCCTGAGCTTGGGAGGCCGTGCATGCTCAAAGGGCCACTCCATGCCCCTTCCAGCAGCACCAAGATCACACAAGGGTCATGTAATTTTCTAGGGTAAGGGATACAATTGATGCATGCTTGAGGTAGATGTGGGCAACCAGGGTTTCAAAATAAGTCAATGTGACACTGAAGGTGCTTGGATCTGCTATGGAGCTGAAGAGGTGTCATCAAGTAACAGGTGCCAGAGAATTAGCAAATGTGGGGTAAGCATTATAAATAATATGTAGCAGTGGGAGCAGCCAGAACACACTGTAGCCTTTAATACAAGCTTGGGCAATTGAGTTTAGTGTAGTTTTCTACATAAAAATGCCACAGCAAGAGCATAAATCACCTTGCCTAGCTCAGGAGATGGACTCTGTCACTGTCAAATGCCTTGTCAATAAGGAAACATCAAGAAGCAATTCAAAAATTATTTTCTAAAATATTTTATGTGTGGCACCAGTCTTCTTTTAGGGCCCAAACTGTACAGCAAAAGGGCCAAAAGAACTAATGTGGACAGAAGCTTAGGCCCCGAGTTTGCAACCATCAGAGGCAGCGTGGCCTCATCCGTCCATGTAATCTGCTATCGAGGACAGCGGTGTCAACTCGAAGACAACTTTCTGTTGCTGCAAGGATCATCAAATTGCTGATTTACTGAAGGCATGCTGAATGGCTTGGAAACCCAGAGCACGGTTCTATACTGCTGGCAATGTAGAGTCTTGTTCTTTGTTCTACAATACCAGGAAAGGAGGAGGAAAAATTAAGAGTTTACTTGCAACTCTCTTGTCTCCCGTTCTGTCACTTGCTTTATATTCTTGTTTTTGTCTCATCATCGGCTCCTGCCATAAATTTCTGGCTGTGCTTGTGAAGCCTTTTACCTGTACATCAGTGCCTGGGGGATGTAAGCAGTACGCAGGGCTTACCTTCTGTTGCAGGGTCTCCAGGGGGCACAACCAGAGGGTCTGGTGGATCTCTGATCTTCTATCCAGTGACACATCCTGTTCGTGCTAGTTTAATTGTGCTTTAGTGGCATACAGCCAAGGCAAGGAGGGAATTTCAGGGCAGAAAGCAGACAGCTTTTTACTTTCCTTGCAGTCTCTGATACCAGTCATGGCTTTAAATCACCATATAGCTTGAAAAATGCATTACAATGCGTAAGCATGCCAGCCTGGTGGCAAAGCCGTTTGGATACAAAGCAATGACACACATCTATTCATTTCTCCTTTTTCTGTGTGCTGCACCTTACTCTTTCTTTCTCAGTTTGTCTTCCATGTCTTTCATCTTCCCCTCTTTTCCCAGAAATGTGGAGAACTTCAGTATCAGTTTGAAATCCACGCGAATTTTACACAATTCTCACCTGGGAGCTCAAAATCAAAGTCTGGTCTGCATCACGCTGCTTAGGAGAGACTGGGGTTTTCTTTCTTCACTCCAGCACAAACTCGCAGCATGAGAGAAAGCTAGACAGCAAAGCTAGGCTCACACACACCTGCTCAGGAAGCAGCATGCTAACTTCACAGCAATATCATCTGCCCACCCCATCTTTGCTCCCCATGCCATGTATTTCAAACACAGTGCTAACACAATCCAGAGATTTCCAGAAAATCCAGATTTTGCTGCTTAAACTCATTAGGGAAAAAAGCAGACCTCTTTGCTTCAGTGGTAAAAAATAATACACTTATTGTTTAGAATAATTTGGCGAATTTATTGCATTGTGCCAGTGCATTGCTCTGACTGGACACAAGGTCAGCCTCTGCCACTCACAGCTTTTTTCAGTTTGTCAGGCAAGAACTTAAATTGCAATGTTCCTAGACATTCTGAGATAGCACGTAAGGAAATCACCCCACTGTGTCCCAAAAATAGGGATTACCCTAGTGATGTCTCAGGAAGGAAGCGGACAGGGGTTGACCAGGTCATACCTGGTCATACCATCTACCTGATGGCTTCATTGCAGGATGGGCAGTGAAGGGGAATGTCAAGGCTTGGGTGTGCAGGAACAGAAAGGAAATTATCATTTTCTCCTCTTCTTACAAAAAGCCTCTTTTTCTTTCTTTTCCCTTCCCAACAGCAGATAGCTAAACTGTGAAGCTCATTGCCCCAGAATGTTATGTATGCCAGAAGTTTATATGTGTTTATATGAAAAACCTGGTGACAAAACGTAACGGCACAGAAACAATGGTGATGGCACAGAAACAATCCCAGCCACAGGCTGACAGGAGACACACTTGGGGAGCTACAGAGTGAGCTTGCTCTAGTCTAATATCCCTTCACTAGGCAACCACTATTGACAATTGTCAAAGAGATGGAAAACGAAACTATTTTGACCTTTGGTCTGATCCAGTACGTCTGTTCTTAAGCACTCTGTTATGTTTTTGTGCTGGCATTTATTTGGTGACAGTGGTTTTATTTTAGAAGCATGATGTTTGAAATTACAATAGCAAACCATAAAAGGTCTTAAGAAGACTTATAATTATTTGATCTCCTGGTTTTCTTCAGCAAATCTCAAATTGTAGAGGCTTAAGTTTACAGGTGCTGGACATCATCAGTATTGATGCTGTACATCTTCCATTTCAGTGTTTACCTGCTGCATTTCTCCATGGTAGTGCATTGTTCTACTCATAAAGATGTTTTCTCCAGCTGTCCCATGCCAGGAAGAAATTTGAAGGCAGCAGCAATAGAGGAGAGGGGCTATGCTTTGCTCTGGTCCCTCCTTTCAGCCTGTGTTTTTGAGATACGTGCAGTAGGACAGCACGTGTGTGTCCTGCCATGTGACATACTGCCTGGTCTTGTGATGCAATAGGGGTCATGATGTGACTCTTCCAAGTGCCTCCATAGCTTAAGCATGTCTCCAGCAGCAACACGCAAGCAGAAAAGTAAAGTATTGCCAAAGCTCAGCCATGTTTAATGCCCGCTCCCAGGAGAGGAAGGAAGCTGTGCAGGACTTCTCTGACAAAATGACAAAACTGAGATGCACTGTTGAAGCTGCAGAACAAGTCCTGCTGCCCTGCTACCACCAACTGATCGATGCTGAGCTCCTTCTTTGGGGATTTCCACTGACTTAACTCCTTAAAAGGAAGGATTTCACGAATATGTAAATTGGTCTGAAAGCTAGCAGTTGCGAACAGCAGAATAAAATCAAAACACAGATTGTGCATAATGCCATTAATAGTGCCTAATACACCAGCCTCAGTCTAGGCTCCACTGAAACCAATCTCCCCTGTGGCCTCACAGAATGGGACTTTAAAATGCCTACATAGAGAGATTAATGCACATGTGGTCAGCTGGTTTGTTTTAAGCTTCAATCCACAGTTTTAATCACAGGATCATGCTCAACCTGTGTGGCTGGTCATGAGCAATTCATATTTCATGGTCCATAGCCTATCCCAAATCAGCGCACACAGCTCTTGGTGGCATGTGGCAGGGTTTGTTCTGTGAACAGAGGGGCTCTCTGAGATTCTAGTTATGAAACGGGCTAATTCAGGGATGTCAATTTTTTGAATAATTTAAGTCAAACTGGACAAATGCAAGAATGTGTTGTGGAGAAAAGGCTGCTCTCAGAGGCTAGGAGATAACCTCCTTGGTCTCATTTCTCTCCTCAGCACTCTAGCTGTGTTAAGAACTTAAGCTGTAAACCATTGTGCTCAGTGGAGCAACCCTAGGGCCATCCTGTTGAAGACCTAAGCACACCCATTTAAAAAGCATCTAAGCAATCCAAGAAAACCATATACAGCTGCAGTGCAGAGGACCTTCAGGTGTTTCTGGTGAAGTGTCAGTCCTCTACAAATTAGCTTCTCAAGAAGCTACTGTCAAGAATCCACAAATTTCAGTTTAACCAAACTCAAAGTTATCCAAGCTACATTCTCATCTACCCTCATATTCTCTAAACAGAGATTAAATTAATTTCTCCATCTGCTTCAGCAGTGGCTCCTGGTGACGTTTTATCTGCACATATTCCCAGCCTATTCTCTTAGTCCCTTTGCCACCAGGATTGTATTTTGCCTCTGCTTTCTTTTCTCTCAACAGGCTGTTGAGTTTCATCATACACCGAGTATATTTTGGGCAAGAGAACAGGCTGTTCTCCTCCTTACTCATTCTTCTCTCCCTTTTTCTTTCTTTTATCCTTGAATTTCATTTGGAATTTGCACACAGAAGCCATGAGTTCATTATTTTGGTGCCCAAAGTACAGGATGTCAAAGCCCTGCAAATCAAAGTTCTCTCATGTAACCAGACTCTAAGTTTAAGCAAAACATTCTTATTATTTGTAACATGTTTTATCGTGATTTTAAAGAGCAATCCATTCTAAAACTTTTGTTTTCAGTTAAAACTGTGACAGACAGACACTGCCAGCAGGGAGCTTGTTTATTCATACTTCAGTAATATCATTCCACAGAGTTTCCATTCTGATCATTCCCATAGACAATAAACAGGCAATTTGCTGACTCCTAAGTGGTAAGAATTAATCTGAATTCCATGACAAGAGATATAGATCAGGGAGAAATAAATTAAGAACCTCAGTATATTTCCATACCCGGTGATAGGAGACAGCAGCACACACTCTGTTCTAGCAAGTTCTGGTCCCTGGAGCAGTGAAGTCCCAGCAGCAAGTTCAGCCATGCAAACACAAACTTTCTTCATCATGCAGCTGTAAGGAACCACAGTGAGGTTTGTGCTGCCAGGCCTAAACTCGTAATAGACAGCCGGTCAAAATAGCCTTTACTAGATATGACTACACCTACAGGAGTTGCAATTCAACCTTCACAGTTGTAGTAATTCCATTATGAACCTTTGCAGAAGTAAGACAGTTTTTTGTTGTTGTTGTTTGTTTGTTTTTGTGACATTAAATGGCAAAGGTAGGAAAAGAGTGAAAAAATGGAAGTGACATTAGCACAGAGCTGTATTTATCAAGCACAGGTTTCTTCCCCTACCATACATTTTGAATGACAGAAAGTTTTTCAGCCTCCCAGCAGAGATCAATGCTTGAAATCTGAAGCCAAACAAATACAGACAAATTCATGTGAAAAATGAGACATTCATCTAAGTGCAGAGTGATTAACTCTGCTGACTTACGGTAAGACTTAAACAACGTGATGGATTCTCTGTCACTGGGACATACTCTGATCAAGACTGGATATTCTTCTAGGATTACACTTTATCTCACACAGTTACTCAGCTCAAAGCAGTGGCAATTCATGGAAGCTCAGTACAACATTGCAGTGTTGAAGTTGCCTTTAGCCAAAACCAACACCACTACTCCATGCCTTGTTGGTCCATGTCTGGACAGGATGAGACAGGGCTCTGGCTCCTTCCCCACCTGTTACACCATCCTGGTAGCAACAGCTCCACTTTTTCCACAGGCAAAACAAGTGCAGTGTTTTGTGAGCAAGCATCTCCTCTTATCTTCGTTAGGCTAAAAGAAATGGATGGATGGATGGATGGATGGATGGATGGATGGATGGATGGATGGAGACATTCCATGGAACATATCTGGCATGTGAGCCACCAGAAGGAACTCAACTGATGATGATTGCAAGAAATTTAACTTTCCTCTATACAGAGACACCTGTATTTAAGTGCACCATGTCTTAACTTATTGCAGTCCAGTCTAGACTGACTCAATGAATTGCCACACCAATAAAGTATCTGTATGAGTTTGGGGTGAAGAAGAAATCTTGCAGAAATAATTTTCACATGGATACCCAGACATTTTTTTCTGAGAAAATGTGGAAAGAATACGAGCTGGTTATCCGGCAGAAGAGATGAGAGACCCCTACAAGTCTCAGAGAAACCCTGATCTAGTTCAAGATGTCCCTGCCCATAGCAGAGGGGTTGGACTAGATGATCTGTAAAGGTCCCTTCCAACCCAAAGCATTTTATGATTCTATGATTGTATAAAAATGAGAAATACTGTTCCCATATTAGCAGATTATTAAAGTAATTCCTCATCAATAGTTAGGAAGCACAGAATGAGATGGATAGGAAAGGACAGGTATACCGACACATTATGCACTAAAAGTTCAGGTGAAGATCACAAATTTAATCTGAGATGTGAAGCTGCACTGTAGATGGCTCTCACCCATACTGGTCAGTCCATCACTGTATTGTCACCGTGCCACTCACAGATCAGGACTCTGCTGGACAAGGCAAAAACAGGCTGTCTCAAAAGGATGGATTGTTCCTCCAGGCTTAGGTACAAAGAGGCAAGCTACAGCAAGCAATATAACTATCACTTGGCAGCTGATTTGGAGTAACTTTCTTTGTGCATGCTCTTAGTCCATGGGAACCAGGAGGCAATTTGGATTAGCTTAGCCTTTAGAAGGCACTTACTGCCTGCGAGCTGCCACTTGTGAGAAGCTCATGTGACAAAACTCTGTGATTTATGGTTTAACAGGTAGTTGTAAGCTCGTTGGATACACCAGGCACGCAAGCTGCTGTTGTCTACATTAAATATGTCAGCACTTCTCAGCTAATGCAGCAAACTCCTGTTCCTCTGACACAGAAGCTAGGGGTGTTTGGGGAATGCTGAACATTGCCTGGTGCTTTCAGAGCAAGTTCTTTGCTGCTTCAGAATCCACACCCTAAACCCCAGTTTCAATGCAACAAAATATTGCGACCGGAGGATCAGATACGCTGAATGTAATTATAGAAATCAGTAAACAGATCTGCTTTATAGTAGCCCAGAACTACTCATTTTAGTATACAATACAGCACCAAATTTTGCTATTTGACCTCAGTTCTTTAACTTATTGTTCCTGATTGACAACTACTAAATATCTACAGGCCAAAAACTGAAATTGAAATTTCTTTCCAGAAAGACTTCATGACAGCCTTAGGAATATCACCCTTAGGGAGCTTTCTTCTAAAGAGACCACATTTCAAACTTGTTTTCCTCTTTGTAGCCATCTCTATTCAAATATTTTTCCCAAAAGACATTTATGTCTCTGAGTACACAAAGGAATAATTTCTTCTGCATTCATCCATAAACCTGCATTTGTTTCTTTTAATTTTCCTTCTCAAATCCAGTCCTTTGAGTCACTCAAGACACAGGAAAATCTCTACTTTCCAGCTACATTAAGTTTCATCTGCCTCTGAGAATTTGGAAGCAGATCTTTTGTCATAGAGAGCAATAAAAAAATCCTGTGGTTCTGCATTTCTCTCTTAGCAGGAGGACTACAGTTTTCCATTAAGCACTGATGAACATTTCTTCCTATTGCCTCCACCAGGAGCTATTCTAAAACCCTAAGGATTCTCTGTTATATTAGAAGTCAGAAAATCCTCTAGGTTTACATCAGCTCTAAAGTTCTGCTTATACTTAACTCAAATGTGATATCCTACAGAGCAGCAAGATGAATCGAAGACAGATTTCAATTAGTCTTTCTCAGGAATAAAAGCACTGAAAATACAAAAGATAAACATTTATCATAATGCTATGGTAGAAATAAACTCTCTGCGATAACTAAAATAATATAAAATTCTGGCAGAGCATTCATGAGAACAAGAAGGATTATGAAAAAAATAGTTGCACTTTATGGTTTTGGGGACACTGCTTTTCAGCTCAGTTGTTTTCATTTTACTGCTGGACCTCCTGGAATTTCATCCTTGATTATCTCCAGCTACAGATTTTGCAAATATTCTGGGAGAAGGCACTCACATTTTTTACTACAGAAACTGATCCACTTTCAGTGGAATACTTAAAATATTATGTAGGCTAGAGGGCAACGATAACTCTCTACAACGGTGTCTAAGACACTCCTTGGGAAACTGCATACCTGTGTTTAAACCTTTGTTACTGGTAATGTTTAATTATCTCTACAAGACCCTATAAGACAGCCACATAAAATCCCATGTCCTAGTGATTAGAAAACTTTCTGGAAGATGATTTACTCCATCTGAATGATTATTACAACTTCCTTCTTCCATTTCTTGAATTTAGCCTAGATAACTCTTTTTTATTATTATTATTTGTTTATTATTTTTTATTTTTTTATTATTTGTTGTTGTCAAACCTGATCATAAAGTCAGGACAACCTTGCCAGTTTCATAAACACTTAAATTATATAATTATATTGCTTTAAAAAAAAAAAAAAAAAAAAAGTTCATTTGCAAAATAACTCAGCTAAGTTTACCTAACTACCCCACAGAGAGAACCACATTCTCTCTGTGCCAGACCCTGTATGAATATCATAGAAAGTTAGGTTCTGTCAAAGACAGTTTGTTGTGAAAACACAATACAAAGACAGGCAAACACATACAAACAGGGAACAGATAATGGAAATGTGTCAGAAACAGTTGACCTAATTTCCTAATGAGTCAGGTAGAAATTACGACACTATGTCCTTTTCTATCAGAGAAGAATTCAGAATTCCCAAGTCACTCTGTGTTTCCAAGGTGTCCCTGACAGCTATGAAACTACAGACAAGAGGTAGACCTCTTTACCCACAGTGGCTGATTCTTAGAGAGGATTAAAACAAACTATTCTCAGTTTACCCATTAACTCAATGGGTTGTGGTAACATTCTCCTATTTCTAATCTGCGGATTTCATTTGCTGTCACATAATGTCATCTCTCGTTTTCCTGCTTACTTTTTTAAGATGGGGCTGCTTTTGTAGACTCAATGATCTGGGGACATAACAGAGATGGGTTGTGTAGGAACAAGCAACATAAAATTAACTGATGTGAGAGGGAAGGCTTCAAATCTGAAAGACTCATGCACTTAAGTTTGTCTACCCACAGGATCTATTAGTAAGTATAATAAAAGACACTAATTCTCCCTGTGAGTCTTACTTTAAAACCATGTATAACAAAATATCAGGGGTCTATATAGAACTCATATGGCCTAAGGTAAACTTAACCTAGTCTTCTCGTCTTTAAGCACACAGGGACTTCCAACTACAAAGGCCATTGCCTCATGAGGGAATTAGAAAGGCAAAGAAAGCCATCTGTAGACCCCACACTGACATGTATGGCCCAAAAGAAACAGCATGCAGTAAATGAAGCACTGAGCTGGAAAGAAAGAGCAAGGACAGTTTCATGACTAAGTAAGTTGACTGACACCCTGAAGACACAGTGATTCCCCTGTCTCTCATACAGCCAGATTCTCTGATGCTGGGCAAAACATTTGAGTTCTGCTAAGTGAGCATTCCAGTATTTCTTGCTTTACAAATGGCCACCTTGGGGACTTCTGATATTATTTGTAGAAATGCTGAGGGTCAGCATTGTCACTGAGGTCAAAGACTTGTGCTATGGTCTCCCATTCAAATAGTCCCCACATCAAGATATTCTCTATTCATTATCATTTCTTCCTTGGTTTTCTATCTATAGAACAGCAATAAACCCCTCCTCACACTCGGCAGCTGTTCTGTGAAGACAAATTCAATAGGTTGTGAGACACATTCAAAAACTGTGACAGTAAATGCTAGAGAAGAGCCCATGAGGAAATTAAACATCATCTTAAGAAAGCACACAGATTAATGCCCAAGGCCACACATTAAACGGGGGGGGGGGGGGGGGGGGGGGGTATAAAAGGTTGAAGAGCTTCTCGTTAAATCACTGTGAGCATGGGAAGAGGGGGTGCTGTGCAGAAACAAAACTAAACAAAACAAAAACACAATGGCATGCAATTATTTAGTTAAAGACATAAGCAGGAAAACTGGAGTAATGAATACAAGAAAGGGTTGAATGAAGGGATTCACTGGAAACTTTAAGGCTGGTACTGCCTACGTTTTTTGAGTGCCTGACATGGTGAGGATTTCTCCAATGTACATTGTAATACCATGCAGAAATATCTAAAGGAGCTCTGAACCACCTATAAAAGGGACTGAGAGTTCACAGCCATGTGAGTAATCAGTAGATAAATGAGTTCTGATTAATGCAAATGAGCAGCAGATAAAAGCTGGCACTGCACTGGCTTAACACAGCACTCACAGTGCCATCAATTCTTCCAAAAAAGTACCTCATTGAGCCATGTACATGTACCCTTGATGCAAGGCAAGCTCATCTCTTGAGAGCACATGGCCCTGGGGAGGCCCTGATTTAGATCCACTGCGTGTTTTGTGGCATGTGAAATTCCACCCCATACAAACATGGAAATCCTGAGCATCCAACACATATTAGCACTTTCAAGCAATGTAAGCTGCACTGCTTCATCTTTGTTTACTGTCTTGAAAAGTACAAAAAGACAGGAGTTTTTAGGGTTTCACAGTTTGTGTATTTTGTTGGGTTAATCATTTCTGTCACAACGCCTTTTAGCCCAGGGCTTAGAAAAACCATCAAGAATAGAGAGTACAAGTGAGATTACAGGATATAATAAGAATGTTTCATCTTCACAGCGGAGTAGAAACAATATTAGATGACTTTTATTGCATAACCAAAATCTTCTGGAAAATCTGTCTAATACCACATAGAGATTTAAAAGCTCCTGAAAAACTACATGGCACAGCAATAGAAGCCAGATATCTAAATCCCGGTCAGGTGCTACAGCCCTGGTGTTTGCTGACTTACTGCTCACATGCACCATGCTTTCCCTCTGCTGCTGGGATAAGATAACTGGAGATTACTTTACCCATTTCCACATCAACATACACACTGTCCTACATACCCAAACCACTTCTTCACCCTATGAGAAACAGTCATCAGCATCCCCAGCCTCTAACAACACCTATATAGCATCCCCACCTCTCCCTCACCACCCATTTCAGAAAACTGTGCTTCTGCTGTTTCCCTCCTGTATGGTCCAAAAAGGGAGGGAGTTCTTCTCTCTCAGTGCTGGAATAATTGGCAAGAAAGCTGCTGTGTTAGAGTAGTCTTGCTACAGTAAATATCTTCACACGTATGCCTCTCATCACTTTATTTGAAGAAGTGGCTGCATTAGTTTTAAACAAGTCTGTGTCACAGGTCAAGTTTAAAAAGTGCTCAGGGCCAGATTCAATGAATGGCACAGCTGCTTAGAAGTCAGGCACAGCCATTCCTGTATTGTCAACATTTTAAGCCCACTGTGAGCTTGGAAAAGCAACATTAGGGGAAGAAGCTAACAGGAATTGCCTGACACGTGTGGTACCACTTCCCGGACATTTTTTACATCAGGAGCAGAATCCTACATATGAGAGCTCTTCCTACCGAGCCACACGGACATGCTCACTTTCCCTCAGTTTCCCTTCCAACTCAACAGTGTTCATGAAGGACAAGACAGAGAAAAGCCCTTTCGAGGCTTCTGTCCTAATTACTGAGATAGGCAAAGTTACTGCATGTAGAAAAGGACTCTGGTACTCTGTGTAGAAAAGCTAGAGCAAAGCACTTTGGCAAAAAAAGAACATACAAATCTACAATAATAAGAGGAATATCACAACTCTGAATTAATTTGCCCACACAGATCATCAGCAACTAAAAGCTATGTAGATGATGCTGCCTTTGTAGTGACAGACCTTTAAACATGTTGTCTCTTGAAATGGAAAAGTGTTAGGCCTACAGGGGAAGGTGAAATCCATAGGCAAATATAACTGGTACACCTCATGCAATTTGTTTAAAATGTAGCAATCCAGGAACTCTTGAACGAAGTAGACCAAGTAACCTTATACATGTATGCAAAGGATGGATTCAGCCCTGTTTAACCCATTTTACTGCAATATTTTTTTCATAAATATTGAGTATAATAATAACCTTTAACCCTTCAGAAGATTCTTCTTAAAGACATTTAGCCTGCATAATTAAAACTGAAGTCCCTGTCACTCAGCTGGTGGACGAGATCTCTTCACTGATTCCAAGCAAAACTTCAGTGAATTTAGTTGTAAACAGGGACACTGTGGTTTCTCTGCTTCCAAGGCCAAATATATAATCCCATAAAAAATAGAGTTATTGAGATCCATCTTAAAGCCAGATATGACTTATCTTTACGTACTCTTACTGGAAGGCTCTTCCAATACTTCAATGCTCAAGATCTTAGAAATCTCATAATTTCAAGCCTAAACCAATTTATGGCCAGATTACAGCCATCTGTTCTTATTCCAACACTATCTTTCATCTTAAAAAACTGTACTCTCCCCCTGGCAAAGGGCCCATTGACCTGAATAAATGAGAAGCAGTGATTATTGAAGCTGAACAAGAAAAATGCTGGGAATGCTTGGGTCTGACAATTAAACTTTCTACTTTCTCCTAGATAGATATCCCAAGGATGGACAGGTTCTTCATTTTCACCATTAGCAGCAAAGGGGAGAGATCAAGTCATAGAAAATTCTAATCCCCTGCTTTGATAAGAGGATCCTTTTCTTTGCCTCTTAGCCTCATAAACTTTTAAACTTTTTAAACTTTTAAACTTTGCCTCATAAACTTTTCCACTTAGGAGCTCTGAAGGTTATGTCACTGTAAGGAACAGGTGTTGGTGCTGTACCTTGCTGAAGTGCTCTGATCTCCTTGGGAACAAGAGAAGTAAGGACTAACTATGGTAGATATTTATTTTAAGTTTTCATCAGAAGGTTCAGCAATGTCAATAGCCAAACTGTCAGCCATGAATAACTCATTCAGCTAAAAGTAGCAGCCAGGATTCTTCACCCTATCTTAAAAATTTGGGGTATCCAAACCAATGTTAAAAGGCTGAGTTTTCAGAAGTCTTGTTGCCTATTTACACCTTAATAAGCCTCTGCTGGTCATTCATGAAAACAACTGTAACAGAAAAATAAAATAGAAGTAGCAACATTGTCATGTCTGTTTGGAAAGTCACAGCCAGCCTGTATGAAAGCGGGGAGAAGGGGAGAGGAAAGGCAGTCCCTAATGTTCAACATTTATTTTGCAGTAAGTCCATCAATCATTCCTCTTCTTTTTGTAGAAATGCCTTGAACAGAACAGAATGGTCTTGTAACGGTTCATCACTCACAAACGTTTGATGAAAGTGGATTCGGTTTTCGGTTTATGATACATCATGCTGGAGGAGATGAGTTTTCTAGATGAGATACAGGCATTACACATAAAACCTATCTAGTTCTTTTCTAGTGCTGTGTCCAAGGCATTGGGTTAAAGAAAAACACAGGAGTAGGCTGCTGCCAAAATCAGTCACACAGATCTCACTTATCACTGCTAGAGACATTGATCCTTGTACAATTCATCTCCATGGCATTGTGGCAAACTGGGAAAACCCCTGTCACACATGTGTGTTACCATTTGTTCTTTAAGTTACTTTAAACATAAAGTCTTTTATTTTATTGTGCATCCTACCCAGTTCTTGTACACCTCAGCAAGCTCTCATTCAAACAATGCTTACCAAACCTTTCATAAAGGCACCTGAAGCCTGCTGATTGAGTAGTCTCACAAAAGCTTTTC
Source organism: Cygnus olor (assembly GCF_009769625.2). Lineage (NCBI taxonomy): Eukaryota > Metazoa > Chordata > Aves > Anseriformes > Anatidae > Cygnus > Cygnus olor. Next base: position 8,250,332 of record NC_049170.1, on the reverse strand, counting down.
TAATAATATACATTTGGAGTGCTTTTAATCATTTTATGAAGTTAGGAAATTCTCATCTGTTGAACTCCAGCGGACCACAGAAAAATTTTATGGCTCATCAACAATTGAAATCGGGTGAAAGGAATGCAGAACAGTACTTTCAAATTAAATTACAGTTTTTTGGGTTGGACTGGCACAATCTGTCTTTAGCAAAAGAAGTGCGTTTTGTGGAACTTTCAGAGCAAATTCATTCCTCTGATTCACACTGCTGCTCCCCGCATTTTATACTAAATTGCACAGTTAAAAAGCTGACTATGGCATTCTCACGTATCTTTCCAGTCCACTAGCACTGTGCTATCTGCCAAAAGTTCAGATCCAGAACAGCTTCAGCTTAGCACAGACAGGAAGAAACAGTGAAGGGACGTGGTTGTAACTCAAGGGATTTCACATGTAGATTTACAGGGTGAGATTAAACTGGCTTTAACCTTGCTCTTAACCTTCACCTTCTCTCTCCAGTGCCATGAGGAATTTCTTTCTTGCTCCTCCAAAGAGAAGAACCACTACGGAGTTGCAGAGTTGCTATAAACATCCTTGTATCTGTGAAAGACTGTTGTCTCTCATGACTCAACATGAGAGAAGAGAGCTTTCCTTCCCTCTCAAATACCAAGCTTGCCCCTATGCCTGGAGAGGGACAGCTTAATGACAGACATATAATTTGCTATTGAGTGAATTGTTAACACAAAACAAAACCAAAATAATCATTTTGAACACAATTACACTGAATTTGTGTCCAGAGAATGCACTGAATGATCTTCCTTGAATATTCACAGGAAGAGAATTTCAACCCACATTGAGCTCAAATGCTTATAGACAGTGAATGTTTTACTGATGCTTTCTGTAAACTTTCTTACCAGAAACCTGATCCAAGCTTACACTGTGAATTCCACTCTTGCAAACCCATACTGTTAGACCTGGACAGAGTCTATGAGAATGACTGAATGTAAGATGAAAGGGGTATAGAAAACATGCTTTTCAGTTACTGCTAAGCAGCCACACATAATGGTGAAGGGCCAGGAAAGATGAAAACAGTTTCAAAAGCCACATATATGCAATCATGTCATACAATGTAGGAATTCAGACTGCACTGAATGGTGATAGCATAGGAAACTCCCATATATATGTGAAGGCCTGAGGATACAGGGAGACGTACTCCCTAAATGTATGTATCAAACACATGCTTAAAAGACATTTCTCAAAACACTGTACTACAAACACTGCTAATTTAGGTAGTAGTTACACCAAAAAGGGATATATTCTGGTGTAGAATGGAAGTGGTAAGAGGCAGTGTTTTGTAAGTGCTACAATATGCCTTGAGTTTGTTATCCACAATGCAAACACTTCCTAATGAAAATAAGTTTTTCTTCTGAGATTGCAGTTATAATATTACATAATTGGTCACTAATTAAATACTTATAGGATATCTTCCTAAAAAAGAAAGAAGGAAAGAAGGAAGGAAGGAAGGAAGGAAGGAAGGAAGGAAGGAAGGAAGGAAGGAAGGAGGATGAGAACTACACATAACCAACTTTTTTGCCAGATATTTTATTAAAATATTATATAAAGCTGCCCTATTTAAAAATAAAAATAAATCCCTTTGTTTCCCACCAAGATGCTTCCAGGATCTCAGAACTAGCATCCAGTCCTGTGCATCACAGCTTTCCTTTTTCTTCTTTCCCTCCATTGTCCCTTGTCTGTCTTTCATCCTCTTGCTGTTTTCTCTTGCTTTTGGAGTCTGCCTCATTGTTTCCCCCAGTGGCAAATTAGACCAAGGACACTGCTTGAAAATTCACATCCAGTGTATCACGGCTGTATCTACTTTTTGGCAATGAAGATGTCTCAGAAATATTTTAACCTGCTAAAGTACCCAGAATAGCCTAGATATCACCCATATAAGACAGAGAGTCTTTGACAACAGGAGAAAAAGAAGCCCTAGAGATGATGACAATAAATAACTTCATTCTGCCCACCTTGCTTTCCATATTTGTTTCTTTTTTTTCCTAAGTGGCCTTTCCACCTTCCCGAGTACATGACTTTTAACCCAGACAACCCTTCCATCTTCCAAGAGACTGACATGCATGTTGATATTCCCCCAGGGGTAACCTTGTCACTTCATCACATTAGCTCATGTTTCCTTCTCTGACAACTTGTGGCATGTTTTCCCTCAACTAACAACCACTCTCTTTTATATGACATATAACAGTTTAGCAGCCAAAGCACAATAGTCTGATAACTGCTCATCCAGTATCATGTATCTTCTTATTATCTGCTACTTTATCCTTATCTAATTGCATGCACTTTGGCTCAATCTGACATTTTCAAAACTACAGATGCTTATTAGCTTTTCTTAGCTAAAAGAAAAATGTGCATTATAGTGATTATCAGCTCCTGGCACTGCCTGTGAAACATTGTAATGAGAGAGACCTTTAGCCCACCATAAACAAGCACAATCAGGTCTGTTTTGGTTATTAGCAATGCTCCGACAAATGTTGCCAATGTCAGAATTAATGACCACACTGCTAATTATTAATAATCTTTTGTTTCTGTGGATTCTTTTTAGGCCAAAACTTTAGGCCAGAAGCAGAAATGGTTTAATTCTGTACTACTGCAGTGAAGCCATGAATGAAGTCACGGCCTTGATTCCTTTCTGGTATCCAACAGACGCAGATCCTGCCCCACAGGGATAAATAACTAGCTGAAGTTCATGCAGCAGGTCACTGGCAAACCCAAGAAGAGCAAGACCTCCCTAACAGCCATTCCAATGTGCTACCACAGACCCATGCCACCTCAAACAGCACGTATAGAAATATGCCCAGAAATCAGTGAAATCTACTCCTTAAACAATCTATTTCCAAGTGCACAGAACCCAAACACAGAGAGTATAAACAAGGCAAGTAAAATAGATTGGGTTACTGTGATCCTAAACCTTAGTTATGTCAGTCCTTATTAATTACTCTTGTTTGCAATGAATCACTGTAACTGTTTTGACAAGTGCTGTTTGTGATGCAGTTCACAGTACAATGAAGCAGCTGCTTCAACAGCACCCACTTTATTAGAGACACCATTGTGAAACACTGTAATACCTTCATTCAGTGTTTTCTCCAGGTGCCTCCTCTTGTATCTGGGATTACAAATGCTCAAATTAAAAAAAAAAAAAATATATATATATATATATATATAAAGCCGATAGGTGATTTGTGTCAATAAAATACTTGCATTCACTATGCCTAGCAGCAGCAAGACCAGTAAAAGTGGAAATCTTTGGGAAATCTTCAGTTCACTATAAACCATTTATGTCTCTATGGCAACATCATTGTTGATTCTTACAGCATTGCTATCAACAATGTGATAGATATTTGGTCTTTTAAGTATTACCTTTCTTTTTCTGGCATTTAAAGGAAATAGAAAAACAAAAACAAAGACAAGCCATATTTTACATAGATTATCCAGAAGCATGAGGAAGGATTTAGCAATAAATGACAAATAAAGACAGGATTCTACAGTCACATGAAACATAATCCCATGAGCAATCTGTGCAAATCTAAGAACTGTAGAACTGTAGAACTGTATATGCAATAAACTTATCTTGGGACAATCAGTCTGTTATGCAAGGGGTCAAGCACTATTTAAAGCAGATTCCCAATAACCTCTCTGCTCAAGGTTCCTCATGTTGCTGTGGAATACGACATACCCTGACCCGCCTGCCCCAGCAGGAGGGCAGGGGAGGCAGGCAGCAGCTGCGACTTGCATTTTACAGTGCCAGAGGGCAGGTCACTGTGAAGCATCTGGAGAGGAGCCATCTGAGTTTTTGCTGGGAGATCCATCTGTAGGCGCCAGGGCAGAGAGAGATAAGACTATCTAACAGGTTGCCAGCAGCCACCTGTTAGATAGGGAGGAAGAACTGACTCATGGCTTCCTGGCATTGCAAACAAAACTGAGTTTCGCTCCTGTGATGATGAAGGGCTGAGGGATGACTGGGGAAGAGGAGAGAGGAAAAACTGAGCTGTGCTTACAACTTCTTTTGCTGTTGAGGCACTGGTGAGGCTCAGGAACAAGTGGGAAGAGCCATCCATCCTAGAGCCACCTCTCATACCATCCTACCTTTTCAGCAATGGCAGCAGCCGCCACCAGATTGCTTTTCTACCCTGGCACAGACATCAGTCTGTTTTGCTACTGTCACCAGTACATACTATTTCTTTTTCCCAAAGCTGACCTTGCAGACACAGGCTTTTTTTTTTTTTTTTTTTTTTCACTCTGCAGTAGCAAGAGGCACTGCAGAACACTTGAGCTCATCTCCAGACACCAACTTTACATGACCGTGTTCTGCAAACCACTGCTTATACCCTTGAGAAGGACAACCAGGCAGTAACAGGCCTCCTGCTCCTGCCCAGATGCTGGACATCATTATTCCTCTGCCAGAATGGGAGGAAAGCAGCAGGCACAGGGATCCTGTATAAAGCAACTGCTGGCTCCACTCACCAAGTGTCTTCAGATCTACAGCTTGGAGACTGCTGTAACATCTGCAATTGCTCAGTCTCCGTGGGCTTCATTTCTCCTCTGACCAAAATGTCACTGCTATTTTCTTTTATAGAGAGTTGGAGCTCATTTTAATGGAACAGAAGGAACACGTACATATCCTTGTCATAAACACTTTAAAATTAATGACTGTGGTATAACTAGAGCTAAGGTTACCAGGCATTTCCCATTGCAGCTTTTCCATTTCATGTGGCTCTGTATGTCTAAGATAGCAAGCTAGGGAAGAAATTTGCATTTGCTTTTGAGGTTTCACTCTGCCTAGAGTGAAATCTACATGAAATTCTGGAGCAGATGATTTTGACAAACACAGAAGGAACACCCCCACCCCCATGCCAAATATTATATAATGAAACTATTAAGATACTCCTATCCTTCCTTTTGGATGCTTTAAATCTCCTGCAAAAGAAAGCTCCAATACCTAGAACAGCTAGAGGAAAACATCAGAGATCTGAAATGCCACATGAAATCTGCCCTAATGAGTGCTAGATACATCAAAGACTTAGATGTGCCAGACTTAACAATTAGTGTTACACCTGTAAGAACATCCTCGCTGATAACTGGAAATATTTCTGGTCTTAAAGACTCTGTAGGCCAGAACCAGAAACTGCAATAGCTCACAGGGCTGAGCCACAGCAAGCTGTCACTGCTGTAGAACTGAGACACACCGTCCCTGAGGCAATGTGTCAACTCAGCCTCTGATTTTCCATCTGCAAAGTGAAGATAATAATGTTAAATCCAGTTTTAAAAGTCACAGAGACAACAACTGGCAGAAGAGTCTACATAATAGCAGAGCTCTATTGTCAAGTACTCTGTTTAGAGGAAAATAATTTACGCTATGCAAGTGATACGCAATTAGAAAATATGCTCAACAGAAATCTATTAAGATCTCATCAACAGAGATTCACAATACTGGCCTTTTCCACATTACCCCACACACTCCATTTGCTTTAGTTAAACTTGCTATTTGCAACATGGATGAATATCTGCCCTCTCTCCCTGGATCCACATTGCCAATTCCCTGGAGTTTAAAAACTCTGTTAATCTTTTCTGTAATCTTGGTAGAGCTTTCAAAGGCTATTTTAACAGAACAAAGTACGAAAGATCTCTAACCTGAAGTGCTTAGAAGTTGAGAAATAACTAAAACATTGACTGAACGAGTGTAATGAACCTTCCTAAACACTCTGCAGGTGGAAAAGTTGTGAAGAGCAAATGTTTCCACTATGCAAAACCCACAACCCACTCATCCTTCAAAACACCTTATGGGATTGTACCACTCCACCCTTTCTCTGTTCCCTTCTACACTGCTCTGTGCTGAAAAACATGCATGTGCACAGTACCCAAGTCAGACCTGTTTTTACTCTCATTTTTAGGTACATATTGACAGAAAATGCTACAGGAGACAAGATCTCTTCATATAGTCTTATGCACAGATTCAAAATATAGTTTAATTCAGTGAATTCATATTCACTGAATTTCATCATTACCAAATACATGAATACAAACACACAGAATTTAAAAAAATATAGATAATATTTTCAAAGGTGAATAAGTAAGTAAGAACCTGATCCAAAATAAGCATTTAGGCACCTACTTAGGAATCAGATTCCAATATATATATTTGGAATTCAACAAGAACCATTTTTAAAATAAATGGGATTTATTAACCTATATTATCTGTATGTACTTTGGAAAATTTACACTGTATCAAACCTGAATATGAACTCAAGAGAATTTTGGAGAAGGCTGTATTTTATTTTCCTTTGGGAGAAAGGAGACAAAAATTTCCTCAGATAAAAAGATTTGTTTCTCCCTTCCTTCCTCCATGCTTGAATATGGGACCATTCAAAACTGCTGTTAAACCATTTTTTGATGAGCTTTGAAAACAAGCATTGCTCCCTGATGGCAAAAGAGAGCGCTACTAAATTTTCAGCAAGTCAATCAAGCCTAGAGAAAGCAATAAAGAACTGAAAATAACCCTCACGTGTACGAATGGGTATGTAAACAAATGGTTGGTTGGTGCTTTACTGCAAAATCAATGAAATGCCAAGAGCTCAGCGTAACAGAGAGTAAGCAAGAGACACTGCCACCCCTTGGTCACAGAATGAAAATGTACGTACATCACGGCAACGTGCTGGGAATCGTCCAGCACATTAGGCAAAAATCCCAGTAAAATCAATTTGAAGTTACTGAATTTTAAAGGAAGATTTATCTGAATCACCACAAGCATAAAATTATTAGCCCACAAGAGTTTAATTTTTTTTTCAAGGGACAAATTCTTCTGGCCCAAAGAGCATTTTCAAAGCTAGGATGGTGGGATGGACGTCCTGAGAACTACCATCTTTCTGGCCTTTCCTAAAACCAAAATATACAGAGGAATGGAAAGCATCACAGTTTCATGTATTTTTTTCCCCCATATCTTGGAAAGTCCTTTGGAAAACCACACAAACTTCTCTGACTCTGGTCTCAGTGTCTTCATTCTGCACTTGTCCCAGCTTCTACTAACTCAAGAGAAATAATGTGAGCTAAAGACTCTAAATAAGGTATTCCAACTTATTTCACTGTTCACTACTATTAGAGAGATGATTCAGCCTGTTCACACAGTTATTCATGAATACTTAAAAATACATTCTATCTGGCAGACTTTTTTTAGTGCATGCATCATCACCATGGCTAGTAAAGCTTGCAGAAACAACAGCTCATTTTGAACTGGCAACAAACATCATAAGGTGGTTTAATTCTTAGAATTAAATTCTTTTAGAATTTTTATACAAAGTATAAAAAATGTATCACCTCCAGATCAATGTCCATTATTAATTACTGAAAATATATGATGAAGTTCCATGCAAATAATAAATAATAATAATAATAATAATAATAAAGGTATGCCTCTGGGGATATAAGTTGTAATTTTTATTAATTTCAAAAGGTGGGTTTACAGAATTATAGTAGGGCCTAACTCTATTTCTCTTGAAAATACTAGTCCCAGTTCTTTAAATCTTAGTGGCTGCTGGATAACTGAGTTCAGCATCCAAAAACCCACCAAGAACAGACAGAAGAAGAGACTCTTACAGACTTAAACAACAGTAGTTTCTGTAAACAAACATGGTAGCTCAGGTCTGCAGACAAGATTTCTGGTTATCATTCAAACCACTCAATCTTCCTGTAATGTTATGATTCCTGCAGTCCAGCCATACCTTCTATCAAACTAAATCTCTCATCTCTTGGGGAAAAGACCACATCATTTATGAAATGTCCATTGCAGCTCAGCCCTCGACCTTTCTGGAACACTGTCCTTGACATACATTTTCAGAAAGCAATACCTCTTTCCATTAAACAAATAATGAACTGAAAATTAACACTTACAATTACATGCAACAGCAAGTCTGACATACCAAGTTACAATTTTTTACACTAATGCTTTGATACTCACTTTCTCAAACTCCCTCTATTAACAACTGATATTTTAATTACGTAATCCAAAATTTATGCAAGAATGAAATACAGTTTTATTGAGGCGTTTCAAAATTATTACTGTTTATATCTGAGAGGAAAAAAAAATGTAAATCAGTCTGAGTAACCAATCATAAAATATTTAAAGTATAATATATGACCAAATGTAGTTTTAAGCAATGCAAGAAATACAGAATTATTAAGAATTCAGTAAATGAAAAAATATTCACACTAATGGTAGCTTTTGTTCTTTGGGTTTAGCTGTTTTTATATAGTTAAGTCTCCCATTAAAGCCAGTAGGAGTTTTGGCCAAGTAACAGAACTTACAAGAATGCAGCATAGGGGTCTTTATATAGAAAAGTTTTATGATGTTCCAGTGAATGGTTCAATATTTTTAACACATAACTTATCATAAAGAATTTAATACAAAAAGGAGTTCTGTAATCATCACTTTATGGTCAATGACCTATAAAATAGATCAATATTCTGTGTTACAGAAAAGTGCTGAATTTCTTATGCTCTTGATTAATGCATTGTTATCATCCCAGTAATTAAAAGGAGCAGGGTTATACACAATCAGCATGATACATCTTACTCAGCACCTCCTGGCAGTTGCCTGCAAAAATTAAACTCATTAATCACTGTAATGCCAAAGAAGAGAATAAGCTTGGAAAAAATAAAAAGCTCTATTTTATGGAGAAAAAAAATATATAATCTCAAGTCAACATCTAGGATAAAATCCCTTCCACAGTACAGTATGGAAAGTATTAATCTAATCAATCTAAAAAGAAGATACCACCAGACTAGATTTTACTTAGTCTTCACAGATATTTCTCATACCTTAATGAATGTAGTGAAAAGGTAATCCTACAGAAAAACAAAACAAAACAAAAAAAGTCATAATTCTGTTTACAGCTGTTTTGATAATTACCTTCAGTATCAATACTGCCACAAAGCCAACGTGGAAGTGTTTTTTTCTGGGGTTATTCATACCGGGCCTGTATGGATCATCACTCCCCATCCCTCCCCCCCCCCCCCCCAAAAAAAAAAAAAAAAAAAAAAAAAAAAAAAAAAAAAGATTGTCTTATCAGACTAATATTTAACACTTTAAAAGTGCAATATTTAATACAGATTTTGTTTATGAAGTACACTATGTATATTTTCTCTTATAGCTACCATTATTTGAAATACTGTAAAACACTGTTAAAATATTAAAGAATGCTGTGACTTCTGCTTCTTTATACCTTCATACTACAAAAGCTGTGTTCTCATGTCCATCTTAATAGTGGCTGTAAAGTGAATTGAGTAGCTGTTATATCATGATTGCCTTTATTTAAATTTTTTGTTTAATATAAAAATACTGCTTCCTCTTTAACTACATATAGGTTTCATTTAGTAGTTTCCAACCAGTATTACTTTCAGTAGACAAAATATTTACTAACAATACTGTGACCTTCAAAAGCATGATCCTGTCTTTCCCTCCGTTTTTTACAGCACTGAAGTCTGTATCGGTGCTTAAAAATATAGTACTGAATGCAGCGTGCACATTTCAATGTGGAAAGTCATCATTAGTAACCCATAAAATAATCTCACTCCTCTTCTGAGTATTAATCAAATGCCAAAGTTAGGAACAGAACACTCTAGTTCTCAGGTTTGTTTTGATATTTTCAAGTGTGGCCACACAATAAAACTTTTTTTTTTTTCCCCCCTGTATTTTTGAGCTCTGGCTTTTTCTACTAGATCAGTCCTGAAGGATGAAAGACGATGTGAATGTGCCACTATAGATTTTGTGTAAAACTGATATCAGAAGTTTCCAATGATGTCTTGTTAAGCCCTCCCTCACAATAAACAACAGCACATGCTCCTGGCACCCTGCGCAAACAGACTGCTCTCTTTGCACTACTCCCACTGTCCTTCCCTGTTGCTTGCCTCACATTTCCTTTTAGATTTCACACAAATCCACAGGCATTTCATGCCCGGAGTCACATTAGCTCGTCCTGCCTGCAGCCGCCGGGGAGGGTGAGAAACTCGTTCTCTCCTCCGTGACCTCACCAGGGTCAAGGGCAGGAGCCCGCCGCTGGCTCTACTCGGAGACGGACCGGAGGGTTTAGCACCACGGACAGCCCCATAGACACGGGACGAACAGATTCGGCACCACGGACAGCTCCCCAGACCCTGCTGGCTTCGGTTCAGCACCATGGACAGCTCCTCCCAGACCGCCCGCGTTCAGCACCACGGACAGCGCCGCCGGGTCCTATCCGGCTGGCCCAGCACCATCCCCTTCTGCCCTTGCCTGCCCCTGCCTCCGCTCCCGCTGCGGGCAGCCCCCTACCTGCAGCCCAACTGAAGGACATGTTCACCGGCTTCATCGCCTCAGCACCCTTCTGACCTGAACGACTCGCCAGCCCAGGCTCTGCCGGACTGGAGTACCTTTGAACCACCTGACCCGGTGCAATGAACTTTCTCAGATATGTTGCCCCCTTTAAAAAATAGTCCACACGAGGTTCCCACGTGTGTTTACAAGTCTCTCCAACCCTCTATTTCTGGTTATGGATTTTTTGCAGTTCATCGCGGGAGACCTCTAGGAAGGCACCTTTCCCTCTACAGATCACACTGCACAACATTGCCCCCACCAACACACACACAAGCCCGGAGGGGGCAAGGAAAAAACAAAACAAACAAACAAAAAAAAAAACTCTTCTTTTAGCAGCTTAATATTATTGTTATTACTATTATTTCGGAGCCTGTCAGCACAAATCACTCGCAAATGCAAAACCGCGTCCTTTGCTTCTCGGCTCAGCGCTTCTGGTGATCAGAGAAGCGGCTCCAGACATCTGTCGTCTCCAAGCCCAGGAAAGCGAAATTAAAACGGTCAAATAATGAGGAAAATGTGCCAGAGCCCAGCACCGGCGGCGGCACTCCGCTGGCTCGCAGCGACACCTAGAGCCCAGCTCGTCGCCAGGAGGGCCCCGTGTCCCCAGCCACGCCGGCAAGGGCCACGGGTGGGTACGTGGGCCCTGGCACTGGGATGGATCCCCCACAGCAATACCAAGGAGCAGCATCGCCAAGATCGTTGCTGCTCAGTGGCTTACAAGGAAACGTAAATTCAGGCTCCTGGCACTATCAGCGTGGAAAACACCTCGGGGTGGTTCAGACCAATTTGCCTTTTCACTGGCAAAAGTGCACCTGCTCTACCGACTGCAAAAGTTTTTAATCAAGGAGTGGGGAAAGGGATGGCGAATTAAAGGACAAACCGTGGAATTTTCCCTGCAAGCACAACTCTCTCCTTGGAGTGAGCCAGATGTGCTACCTCAGCTTGAAGCTGTGCCTTTCCTGGGAACGAGAGCCAGGGCTGGACCCTGCCGCAAAGCCAACAGCACGTCCCACTCAGGCAAGAAGTATTTTTAACCCACACAAACATCATTCTCAACTGCAGCCCTTCGCTCCCCCTTATGCATGCTTCCACAGCAGCAAAACAGCCCGGACCTCTCTGTAAACCAAACACCACGCAGGCTACACCAGCGGTGGGGACCTACCGCCGAGCGCTTCCCCGCTTCCTAAATCCCCTCTTTCCTCCCCCCGAAAGAACTAAGCGCTATCGACCCAAGCCAGTTTAACTCCATCAGGCACATCAGCGGCCTGGATGAGTCACTCGTTACTAAGGCGATATGCAGATGCACCCTTTGAAGTCGCTACTCCCAGAGGCAGCGCGGGAGCGGAAGGTGCGCGGCCGAGTTAGCCCCTTTCCCGCGGGGGCTCGCCCGGGGGCGGGCGGGGAGGGAAGGGAGAGAGCCCCAGCAACGGCTCCGCAGGGGTTAAAAAGTTTCTCCTCGGCCACGCTGGGGGAGGCTGACGGGAAATGAAGGAGTGAGGAACAAGGTGAAGACTTGTGCCCCGGGAGAGTGATAAAAGGTAAAAAATTTATTGCCAAACAAAGACGCAAAAAAAAAAAAAAAAAAAAAAAAGCCATGTCGGCTCGCTCGGAGGGAGATGCTCGGAGCTGTTCCCAAAACTCGCTGTTCCCAAACGTGCTGACCCCGTGCCCCCCCAGCCCTGCTCCGCGGCAGCGGGGAGCCGCGCAAGGAGCGAGATGAGAGGTGCGGGGAAGCACCGGGGAGGGCGAGCCCGGCTCGGCTCGGCTGGGCTGGGCTCGGGCTCCGTCCCGTACCGTCCCCAGCACTTCGGGGGAAGAAGAGGAGCTCAAAAACACGCTCAGGAGAGAGAGAAGCCGCCACGACCGCTCGTAACACCGCCGCAAGCCCTGAGGGGAGCACACACGCACACCCCGGGGGGCACCCGAAACCGAGCCAACCCAAACGCGAGCGAGCCCGGCGCTTACATCCTCCTCCTCGCAGTCACTTCGTGGCTGGTACTGGAAGCGGGGCCGGCTGCTTTCCTGTTGCAATGGACGCGGGGTCTTGCCGGCAGCTCCGTCCTCCTCGCTGCACTGGGCGCCCAGGAGGTGACTGGCTTCGGGGGGGACGGGGAAAGAGCGGGAGGTGTTGATCTTCCCGCTGAACCGCTGGTACAGTGAAGCCATGAAGTCAATCCGCGGGAAACGAGGGGGAGGGAGGGAAAAAGATCCTCTTCTCCCCCTCTCTGTCTCTTCTTTTCCCCCTCCTCTCTTCTTTTTTGGCTACAGCATGCTACACGCGGGGGAGGCTCGGTCCCACATCAGCGGCAGGGAGAGCAAGGGGCTCCTGCTCCCAAGTCCTCGGCACCCGGAGAGCAGCGGGGGGATCGAGAGAGCAGGGAGGGGGGGAGTGATGGGGCGAGAGGAGACAAATAAATAATAGAACGCAATCGAGCCGAAACACCACAGGCCCCGGGAATGCTGCAACATCCAGTGTTGGGAAGAAAAAGAAAAAAAAAAAAAAAGGAGAAGAAAAAAAAAAAAGAACCAAAACACTCCAAGAAGACGTACCCCCGATAATGGCGCCTGAGTGGATCAGCATTAAATGTGCTTTGGGGATGTGCGTGTGTTTGCAAAAAGAGGGGGGAAAAAATGGAAGGGGGGCTGGCTCAATCGCTGGCTGTCAGCGGCTCCCCAGGCTGAGGTGGCGGAGCAGTCGCCTCCGAGGTCGCATACCAACAGTGTGCACAAGCGAGAGGCAGAGTGACAGCGTGTGTGAGACGGAGTGGAAGAGGCTGGGAAGCCTCATTCAAAGCACGTTGCTCTTCTGGGTAGGGAGGGCTTTTCTACAATCATCTCCCTTTCAGCATCTTCTTTTTCTTCTTCAATTTTTTTTTTATTTATTTTTTTTTTCCCGGGGAAACAACTTTAAAAAAAAAAAAAAAGAGAGAGAGCAACAACAGACACCTGCTCGTGAGGGAGAAGGGGAGATGGGGAGGGGAAAGGCGAGGCGGGGAGGAGGGAGGCGGGACCGGCACCGGAGGCCGGGGTGCTCAGAGCGGTTCGCAGGAAAGGGGCAGGGGAAAGGAGGGCGAAGCCGGTCCGCTGCCAGCCCAGCCCAGCCCCGAGTCCGCCCCGAGGTTTTTTGGCACCCGCAACTGCCCGGTCCCCATCCCCTCCGTCCCGTCCTTCTCGTTCCCCCTCCTCCCCCCGGCTGGGGATGAAGGGGAGAAGGAGGTTGCGGGTTTTTGGACGTTGTTGTTTGTCGCTTTTTAAAAAGATCCGGTAAATCGCCTCTCTTACTATTTTTATATTAATTCTTTTTTTTTTGCTGCATTAAAACGTGCTTCAGCGCCCCTTAGTGGAAATCCACCCAAAGTGGCTCCCGGCAGGAGCGCCCGGGAATAAACAAGCGTGGTGTCGGCACCGGGGTCAGCTGGGATGGGTCGGGAATGGGACCGGGAATGGGAACGGGACCGGGTGGGGGCCGGGGGCCGCCCTCAGCAGCGGTCCTTGCGCGGCGGCCCCGGTCCCCGCACGCTCGGCGCGGAGAATTAACGGCGGCCGCGAATGAAGGCTCCCGGAGGAGCAAAGGGGGCTCCGGTGGGCAGCGGGGGAGCTGCCCGGGGGTGTCCAGCCGCTCCCGGCACGGCCGCACCGGGACGCGGGGTGACAGGTCCTGTTGCTCCAGCATCAGCCGCCGGGGTTTCCATGGCAACAGATGCTCAGGTTGAAAGGAGAGAGGGAAGTGCCAGAGTTGCTGTCCCCTCTTCTCCTCCCATGGCAAAAGCCGCCTCTTTGACCTCCAAGTTGGCCAGCGCTATTGCCATCCTCTGATGGGAAGCACACAGAGCAGGAGCCAGATCTTGGCCATTCCCAGCCAGAGACTCGCTGCTGGACAGCTCACAAACTTGGTTACACTTCAGTAAGTGGGCTTGAAAGGCTGAAATGTTTCTAAACGCTATTCTTAAAGTTTTAGCCGTTAAGAAAATACCACCTTTGAAATATCTAATTGCCTCAGTCTAAAAACAAAACCCACAACTGAGTCGATCATATACATACAATACTCTAACGTGCAGCTGTCCCTGACACGCCCCCCACCCCCCCCCCCCAATGATTTCAACAACTGCTTGATCAAAAATCTCTTTACATCTAAACAGTTTCATCCGCTGCTTTTTATTTGTGTCTTCAAAGTCAGGGATGAAAAGTCTTAACATTTAGATGAAAAGGGAACCTTATCTCATGGAGAGAGAAAACAAACAAACGCTCTGCCTCCTTCCTGATGGAACTTGAAAGAAGGAATCATTTTGATCTTCAGAACTGAGATCCTGACATTTAATTAAAAAATGAGATGAACGCACATAGCTCTGAAGTGAAGGTCTAGCTTCTAAGTCATAGCGACACACATCTCACCAGAGGTAACTCCAGAAGCCGCTTGTCCCCATCTTAAATTATGTTTCTGCCACAAACTGACTACACATTACCAGAAGTCTGTACAGTTAGCTCCACTAAATTCCATCTTGAACTACACTAACGGTGATTTTATGACTATTTGGAATTGGCAACAGCCAAAACAGAGGGAAAAAAAAAAAAAAAAAAGAACAAGAGAAACAAAAGCAATAATACATTTTTAACTTCTAAAGAAAACTAGGACACAAAGGAATAATCAAATAAAGCCGTAAAAAGGCAAGACTAAACCACCAAGCAGAAAAAGCACCAAAGATTAAACATCTGAATTAGAAAGTCTCAAAGAAAGCACAGAAAAAAAAGAAAACATTCTGCCTCACAGCACAGTTCAAAACTGAAAGAGCCACTAAGGATCAATTTAGCTCCAAATACATTCAGCTTGTGCTTTTAATTCTTAAGAATCAAGATTTCACATAATCAA
The DNA here is from genome assembly GCF_009769625.2 of Cygnus olor. Classification (NCBI taxonomy): domain Eukaryota; kingdom Metazoa; phylum Chordata; class Aves; order Anseriformes; family Anatidae; genus Cygnus; species Cygnus olor. Next base: position 8,235,072 of record NC_049170.1, on the reverse strand, counting down.
GTTTGTCTAGTCATGCATGCACATATTGTGCATGTATGTGTGTACACAATTCATGGAAAAATTATATTAAGAGAACACAAAATTGCAACGTCAAATCCCTTAAAATCTCAGTGAAAAACAACCAGCCAAATGGTCCTCATCCACCAAAACTCCTGATCATGCAGCTTCGGGCTGTGATTCATTTGCCCTGAAATAAATAATTACAGCTATTTAAAGGCCTTCCTGATTCCAGCTCACTACTCCATGACAGACCACGGGCAGCAGAAACAAAGTCCTGGCATGAGCCAGGTGTTGCAGTAGGTGAAGGAAGACAGTTTGCACTGCTGGGAACTGCATCACACACTTCTGTAGCCCTGCTGCAGTGAGTGACCTTGTGCAGAAGGGCCGAGTGGGCAGGTGGAAGCAGAAATCTCTTGAATAACTCCCCCCCCCCCCCCCCCCCGCAACAGGATTCAACCAGAATCAAGTCTGTCAGGGCCATTACTGAAAGCAGAAAGATTTCTCTGAGTCATAGGGGACCCAGATGATTTCATTAGGGACTCTGGAGAGCACTTCACTCTGCCTGTGCACAAGTTGTCTCAGGATGTAACTTGTCCCCCACAAGCACGCATTATGGGAGTCTTGTCCACCTCTCAGGGAGGGACACAACCCAGCACTCCTGAGTTCAGCCTGGAAGTCCTCTACTCTGCTTGCAATTCGACGGTTAATTTGCTGTTCACCTGTGCATGACTTGGAGCCCAGAGTCCTTTACAATGTCCTGGTTATGTGACCAGATTCTGTCATACAGTGTGCGCAGCAACAGGGCATGGCAAATAGGATGGAGCCAAAAAAAGAGCACATGAAGCATTGAGAAAAGACAGTAAATGGCAATAAATGATCAGTGTATTAACAACTGTGGTTTTCTTACAGCAAAAGACCTGCTCAGCCTACGGTGAGATTTGAGAAGAAAGTAACTTGTATAGTGCAACACATTTAAAGAGGCAAAATATTTCAGAAGTGCAACCATAAGATTAACGTCTTTAAACACACATATGTAAGAAAGAATCCTTCCCTTAACTCCTAAAAACAGACCCCAAGGTACAAATCAAAGCATTTCAAAACCAACAGTGTTCTCAAGTGCCTCTTATTGTATATTTAATTCAGTATCTGAAGTTCTGCAAGGAGGTTTGATTCCCAACTAGTGACATTTCCATCAAAATAAAGTGTTAGCTTAAGATATTTTCCCTGCAGCTACCAAGTAACTAAGTTTTACTGGCATTTTTAAAGCACACAGATAAAAATGACACTTTGTTTTTCCATGTTGTATAAATAAACAGCATCCCCACATTTGAGCACTGTTAATGTAACACTTTCAAAAGCAGGTCAAGCCCAAGCCCTCCTGCCTTTAAAACCAGACATAAAAGACTTATTTTTGGACAAGACTTCTTGGAATGACACTGGCAAAGAATCAATCCAACAATACTTCTCTTGGATATATTTTAAAATATATATTACTTGTGTCTGACAGGGAATTCAAGCCTTGTGAGTAGTTATTCATGTTCCATTCTTTTGTTTTGACTAAGCAATTTATGTTTGCTTAAACTTTGAACTTGTCATCTAAATAATAGCAAAATTGTTGCAGATGGAGCTAAGCATATTTCTAGTTTATATGTGATGATAGTTATGAGCAGCTGCTTAGTGGGAAAATATTAACAAAAATTATGTTTTCAATTGTTCATGTATAGTGGTGTTTTTTTTTTTTTAATTTAAAATATGAGATTTTCCTTTTTGACTGAACTTCTAAAGGAATTTTAGAATATCCTGGTTAATTTTTCACATCGTCCCAGAAAACCCAAAATGAATATTTGTTCTTAAAATTACTGCATTTATGAATACAGATGACAGGTATTTATTAACACAAGAGTAATATCCTTCTGAGTTCTTATAATAGCAATTTTTCAGGCACTACAGAAACAAAGATACACTAGTTTAACTCCTATTACTATTGTTAGACAAGATAAACACTTCTAACTCGTGAATCTCTACTGCCCTCAGGCTTATGCCATCTATAGGTCTGCTGTCATCTAAAAACCAAACCAAACGAGAACAGAAAGTCTTTTTCCTATGTCAGATGTACCGATACAGCAGGCCCTGAAGATACAGTTGATCGCTTATTTTGATCTAATGCATGTGCTGGGGGAACATAAAACTTTGTCAAGATAAGTGACAGTAGGGCTGCTGAATACTGAGGGGCATTATATACTGTGGAGCAAGTATCCCGACTTACTACGTTCACTTTCCTGTATCATTATTTGTGCAAGTAGCACCTCAAAGCAAATTCTGTAGAAACGCAGCATTGGACAGTGAGTGAACCTGGTACATAAAAAGGCACATTTCTTTCTGTCATCACAGAGATTATTCTAAAAAATAATCCTTCAGGCCTTAAAACTATTAATTAATTAATTAACAAGCAAAACACCAAAACAAACAAACAAACAAACAAACAAAAAGGCAAGCTTTCTACAGGCAAGGGTGGAATAAGAGCAGCATTGGAAAAACTAGTTTTCTGGTCACATTAAGAATAATTCAATGACTGGGTGGATGCTCTTACCAGGGAAAAAGGAAACACATACTCTCGTACTGAGAACAGTAGGCAAGATGGCCTTACAGGATACAAGTCTGGGGGAAGAAACCAAAGTAGGCCGGAAGAAAAGGCTGTTCAAGGGAAGAGACGGACCCAGGGTGAGCAGTGAAGAAAGAAAAATGGAAGCACATAGAAGAGGCAAGCATGCAGTGAAGTACCAGGAGGGCTCAGAGAGAAAGGAGATGAAGGCAATTGGGGTCAAAGAAGCAAAGAAGAGATGGACCAAAGCTGGCAGAGATGGAAAACACCAACACCTCTGGAGAGCTGGGAGATGAGCTGGAGTGCTACAAGGTTAATTGGAGTCACACAATGAGAGGATTTTCAAAGAGAGGGATTGGCCACTCCAGAGGTTGCTGCCAATACCTGATGGATAACTGTTTGCTCCGTGCTCAGTAGAATGGAAATTTTATCCACCAGAAGTCTTGATACACAGCTAGGTCTCATTGAATGAAACTAAGAACATGTCGCTGAGTATCAGCAAGCTCTTCCTCATAGTATGTGCATGACTGTTTCTAGAGGAAATGGGTGGAAGTCTTAATGCCGAGGACATTTATAAATAGTCTGTATGAGGCACTAGAAAATGTGCTGTAAGGAATAATTCTGCCAGTTGGCAAAAGGATAGACCACATGACTGGGAAGGTCTTTCCCATCCCTAGTTTTTATGATTTTGCAAGTGGTGCAGAAGAGATAAAAGGCAGAAAAAAGATAGAAGGCAGTGCCTAGAACAATGGTTGCACCAGATTGCTGCCAGAAAAGGTAACAGCAAAGCCTAAGAAAAATGAGGTACCAATGTAAATGTGCTTGTGCAGATACACAGCACAATGGGGTCCTGGTCTACCACTGAACAAAATATTGTAATACATACAAATAGTAATTTGCATTGAAGTCTGTTTTTCTTGCCTTAATTAATATTCTGTCTTTGAAAGCTTTGTCTGGGAAAAGCTAAGATGAGATCCCAATGCCATGTCTTCAAGACAAGCCAAGAAGTTGAGCATTAAAGTTACAGAAAAATACATTTTTCTTTGCATGCCAAGAGCTGTTGGCAGCCATGCAAGACCCAACTAATGTTGCTGAACTGGTCTCTACGCATATTCTTCTCTGCTTTGCAACATGTCACTATTTGATGCTTGAGTTAGATATGCCATGACTACAACCAGTTTGTTTGACTAAAACAGTCTCTCAGGGGAGTTCACCAGCAAGAAAAGGAAATAAGTTTAGCTTCTGAAAGGCAAAGAAAACTGTTGAAACCTATCAAAACAGTAACCATTTTGCATAAGTATCCACTGGCACTTCAGTTAGCTTCTTCAGATGGGCTCTGTCTCAAGGCCAGAGATTATGTTCAGCTCTGTACATGAAGGAGATACACAAGGTTCCTGCTCCCTCTTATGTCTGTGAGCCACATATGCACATCCTTAATTGCCCATGCTGGGAGGAGCTGATGCCATTCCTCTCTAATTCAGCACTATAAAAATGGTAGCGGAAATTCTGAATTTCCACTTGCCAAAAAGAATTTGTGCGTGAAAAATCATAGAGAAGCAGAAGGGATTTAACCAGTCAGCATTTCAGATGCATGCCAGAGACTTCTAAGGGAATAGACAAGACAAAATGGTTTCATTTAAAGAGCTCTTCATTTAAAGACCTCTTCTTTACAACATAGAGATTTCCTTTAAACAGATCTGTGACTCTTCGGACTAGCTGTCACTAAACTGACAGCTTTCTTTTTGGTTGGAAAAGAACTAAAACCTAGACTGAATAAAGGACCCAGGGGATGTAATGACACAATTTTAGGATTTGGACTCACAGAGCTAAAAGGAGAACCTAGATAGAAATATGAATATGCAAAGAAACAAGCATATGGAGAGAGACAGACACCTCAAAAAGGCTATCTACCACTAGGCTAACAAAATAATCTTCCATTTCTTTGTTCTCATTCTGGCCCCATCAGACACAAAATTTCTTCCTCCTGTTTGACACAGCTTCAACAGGTTCAAATATTCTCCTTTTGCAGCTTTTTACAAAGAAAGGAGCAATCATGGAGCAATGTAAACCCTGATGGAACAATGAAAACCCCATCCTGTGAGCACTTGTTGGGTTGTCTCTATGAATAAATCCTGGATCGTGCACCTTGAAAGCTTTAGGTACAATTCTGTCCTGTTTCTGTTTCCCATCAGCACTGCAGACAGAGATGATGAGCCTGTCTTCTCAGGGCAGTTTTCCATGTACAGAACCTCCACTGCAGGAATTTTAGAAAGTTTTCAGACTGAACAGGAAAGCATCTGATGAGTTTGGGTCATTTGGAACTAAGTGGTCTGTAAGCAGGGACTTTCTGGAACACAGTTTTAGATTAACTGTCTGAAGTGAAATTGCCTTAAAAGTAAATAATTCGTTTTTGTATTTTGCACTCATTTTCCATTTGCATTATAGATGTTTGTGATAGTTTACTCTTAGTGCTGGTGTATGTTCTTTGCTGCCCATTTGTCTTCATAAATTGAATAGGAATGAATAAATAAATAAATAAATAAATAAATAAATAAATAAAAAAGCTTACTAGTTCACTTACAGTTTTCTAAGTACAAAGTACTCCATTCGTCCAATTCATCTGTCTAAGTAATATAAAGTATAAAACAGCTGAGGCTCTCAGAGGTTATTTTAAACGTTTGTTAATGCTTTCAGTCAACTGCCATTGTGTAACTGCAAATATACTGGATTATCAATGGCTGTCCAAACAGTGTATTCATTTTTCAAGAGGTGGGAGACACAAGGACAAGAATGGAATACTGCTAGGAGATCAATAAATTACGTCCTTACAGATTTAACACAGGTTTATGAACACACTTATTTAGTATCAACAGACAAGCCAGCCAAAGAGAGATTTTCATTTTAAATACCTCTTAGGATGTGCTTTGATTTAACTCATCAATATATGTGTTTCCTTCTAACTTTAATGCTGTCTTTTAGAGTATGTCAGAGACACCGAGGTCAGCTTTGCAAAGGTGTTCAGTAATGCGAGGCACTGGAATAGAGTGGAATTATCAAAATCATATCAGTGATGGTGTAATCAATATGAGCCACTGCTTTGGAAAATTCCAGTAGATGTTCCCATACACCTTTGCATATATTCTGCTTGTACCTATGTTTAGGGGTATTTGATTTTTGGCTGCCAGGTTAGTGAATGTAGATCTTATCGTGTTGCTAACTAATATTGTTAAAAAATAGGTAAACCCTAAGCTTTGTGAATCAAGGCACGCGTATGTCTAGTCCCTCCTGACTTAGAGGTAAATCTATATGTATATTTATTTGCATATGCCAAGGAATCATGAAAATATGCCAAGTGAACCAAATTAAAGCAAATGTGAAAACTAACTTCAAGGATATTCAATAATTTCACCGCAAAGACAAAAGCAACCCAGGACTCTGCTAATCAAGAAAATACAAGCTGCTTCATAATGATCTGAATGGGACTGTGACAAAGGCAATCCCGTGAAATTTTGACTGCTAGTGATAATTTCAAAACTCTGAAAGACGTCTGATTTGCTTTTCCAGTGGAAAAAAAATCTAATTCCCTCCAAGTTATGCAAGCACCCAGCAGCATTCAGATCCTCTTGTTCCTCTCCACAAAGCAGACAAGCAGCAACTAGGCAGCTAAAAATGTCACAACAGAGCTCCAAGAAACAACCATTGAGTCCATCACAGTTTCCGCAGCAATGACATCAACAAGACTTCAGCAGCACAGACAGTGCTGCATTTTGTGAACGCATCAACATTGAAAGCAATGGCTGAGAAAACGAAGGCACCATGACTTAAGGCAGTAACAATTTCTGCTGAAACTCCACTTGTTACACCAGTTGATGCGTCCCCTCCAGGAACCGCTACCAGCAACAAGTAGACAGAAACAACAGCACTGTTTATCTGAAATTTAAGGTTCTTGATAATCATGAAACTGTTTCTCAACACTGCATCTTCAATGATCTCATATAAATAACTGCACTAAAACCTTCTTCCATTTCGTGAGACTGGGCAAAGTTTACAATTTTTCTGTGAATTGTTTGTTCTAGACATTATTCACCATTTTAAATATATTTTTCCTATCTAGTAACTCAGTAAAACAGAATTCAGCACTGATTCTGGGGATAATAAATTCCCTGAAGATGTCTTTTACTGAGAAGAAAGCATCCTCATCCAAAGGAACACGTTCTTGTATTGATATTGCTTGGTATTTTTGGAAGTGGATGACACCTCACAACAATTAGCATGGCCTACTTCTGTGATCTGCACACATACAGGTCCTTCAACATAAAGCACACGTGGCCCTGACAGTTGTGGCACGTTATGACAAATGCGGGCAACAACCTGTCAGAGGTGGAAATATTTGCTGGATAACAGAGACGATGCAACCAGAAAATGGGACAGTCACCCCAAAGAGGGGTAAACCTGCATTTTGGCTAGAATTTGAGATGTCACATTGCATTTGTACGAATTTAAATGACCTAAGATTTTCCCATCAAAGGCATTTCCCTCATCTTGAAACCCTCAGAGCATTCTTTGTATTTAAAATGAAAGAAAATAGTCACATTAAGCTCAGATCTTTGGATTTTGCTGGTCTATTAAGCCCAAAATAGTGTTTCTTTCAGAACACTCAGCAAGACCTATTTCTAGATAAACAAACTGTGATTTCATCTTTGTCCTGCTTTTTTCCAGGGAGCTGTAAAGAAGCATAGCTTTTTCTTTAATGCACCTGTGTTTTGGGTTTATGATCCAGTGCTGAGGAACTCCTTGTTCTTGTGGCTGACTTAACTGGGATGCTGGCTCTGAGCTCCAGCTCCCTGCTCTGCCACAAGCATTTTGACATTTCTCTAGCCAGGCTTCCTAGTTTAAGAGGCAGCAGGAGCCACATGTCCTTCCACCTCGCAAGCTCCACATGTGCCCCGAAATGTTTCAAAGTAGGTTTGTGGGTCAGCTGCAATGCGGGCTGCCGGCACATCCCAGCTTAGTACTGCAGCCAGGGTGGGAGAGTTCTGATTGCACCTTTCTGCTTATTTTAGGAGCAGCCTAAGGCAAGTTTACAAAGTAATCTCTCTCATGCTCCTTTGTGTCACTGGTAGTGCCTTTATATAGAAAATAATAAAATAAGAAGGATCACAATGCTCACAACGTGATTTCTAAGCTGACAGTGGGCCTTTAAGGCGAAAGCACAGACATTATATCAAATATGCTCCATCACACATAATTTTTGTCTGTTATCTACTTTGTATTGGAAATAGCTGTTATTTCTTTATCAGATCCCTTTGGAAACTCACTACTCTTAGACCCTGCCCTCTGCTGACATGTTTCTCTTGTGAACACAATGCAGTCTGTTATGTACATGACAGCCTAGATGGTACACTTTAAATGAGATGAGTCTTTTATGGAAAGAGAGGACAAAAAAAGAAAGAAGTGAGGACAGAACAGAGCTAAAATGCTAGCAAGGTCTATTTCCTATATCGAATAACAGGGAAAAAGGGGAAAAAAAGAAAAATAATAATGATATTTAACATTTAAATTCCATTTTCCTTAATAATTATCAGAAGAGAATTAATTGGGCTCAATATAATTTCATAAATAAGAGTCTGGATCACTTTGCGACCTTGAAATAAAATTGTTTTGTTTACAGAGTCTGTCAAGCCTGTTCTCTGAGTTTGATGCAGAAAACATGCCAGACCTGGCAGAAGTTGCAGTGGCAAACAAGCAGTTGTGCTATTCTGCTAACCTGCAGCATTAGCAGGGACCACACAACGCAGCACCAGTGTGGAGGGAGCTCTTCCACTCCTGTCAGCCTGTGCCCTCTGCCCAGCACACACTATTACAAGTGACAAGAGAGAAGGCATTTTGATATCTATTTTCACTTAAGACCCTTAAAGTGGAGACAACATCCATTAAGACTTACAGTAAACTTCTGAAATAAAACCCCTCGTTGGTGTTTTACAGATGAGGACCGGCATAGGTAAGTGATTTGCTCTCGTAACTCTGTACTGGGGGCAGAATTGCTCACAGACATCATGCTAGGGCCATTTATTTGATGGGTAATGACTCTTTTTCTGCGAGCATTGACAGAGCTCAGCAGAATGAAAAGGAGGTGGAGCATCAGCGGAGATGCTACTTGCGAACTTTGGAAGCAACAGGCTCCAGCCCAGGGCCATTCATCTGTTCCAGGTCTCAGCTGGCTGTTTAAAATTGGCAGCTAACAGGAATAAATAAATAAATAAATAAATAAATAATAATAATAATAATAAACTGTAATCAGAGACCCTCATGACAAAGCTAGTAAATCTTGCCTGAGAGAGAGCATTCCTCCTCAGTCATTACAAAAGATGTTACTGATGGGGGGGAAGAAGGGGTGCTCAAGCAATTCGGGTGGTTCACAATCCTACTGTTGCTCATGCCACAGGTGCAGTACGCTTGCAACTATAGTCCTGAGAAAAACCCTAATGTGCTGGTTTCTCTTTCTGTAGGGTCCTCACATTATTTATTCCTGCACAACTGACAGAAACGCCAGAGTTACTGGAGTCAGAGTGAATGCTTTATGTTCTATACAAAATCATTTGACAATCCAAAAAAAAAAAATTTCCTGAGTCTCTTGCTCAGATTCAAAAAAGTGATTAATTGGATTCAGCGGGAGTTTTACTTGAGGAAGGAGTGCAGGATCTGACAATATCTGAGCAGGTCAGCCCAAAACGTTAAAATTATTCATAGCCCTAGAAATAAACATTTGAAAAACATTGTAAATACAGATCCGCATCACCACTTGAGGGTGCTGCAGTAGTTCTTAAATTTTAACTCAAAGATGTGCTGCCAGGCAGGTATAGTACACAGAGCGACGCACGATAATTCACTTAATTATTTCCATGGAGGTGCTTAGAAAATTTGGAGCTAAATTCACACAAAATACAAGGTCTGAACAGGAGATCTTACTCTGCAATAAAGATTTAAATCTTAAAACTTTTCCAGCTAATTAAGGTGATAAAATGGGATTCTCCTTAAAAAGAGATAGAAAAAGCAAAATAGAACAAAAGAGAACCCTCAATTACGCAAGCACACGTATTTCCTACTTCAAAAAAAAAATCATTACAAATATGAATTCTCTGCTCTTTGCACACATTCCCTTTGAATGTAGTAGAAGAGAATGTTTTCCAATGCATACCAAATTGATTTTGTTATAAACTATTACAGGATTATAGGCCATTTGAAGAGTCTTCACTACAGGAAACACATAGAACTAGTCTCTGTGGGAAATATATTGAATAGTCAGTAAAACACAAAGCAATACTAAAATACAATAGATAATGATTCAAAAGAAGCCACAGCAACCTAAATGGAGAATGAGTCAAACACTATTTAGGATTCTCCTATTTTGTATCACTTCCCTTTTATCATAATGGACATTATTTGTTCACAAGGATATACAAACATAAAAAAAGAACAGATGATAATGAAGTTAAAAGAAACTTATGAAATCCCTATATTCGTGAAATATCTGAAAGCATAGTGACTGCACATGAAACGTGCTCTGGTTTGGAAAGCATGTTCCTTCATCTGAGTCTTATTAGACACTCCAGAGAGCTGGTCAGGAAGTATTTGATGATACCCTTGAAAAATGCTGATCCATTGAAGTTAAAACTGCCGGTAGAAAAAAGGTTGGTTTAAAACAAAATGCCCAGTTCAAAGACACTTGTGGAGGCGGATTTATTGCTTAGGGATAGAAGATGTACATGCACTGCTTTCAAACTGAAAATAACTAAGATTTATTTCCAGAAATTAAGTAATTTTGAAATACCAATGAAGAATGGTAAAATAAAAAATCTAAATTGGAAAAATAAATAAATGAATTGTCTCCAACTAATTTTATTCTTTGGCTTGCCACAGAGCAGGTATTTCCAAGACTGATTACCCATCCCAATACAGAGCAGCAAAGTTTTGAACCCTTGAAACCTGAATTCTGTTCAACTCTATTCTCCTTTATGGATGCCAGCAATAACGTGTTAGGTTGAAAGGGAAAAGATGATGATTACCCGGACTTTGGTCTTGAAATTAAAGCATTACAATTAACTAAAAAGTAAGACTGCCTTGGTGCAAGAGTGAAGATAATCTGTGAACAGGTAAGTACTAGGAATAGCCCTGTGCAATGAGAGGTAGGGGGTCTCAGCCTCCCATGTCCTTTCCCTTAGGTTCAACAAGTTGCTGCTGAAGTCAATACCCTCTGCCTCCCTGATCCATAGCATGCCTCTCCCAGAGCTGTACCCACATAGAAATGGACCTGTCTCCCTTTTAAAAGAAGAATTATTATTAAATTATAATTTAACTCCAATTAACACTTTTACACATAGCATGTGTAAAGCTCAATAAATAGTTGTGTTTTCTTCTCATATCAAAAAAAAAAAAAAAAAAAAAAAAAAGCAATGGGATGCAAGTGAGTGAGTCAAGGAGAGCCAGAGCCAGAATTTCATTCTGCAAATGACATGCTTAGCTACACACTTTGTTGGCCTTAGTCCTCTAATAGACTGGAGTCATTTGGCCCCTATATTGTTATAGTCAGCATCAGAAAAAAGACCAAAAGCTACAGGATAATCTTTACAGGGACGGAAGTAAGTCCTGAACCTATATAGCAACACATTGTTATAAGGCATCTAAAATAAGAGCCAATATGTCAATATTCCCCTTCTTTATAACAAGTGTGTTAGAAATAGGCAGACAATTTGACATTATGTGGGTTTTTGTATAGCCTATTCAGTTCTACAAGGCATTGTTCAACTAGTTATTTTAAATTTTCATTATTTTGCAGACAGTGCCCTGATTATTCCTCTGAGAAGGGTAACCGTTTAAATCTCTATAAATGCCTTTACACATAATTAATATTAGCAGAAGGCTTACCTCCTTGCCTATACCAAGGTCACAAATACCAGATGAACATTTCCAGTGAGTAAAAGAAAACATTTGTTTGTTTGTTTTTTTTTTGTTGTTTTTTTTTTTTTTTTTTTACAAGTTAGAGAACTGCTGTGGGGACATTTTAAAGACAAAAATAGCAGAAGAAGGTAGAATACTATCTTGGCTTCATTTAGAACAAGGGTCATTCTCACACTGCTTTATATGGAGCTCCAGCCTGGCCAACACGTATAGAAAGAGTCAGCAAACGGGCCACAGCGAAGTGATTTGGCTGTCAGATGCATAGACAGAAACTCCTGATTACTGACTCGCATCTTCATGACGTGTGAAATTATGCCTCTAGCATAATGATGCATTTACCTCCTATTAACTTCAGTCAGACCAAGATTAAATTTTGGGCAAGCTGCTTTGATTCTGTTTAAGTTACCCCAGGAATAAAATGTGTGCAGAATAATCTCCACTTACCCCAGGTGGGCTGTGAAGATTAATGGTAGGAAGGCACCTGGATGCCAAGGACAGGCATTTGTCCTAGTTATGTCTACATATGAAGAATGATCAGGCTCTTCTGAATCCCAGAAAATGGTCACAGTTACTTTAATATGCATATTCAAGATTAAGAGTTGAGAACACAAAGACCGGAATAGTTGAAATTATTAACAAGTAACATATAACACTGTAAATATTTGCCTTAGGAAAAGGTCAGCATTAGAAGTGTGAGACATCTTTTTACGTTAGAATAACTCGTACAGTTTTCTCATCAGTCATGTATTTCCATAACTCTGCTTTCTTTCAGTCATCTTATTTAGTAAGAAGGATTTATGTTGTGTGGAAAATAGCACCACAGAAAAGGCATATTTATTAAGTCTGCCATTGCAGAATCTTTTGTATTAGATAAGTGGTAGCAGCACTTAATTTTTTTCCATAAATAAGTTTGTTATTTATTGTACACTCCAACCTTATATTTCATTCAGTTTAATTATACTGTAACTTGCTGGATAACATTTCTAATTTTCCTTCTGTGAATAACTGGTATCATAGCAGATGCCTGTAAGCACTCATTTCAAATGAGGAATGCTTGTCACATATTAAACCAATGTGGTTTGCTATGCACAAATGTTTTTAAAACATTCAAATCTTAGGGCTGAAATATTTCATTCAAGGAGTCTGTGGTTGCTTTGTGTCAATGTACACAGGAGAGAGTGACAGCTGTGTAAACATTGAATTACGGCCTCCTGCAAAACCCCCAAAAGTCTTCATAGGATAACAGAATCATTTCAAAACTCTGCACTCCTACAGGCAGGTCCTGAGCAGTGCACTTGCTGCATAACAGGATCTACCATGCTTTTACTCTACTTTTGTGCAGTTTTCATGAAAAAGGGGACAGCAAAGAGATTTCGTTATTCCTGTTCCACATTCTCCCTCCATGGCTTCACTAGATGAGCGGGAATACTGCTACTGTTGAGCTAATTAGCAGAGGCAATTAGTAAGAGATTGTTAATGTTTCACTGAAACACAAATAGCAAAAGATAAATAATTCCTCCCTTAAGATCTAAACCAGAAGAATAATTAACAGCTGGAGGGGAAGCAAGAAGCCAGAAGGCACACACTCCAGAACTGCAGCCAGCTATCCAGTTTTTCCAAGAAAATGTGTGTTTGCACATGATATTCATTATTCAAGCATCCGTCCTGCATGAGCAAAGCCCCTACAAAGTTCTCTGCTGAATTCAGTGACAGCAGGATTACACCTGAAGTTGGAAATGCTCATCCACATAAATGGATGATGACCATACGGCCTAGACCCATAAGAAATGTTGCAGTGTTCAGTTGGCACAGGAGTCTTTGCGAGATCAGGACTTCAGCTTTACACTATGGTGAGAACACCCTGGATGCTCACGTCACCAACCAGCACTCTCTGCTTTATGAAAAACTACGGTCCTGCCTCTTTCACCCATTGTATTTTTCAGCTTTTTCAGCCTCTTTGCAGAAAGGATAATGCTTGACTGCTTCTCACTATGTAGGAATTTCTTTTGCTCCTCAAGAGCAGTGAGAAACATGCAAAGGAGAATTAAGGCTCATCAGCAGCCCTGGGTTTTAAATCAGAACACCCAGAAAAAGCAGCTGAAACTAACTCATCTTTCCTTTCTTGCTGCCTCAGTTAACGAGGTGCCCTACCTCATTTCTCTCTAGAAGGCATCTTTCCATGCTCTGTGGGGATGCTCTCCACGCTCCTCTTCCCTGGAACACAGGCAGCTCTTCTCAAGCTTGTCACTACACAAGGTTCCTCGCTTCCTAAGCCCATGATGTATGTATTTCACCCCAACACAGCAACTCTGACTTACCATTTATCTGGACAAGGACAGAGAAGAGGTAGGTTTCCCCTTTCTTCCCCCCTGGAACCCTGGATTTTTAGGCAGCAGATGAGGAGGTTGTGGAGCTGATGGAATGCTATGCACCTCTCTCACTTCCATACTACAAGAAGCACCACGTGCTCCTGCATACAGACTGCCTATCCACACAGCAGTGGCCAGAGGGCAGGAGCAGCACGGGAAGGCAGCAGTACAGAAGCAGTGTTTCTGTGCCTGGCTACTTTCCTGTTCTAGGTTCACCAGTGAGCTGAGGAAGTATGGAATGATTTACATCCATTTCTTAAAATCATCAAGCCAAATCAATGAGATGCTTTGTGTCTGCAGCACTGAGCAAAGAGAAGTAGCGGAAGAAAGGGTTATTTATAGATGAGAATAGAAACACTGCATGTGTTGTGACAATTTATGTTATTTAGATACAAAATGATTAACAAATTTGCCTCTCCATGGTTCTCAGTGCCCTAACATCATTAACCACTCAAACAAATTTCAACAGCTTTAAAGTAATCAGTTTTACAGAAACACAGCTAGCCACTTTCACAGCTAACACTTGCTTCAGTGGTGGGAGAAGAAAACCTTAAGTCCTCACTGCTTTTTGCAGCATACTCAAATTCTTTAAATATGGGCTGTTTCAGATCTGTGATTAGGAACACATTCCAGAGTCCTGGAGAACAGTCTGCTAATTGACTTAGCTTTTAATCATACAGGTCAGACACCCTTCTGATCTCAGCTCCGTGATGCAAGCATGATTCTTGTGCTAAACCAGTCCCAGGCACATAGATCATAACTGGCATCTAATGTACCACCCATGACCTACAAATGGCCAGCAGAGATCCTGGGTTGGCCATGCCAAGCAAAATGTTTCCCTCAGAAAGAAAAACTGTGCATGTCCCTAGCTGCCTTGTGAGAGTGTGACAATAATCTGCCCACGGATGACAAGGCATGGACAAGGCAACTGAAAAGAAATGTCCGTAGGTATTGTCCAAAGGGCAATGAATGTAATTTCCTCCTTTCCAAGTCACGATTAAATGTAATTTCCTCCTTTCTAAGGCACGATCTTATTCATCTATTTCCTCATCCTACCTTCATGATCTCAGTATTGCCAAAGATGAAGTTCAGCTGCTCAATTTCATCCATATCCAAACTTGAGTGGAGAGTGAAGCTGACTGCCAGCACTCCAGATTCACTTTGAAAATGCCAGCAAGTATGTCAGTGCTTATGTACATGTACACACGTACACAAACATACACAAAACTCTGGCATGACATGGCATGGTGAAGATTGGAATCTCTATCCAGACAGCAGAAATACAAGGCTTCCAAACTCTCATCTGTGACAATCTAAAGCTGGAACTGAGTCTTGATCCAAAATCTGCTAAAGATGAAGGATGTCTTTCCACAGGAAGGAAAGTCTTCACAGGGTATTAGGCCTCCAGGTAATGAAAAAAGAAGTGAATTCTCCCTAAACCAGAAAATTAACCCCAGATAGGTGCTAGATAGAGGAGTAGAACATTTATGAGACACTACATTTATTCATGTCATTATTTATATGTGAGAAATCAGATTTCCAGTTTATTTGTACAGAAAAAAAAAAAAAAAAGAAAAAAGAAAAAAAAAGCCACATCATGCTGTTTAAATAAGCAGTCGATATTTCAGTAAGCTTTGCTCTTTATACAATAGGGCAGTATTTTACTTTCCTCAGGCACTCTGAATTTTACCTGACATTCTTGTCTGTACATGTCTTTCACGATTCCAGCACAAATGGGTACCACAGACATTTCAAAGCACCACCAGTTATTTCACTAGTGTACCACAATGCAATAAAATATGCAACATATTGCAGCTACAAAATACATTTTAATCTTTCAGAAACCTGCATCCTGTTGATGACCCACAGAAGGGAGAAGCTTGGCTAAGCTATTTCATTACTTAGCTTCCCTGCCCAAGCCTCATATGTTAAAAGTGGAGAAATGAGTCCAAATGAACTGATCATCTGCAATAGACAAGTTTCTTCCTAATATTTGAAAAGCAAATATGCACATGAAAAGCAATAGCCTTCTGCATACACCAAAAGGGCAGAAGGATCCTTAAGGTCAGTGGCCTATTCATACATTATCAATACCACAAACTTGTATTAAGTGGGCATTGTTCTTTTCCAGCTGGAATTACACTGGTTTCCTTGTAGCAAAGCAATCAGCAAAACTAAAGTGACACAGAAAGGGTTGCATGGAAGTAACTTCTGATACCACTCACTTTGCTCATTTCCTTACTTCAGACTTCCTTCCTATTTCTTACTGTCTCAAAACAGAGTAGCAACCTTTGCTTTCTTAGATTAACACAATGACTTAATACAGCTTTTTACATCCACCATTGCCATGATTAATGGAAACAGATTTGTCCCCTTTACTTAATCTAAAACAGCAGGTCAGGCTATGTGCTAATTTAAACTTCAGACAATCCTACTGGCGTCAGTTGGATCATGTATGGGGCAAAATGTAGTTTCAGCTGCAGTTCTGTCTCCTGAAGCCTCCCACTGCATCTTGACATACATCTTTGGTGATGCTCTAACAGGTGCACAGCAAGGAGAGTTATTCACAGCAGAGGGTATTTTGCACTGCTGCTCCCAGACTGTGGCACTTGGATTTGGCATCACATAACAAACTATCGGCCTAAAACCAGACAGTAAAGGCAGGGGAGTAGGGGAGGAAGATCATGCAGTTTTGTGGAGTAGCAGAACTAGGAAAGCACAGTTTTCTATTGAGAAATGTCTAACAGTAAGATTCTCTAGTGTCTAATGAGGTACTAGCTCTGACCTGAAGTTTGTTCTGCAGGTGGGGCATTTCATAACAATTCCTCCTGTATAAGGTTTCTAGTGCTTGATAAGACAAAAAACTACACTGCAGTCTCCCTTCAAGGGGCTATGAATTGTCTTTTCTTATCACACTACCTATTTCCAAAGAAAATTGTGGCAATACAGACTTCTACCCTCAGATAGTTCTGGTGAAGGTCAGTTGATTTTAAAATTACTTTGATAGGGGAAGTAAGAGACACACAAGCATGACTGCAAATGTGT
Source organism: Cygnus olor (assembly GCF_009769625.2). Lineage (NCBI taxonomy): Eukaryota > Metazoa > Chordata > Aves > Anseriformes > Anatidae > Cygnus > Cygnus olor. The sequence goes on along the minus strand of NC_049170.1, from coordinate 8,218,098 downwards.
CACTTTCTTTGGAAATCTGGGAAGAAAAACAACAACAATAACCACAAGAGAATGCGTTAGAAAATACACTTACTGTCTACAGTTGGGGTTTTCAGTCAGTGGAAGTAAGCATGCTTAAAACTTATGGACTCTCAAATAACACTCGAAGGGCATCCTTCTTTCCACTGACTACAGCAAGCCCGGATTCCTTCCTAATCCACCTGAACTGAATACCTAGAATGAGGTGATCTGAATATCCTTTAAGTTGACACATTCAGAGAGAAAAAACTCTGTGGATCTAGTGCTTCCCCTTCCCTCCAAACACTCCCCTCCACAGAGCCAGTGAGTTTCCTGTGAAGAATGATTTCAAAGTTTTGATGCTCTCTGGGTCTGAGACATTCTGTGACCTGCCCCACAAGAACTGTGAGGCAAAGCAATTTCTGAAGGACTTCTAGGGAGAGAACCAACTGGACTATTGAAGCAGAGCTGGCACAAAACTGAGGAGTGGCAAGATTTCAAAGACACAGAGCTTTTGTGGGAATTTTCTGGCACAGATCTGACACACCCTCTGGGATATATGAGAATATTAAGATGTGCTGTGATATGGGTACTCTTTCAGCAAAAGAAGGATGATAAATTTGGACAAAGCATTTGTTCCTCACATCATTTCAACATACATAAAACAAATGGAACCATATGTACAGAAAAGTCAATACCATTCTTGCACCTGTCACTACTGGAAGGCCATTTGGGATCATACCTTCAACTTTATTTCTGGTAATGCGTCATCCCAGACTCAGCTGCAGTCAGTGGAGTTCTGTCTGAATAACAGACAGGACAGGCAGTAGGATAACTGGTAAGCAAGGACTGCGGGCATTTCCTGAAATGCCTCAAAAATCTCAAATATCTGAGCCTAACTAGGGAAATATCATCAGATATATGTGGAATTAGAACTAATGAAAGAAAAAATGAGTGTTTGTTTGTTTGTTTTTCCTCCAGCAGTGCATAGAAACCCCAGCCATGATCAGTGTGGTCAGTCTCAGTGTGCCAGGCTACATATAAATGTACAGTGCAAGCCAACTAGTTCTCTGAAGAGCTCACAGTTTTCAGAGGCAAGGCAGAAGGTGAGAAAGCAACAGAGAGAACTAACATGTTTGCAGCAAAATCAGTCACAAAGGTAAAACTGTCTCCCTCCAGATACCGGAAGTCCTCTGTCCAGTTGGTCATATTACCTGTTACCCAAAGCAGCCTGATACTTTGAACATGTTACAGTTTCCATAGGATCTCTGCAAGCTAAACTGAGGAGCCTCAAGCAGAAAGCAAGCCAAATCATTTCTCCAGAAACCAAAATGATCAATTTATTCTGCTATGATTCTTCATGAATCTCCATTGCTCCTTTGTCCTTTACTTCTCTTTAACCGCCTTTTTTTTCCCTAAGTAGGTCACCTCATCTCCTGAAGTATGAAGCCATAAGACTATGAAAGCATAAAGGAGATTTATTTCTCTCTGTGTGCATGATCTTCTCCACTGAAAGAAGTATGGGAATGACTACAAGGCTCATCATCAACTTCCAAGAATAGACAAATGCCTTTGTTATGCTTCTGTGGCATATCTCAGACCCAGGCAGGATGAAACCCACAACAGACACAAAAGAACTCTTGCCATTAAATTGTCCACTAAAACACTTGAGCCTGATCAAAAGGTGGTGAAAGGTTAGAGACTAATCTCACTTGAGAATTTTAATTCACTAGACTTAACACAGGGACATCAATGTTTATTCTTTTTCCCCGTCTCAGACCTCTCCCTGCTCTTAGATACATATTTATATTAAGTTTGTGATTTATAAGCATCACAATAGACTGCCCTTTGCTAACCTCTTAAAAGGCTCTTAATCACAACAATTATTCACATATGATGTTTAATTACATTACAAGAAGTTGTTCTTGAGAAAACAAAATTCCCAACAAGTGAGGCTGACAGAAATTTGAACCCTGCACATTCCTAAAATACAGTCTTTGCAGAATAAAACCAAGTTCATTTTTTTTTCTTCTTCTTCTTGTTTCTCTTTGTACTAATTACATAAGTCTCAGTTCACACCACCAAAAATGATGTTATTCAAAATAGATGTTTGATGTAAATTTATAGAAATAGATGTTTGTTTGTAAATTTCTCCATGTAATACAGGGCAAGATTAAAGAACCTCACAGAGTAAAGCAGGGTTTCTTGCATTCAGGGTGTCTACATAACATTTTAAGTGAAAGAAAAGCTCATAAATAGTTTATCAAGAGATGGATGCTGATACTATAATCCCAGGATTCTTTGTGAATGTATCAGACAGCACACACACACTCACATATGCAGATAAACACTGAGTGCTTGCTCAACAGAGTCACAAAGGACCTTAATTCTCAAGGGGCCCTTTATATAAATATAGAGTGCAATATTGGTGTTGAAATGTTATGCAAGTTGTTTCTGACAATAGACTAGTAATCTACGTCCTTAAGAAATTAATCCTATAATTCAATATTCTAGAATTCTCTGACAAAATAATCATAATAAGAGTAGTTTCCTAAATAAGAAATAAAATGCTGTGAAATATGAAGATTTCCTTAAAAAGTTAAAGCAGAAATCATAAACACATTAAGAATCCATATGTTTTAAGATATTCCTAATTGAAATTTTCACTAACATTAAAAGCCTACTACTTTCCCTAATGTAAGGGTCAAGAATTGTTAGGACCCAATACCTTTCCTAGGATTTAACTGCAAGCCCATGGACAATGCCATCACCAGAAATACCTTCTACATTCCTCTTCATCTACCCACTCTTTCAGGTGGATACATTTTTCTACCAAAACCAGTCCTGTTTTCAGGGCATTCTGTATCAATGCTTCCTTACTTTTGATAAAGCAGAGAACTAAACATTCATGGCAAGAAAGCTTTCATGAGATAATAAATCAATGACGTCTGAAAGATGAGTTAAGTAACTAGCTAAACTGAGGTCTGACTCCAGTGAAGACAAAGGCAAACAGTCACAACCACTACAGTGGTGTGGGGTCTGTTGGCCTGGAGCTTTCATTAGATCCTCAAGAAAAGTTACACTCTTAAAAATTTTTGTGAATAATGCCAGATGAAACAGACGTGCAAGTGTAATTATCTGATCCATTAGTTTGGCAGTTTACAACCACTAGCAAGTTTACAACCACTCTGAAAACTTTGATGAAAAACAGTGTTTACAACAGAGTAGTTGATAACACAGTCCTGATACCAGAAATCCTTTTCAAGTCCCTACTAAGATTATGACAAGGACTAGAACAGAGTTCTCTTCTCCGGATAAAGAGAAGATGTTAAGATTCCAGATGGGATTAGTCTGACTAAATATAAATATCTACATCTGAGCAGGTCATAACAAAGTCCCTTCACAGTGGAGAGCAACTGAATATAGTTAATAACATCAAGGATGTTATTACAATTATGTTAACACCATCTCCTCCTAAGCAGAGATCTAAAAAGGCTGGATAAATCACTCCCTAGAAGCACCTTGATCTTTCTGCTATCAAGGGAGCCCAGGCTTTCCACCTCCACCTGCAGACATCTACACTGTCATAGTGTCATAGAATCATAGCATGGCTTGGGTTGGAAGGGATCTTAAAGACCTTCTAGTTCCAACACCCCTTCCATGGGCAGGGATGTCACCCACTAGATCAGGCCCAAGGCCTTGTCCAACCTGGCCTTCAACACATCCAGGCATGGGGCATCCACAGCTTCTCTGGGCAACCTCTGCCAGTGCCTCACCACCCTCTGAGTGAAGAATTTCTTCTTAAAGTCTAAACTAAGTCTCCCCTCTTTTAGTTTAAGACTATTCCCCCTTGTCCTATCATTATCTACCCGAGTAAAGAGTCCTTCTCCATCCTTTTTATAAGCCCCCTTTAAGTATTGAAAGGGTGCAATGAGGTCACCCTGGAGCCTTCTTCTCTCCAGGGTGAAGATCTCCAGCTCTCTCAGCCTTTCTTTATAGGAGAGGTGCTCCAGCCCTCTCATCATCTTTGTGGCTTTCCTCTGGACCCACTCTATCAATCCCACATCCTTCTTGTGCTGGGTGCCCCAGACCTGGACACAGCACTCCAAGTGGTGCCTCACAAGTGCAGAGCAGAGGGGGACAATCACCTCCCTCGCCCTGCTGGTCACTCCTCTGTTGATGAAGCCCAGGAGGCAGTTGGCCTTCTAGGCTGCAAGTGCACACTGCTGGCTCATGTAAAGCTTTTTGTCCACCAGAACCCCCAAGTCCTTCTCCTCAGGAGTGCTGTCCATGAGTTCTTCTCCCAGTCTGTACTCGTGTCTGGAATTGCCCTGAGCCAGGTGCAGCACCTTGCACTTGGACTTGTTGAACCTCATTAGGTTCACATAGGCCCACTTCTCCAGCCTGTCCAGGTCTCTTTGGATGGCATCTCTTACTTCTTTGGTATCAGCCACACCACTCAGCTTGGTTTCATGTGCAAACTTGCTGAGGGTACACTCATTCCCATCATCTGTGTCATTGATGAAGATATTGAAAAGCACCAGTCCCAGGACAGACCCCTGAGGGACACCACTCGTCACAAGCCTCCACCTAGACATAGAATCATTGACCACCACTCTCTGGGTAGAGCCATCAAGCCAATTCCTTATCCACTGGATGGTCCACCCTTCATATCCATATCTTTTCGATTTAGAGATTATGTCAAAAACCTTACAGAAGTCAAAGTAGATGACATCGGTCAGTTTTCCTTGTCAACTGATGCAGACACAGTAGAAAACTAAGTCAGACAACACAAACACAGCTCCCTAACGCCTTCAGTAGCTGACACTTCAGGTTCCTCATTTGTCTAGAGACTTTGGAGCCACGTTATTTGAGGAACCAAATTTTTCACACAATACAGTTGTTGCAATGTGCATTCCACCTGGCCAGGAAAACTGATAACAGAATCACTGACAAAAAAAGGACACACTGAACTTCTAAATTTTGAGAAGACTTTATTTGACCCACAAGAGGAGTGAGCTTAATAGTGCTCCATCCATTAGTATTACTGGCCAAGGCTGTTCAATAAAGGCTTTACGATGAAAGCATAACAACCACAGAAGGCATAATTTTCAGTGTTCTTGTGGACAATGACTAAATCAATACTGAGCACCAGCCTCAGAGTTTCCAGATAGCAACACGGTAAGTCTTCCTTCTTCATATAACTTCACTAGCAGCATGCAATAAAACACTCGACAGGCACAAAAATCCTGTATTTCAATACAACAGCACAGATTTCCCCCTTCCAGATTGTCTTCTACTGTGGAAACAGGATGGATAGGCCATTATAAAGTATGTTATCTATCTATGGATTTGCTTCTGCACAATGAAACTCCTCTTTTGTGATATTTAGATGAATGCACAGCTATAAAGCTCCAATGCACCACAGTTGCCCATTTGCAACCTGCAGCCTCAGTGATTTCTGCAATGTCATACACACACCAAAAAAAAAAAAAAAAAAAAAAAAAAAAAAAACATAGCAGAAAGGGATCTCAAGCCAACTGTGTATACCAGACTTTCCCTAGAAACCAGCTACAGTCACAGATAACTCACTGTTTTCTTATCACCTGAATCGTTAGCCATGATATGCCCTCACTTTATGAAGGTGAGGGGTTTTTTTATACCTTTAAGAACCTACAATGTACATATTTATAGCTAAGCTCTAGTTACATATGCTCCCTGTATAATGAATAACCCCTTTAGTTTAGGAGGCATTCAATCTATTTCAGAACCTATTTCATACAGAGATGAGATCTAAAGGCACCACAAACACAATAAAAATGTGAAGAAATAATTAATTTTAAATGTCTGCATATCCCCAAGTTACCTAGGATGTCTAGTCTCAGTCCCACATCTGACTTGAGAGCATAAATGCCTTTGATCTTCTCCCATTAACTCACTTTTGAAACTGGGATGCACAGGCCTATTGACTTGAGGGTTCTGAAAATTGCATGGATCCTTAAAGAATACCTATGATTTTATGTATGTGTGAAGTCACTCATTAATGAACGCAAAAGGAAAAGCGAACAGAGCTGTCCCCGACCACAAAGGTGATGGAGAGGACAGGGTAATACCACAAAAAACTTCTTTCACAGGAGGAGTACTGTTTTCTAGTTTAATCCTTTTTCACAGAGGATTAAACTAATATGGAAAAAGCAATGAAGAGTGTCTGCATACCCAGCCTAAAACAGGTCCATGCATAGGCAAGCATCAACGTACTTAAACTCCCACTGCCAGGCCACTAAAAAACACTGACAGTGTCTGCTATTCTCAGAATCAAGTAAGAGGAGAAGCCAAGATTAAATCTACAGAGATATTCAGATCTGGATTCTCTCTTCCATCAGATGTGGATGTGTCCCTGTACATCATGCCCTGATAAAAAATGAGAGACACGAAGCCAAGCTGTGGTTGGAGAGCACACACCCTAAGGGGTCACAGAGCAGGAGAGAAACCATGCATACTTCAAATGCAAGATGCACAAGCCAAGAGGCCAGGGAGTGTGAGGTGGAAGCCAAATGCGTGATGTTATACTTTGTGTGTGAGACTTGTCAGGCCTGTCTACAGCTTTACAAAGACACTCACAAACCAATACTCAGCCAGCCGGTTTGAATTTTCATTGTATTTCCTAGAGGCAGAAAACAGCCTGCCCACAAACTGCATTCATATTCTCCTCGTGTAAATTTTATTTTTCAGCACAGCTATGATGGGTTTAATTTCACCTTGATTTCTTTAGAGGGTAAAAGCATTACAGAAAAAAAAATAATACATTTCCTCTGCTTTGCCTTCAGCCTGAGAATGACAGTAACATTCTCCCTGTGAAGAAACTGGTAATGCTACAGTGATTTTTATCACTAGCACTTGTATCTCCTGGATATTAATAGATATTTGGAAAATGTTGTAGTATCTCATTATTTATAAAATATAACAGGGTATAATTCTGCAAAGAGATGAATATCTCTACGTCAGGAGCTGAGCTGATTCCTTGTCTTACCCTGCAGTTTATATAAATGCACCTCTAAGTTTTGGCTTAGAAAACTGATGTAAACATCACAGACCAGACAGATCTATGCTCATTACGCAATCAGCACCTACTTCGTCATGGCAAAAGTATAGCTTTACTCCTCCACTCCTCCAAAGTCAACAAATGTGAGGGTATCATCTGTAACATCATTCTCTCTGGCTCATTACAGTTCACAGGTATGCCTGATTTTAGAATAAGCTGACCAACACACTGTTGTATATTAGAATTCAGACAGACCTTAAACTGGAGAAATAGAAAAATGCAATAAGGAACAGAAACTACAGTTCAGTGAAAATAAGGAAGTACACAAACATGGGTTGAGGAATTTTTGCATAAATGGAAGCTCTGCAGGGAAGGATCTGATATTAAAGTGAATCTTAAACCAAGTATGAGAAAACTACATCATGCTTTTGAGAAGTGCAAATACTATGCTGGGACTGGTGAAGGAGAAAAGAGCTTTCAATGCAATTCCAGTAAGATATTTACTTGACTACATTTGGGATTCTGTGCCCATTTGAAGAGACAAAATGTAAATAATTTTGGAGAGAGCACGGAGAAGAACAAGGAGAAACATACAGAAGAAAAAGTAACTGTTAAATTGAGAGGGATCTAAAAAAAACAAAAAACCAACCACTTTTTAACAGCCAGTTATAGAGAACTGTATACCCATCTGTGGTATTGTCTGTGGTGGGCAGAGCAGATAGCTCTGGTTTGGTTTGGTTATCTTGTGAATGAACAGGAAAGAATGTCCATGGTCTGGCTTCCAAGTTCTCTTGGGAAACTGCAGGGCTGAAATGTACTGAAACATCTCTCTATTCCATGGAAACTGTGCACATTTACAATGATACAGTTCTGCAATAATAATAAGCTGAGCATTAACACCACCATGGAGCATAGCAGGTATCTTTAAGATGTTCATAATTACACTACGCATTTGTCACTTGATTATACTCTGATTCTACTCTCACTTTAGCAGGCATCACTCCTGCTGACTTCAATGGCATTAATCCTCCCATTTTGCCACTACGTTAAATGAGAATAGACCCAGCCCTGAAGTAGTAAAATGGATTTGGGATTACAAGATCTTAATGTTCTGGAGCTTTTTTTTGCAATTTACTTCTGTCCTCCAGGTTTTCCTTTCATGGTAGTGGCATGAATGTATTCGTTTAAGACTGCTTGCTTGCACAAGCACAGAAAGACAGATGAACCCCCCTGCAGATCCCTACAGCTCGGGCTAGATTTATCAGTAACTCAGTCCAGAAGTTCTTAAATACAGGTAACGTGAAAATCTCTTCAGCAAGCTACTGAATACAGCCGTCTGCTTAAAAACAATAGAAGCGACTGAGTAGATTAATTTCATAAGAAAATTCTCACAGAATGAGACAAGCTCCCTCAAAAGGCCAGGTTTACCAATTAGTTGCTGTGATTGCACCCCCTGGTGAGTTGCATGAGTGAGCTCATGCATGTAGCAGCAAAAAACTAAGGAATATTGGAAAGTCTGGTGCTCTTTTTAGACCTCATTCCACCTCTAGACAAAAGCTTTAATGACTTTCAGTACTTTACAGATGGGCTGGATCTGAGGAAATACCCATAGGAGTATTACCCCACCAATTATTCTAACAACGTACAAATTAAACTAAAATGTAAATGCACCAAAACTGCATTCTACTAAAATTACATTTAGTATTAAAATACGAGAGATCCCCAGCACTGTCACATCGTCACTCAAGTGGCATCTCCAACTGCCAGGCTTCATTTTTGCAGACATAAAGCTTCTCCACCTTCCAGACGTTAAACCAGGACTTGTAAGTTTTGAACAGAAAATTCAAGAATGAGAACTGGCCTCTCTATATCTCAGACAACTCCCTGAAGAAGCCTACACCCAAAACAGGGACATATCTATTCAATACCAAGAATATTGGACTCCAAAGAGACAGCATTGCTGAGAATATTTTTCCTGGAACCCCTCCAAGAGTGAAATAGTCCTGTAACAAACAGGATACTTCACCTCAAAAGGCTCGGGAAAAGTCATACCAGATAAATTTTTGTTTCACTGTTTTCCTCCAAACTCATTTGTAAGTTATTTCCCCTATTTGTCTTTTAAAGAATGAATTCAGAAAGGGTAAAGTGTCTAATTCTCAATCAAGTAAAAGTTAGTTTAGGTCCCCTACGAAAGTATTGCTTTGCCACAGAAGATAACTGACTGACACTGGCAAACTGTATGCTTTTAGGGAGCAGTGAGATATCAAGTTATGTCTTTTTTTTTTTTTCCTTTTGATTGTTAAACTTTTTCATGAAGGTTGAAACTGATGAAATCCACAGTGCAGATTGCCACTAACATCATCCTCCCTTGCATGCATAAATAGATGTGGTAGAAATGTTTTTAAGGTGGAAAGGAGTTTTACTGCATTCACTGCAAAGTCTACCTGCCTAACTACATCTCTAATGACTTAATAATACAGAAGTCATTATTGTGACTCTTCATAAAAAATAATATTAAAAAAAATAAATCTGATTTCTGCCCAAGATATAAGCAAAAGACTCTAGATTCCTAGATGAGAGGTAAAAAGGAAGTGCCTAAAACAAAGGTAAACCCATAAAACCTAGCGGTTGGAAACCAATCTCAGCTCCAGACCTGACGTTAACTGAGGATGCCATGGACACTTCTGGGGATCATCAATCAAGATAACTCTAAAGGAAATGCTTTGCCTCTCTTCCCTATAAAAGCACTCCTGCTGTTCCTCACCTCGTGCACCACTGATGGGAAGCCATTTCAAGAGAACTGTTCTGCTGATTGTGCAGGCTGTCAACAACTGAGAGGACATTGAATCAGCTAGTCAAAGAAGAAATCTTGAGCATTATCCCGTCTCAAATCTACAGTAATTCTCGAGGTCAGGTGTCAAATCCTCTGGCAATTAGCAGAATAAATTAGTTTGTTAATTACCTTGGAGGAACAAGTACCTAATTAATGGGGAGGTGTTGTGCAAGCATGACTAAAGATATTCACATAATCACATAGCTAGAATGACCTGTTTTTGAATGACAGATCCTACACAAAGTAGCCTGAAGCACGAGAATGCTGTTGACACATGGTCATCGGGTAAAGCTGTTTGGGTATGCAAGAACAGTACGTTGCCTTAAGCAGCATAACTGGATCTGTGTGTACAGCAAAACTACATCTTTGAAACTATTTCAAAGTCAGAGGTGCAAGAAGCTATTCATAAAAGAAAGTAAAGAAGCAGGTTTAGTGGCATCGATCAGAAGTTCATATTCCTTCCAGTGCATGAAAAACTGGGAAAAAAACTGTACAGAATTAAAATTAGGAGAGCAAAACCACGGACAAATCAACTGAATAATTAAAATTTCCCATTGGCTAGGTGTGGGAACTAGACTTCCCCTTAATATCACTGTATCCTTTGCTTTAGGTAGGAGTTCACCAATTACTAACATTACTAAAATTGCATTCTGAATACAGGGTTCAGGATATGCACAAACCTTTCCAACCAGCAGACCCAGAGTGTGTTACCATTTTAAGGCAAAATATTAGTCTGCGCATCGTTTTAACTGGGTATTGCTCTCACATAATCCTAACTGTGACAGTTACTCTGAGAGTAACTGTGCTTCCTCATCAGGCCTTACTTCATTCATGGCTGGGCAAGTATGTTTCTTTGAGATCTATCCCCAGAAAGACACGGTGACTCCAGGCAGTTTCTCTGAAACAAAGCACTTACCTAAGGGAGCTATGGACTATCACACAAGAAGGATTATATGCACTCTCTTTTACCAAGAGGTTTTAAATGAACCCAACGTTTTCTTCTATGTGTCCCAATTACAAGAGCCAAGGTTTCCACCTGTTTTTCTGAAGTTTCTTCCTCTTTCCTCCTCATCGAGACTGTTCTTTCTATCCTTTCCAAATTACGTCTTTAAAATTTCCTGACTAAGAAACCTCAGTCCTGACTCTGAGACTTTGGCTGAAGTTGTGTCTAATCAGTACCAGGATAAAACTTTAAGATCTTGTTTGTATTGCTTATCTATCTCAGGGTTCTCAAGGGTTATTAACTTGGTTTCTCTAGGTGGCCAAAAGAACTTTCCAGTATAACCAACAAACAGGAACAAGCTCATACAAAAACAAATAAATAAATAAAGAATCCTTCCAGATTTCTTCTTCCTCAGTAGATTCTATGAGCCATTGGTAGGGACCAAAAATCTGTCATATAATGGGGACAGATAGCAGAAAATTGATCTCTTCCCAGAAAGTGTCCCAGTCTTATGTAAAGTAAGAGACAATATACTCTGCAGGTAAAGCCTTCCAGCCAAACTAGCACAGAAGCTCTACCTGGTCTCCCATGGAGCTGTATTACAGAAAAGCTCTGATTAAATTATCAAAATTACCCATTTCAGGCCACAAAATCTACAGTTCTTTCCATAATCTGAACCAGCACATTATCAGAGATAATTTTGTAAACTGATGTTGACATTTCAGAAACTCAGATTACTGTTCGATCAATATTCTCAGCATTAAAACAAATTCCTAAGAGTCCTTGTGTGTATCTACTGCATCAGTAACAGACTGTAGTATTTGCAAAACTGAGGGAAAGTATCGTCTATTTGCTTCATCAAACAAGACTCCTCTGAATTCCTGATAAGTTTCGCTGGCCTAATTGAGGTTAGCTAACTGTTGCATTTAAAAATCTTACTGCTTTTGTAAATGAATCCAAGGAAAAACCTCAGGACCAACCTTCCTTAACCTCTTCCTGTATAGGAGTAGATTTTTCAATAACTCTTCAAAGAACTAGAAAGTCGTTTGGAAACGACTGGCATTATGACATGTAAAGTAGACACTGCAGTTGGCAAGACACCAGTTTTCCTGACGCATTCCTAATTCCATTCATAATGAGTTAATTTAATAGTATATTTTAATGTTCACCTCTGTTCTCAGTTTAAAGATCCTAACTGTAGACATTCATTTATGAGGATTCTTACTATGGACAAACAGCTCAGATAATCTCATTTGACTCACCACATCACACCAGGCTTGAAAGTGAAACGCAGGTGAGGCACTGCATAGTGCTGTCTCCGGTGAAAGCAAGAAAAGTTAGGAGAGACAAGCTACTGACTGCAGAACTAATATACACAAGAGAAAAATGGAAGAGTCTTTACCTGGATGAGCTTGACAAGTGGGCCCATGTGAACCTAATGAGGTTCAACAAGTCCAAGTGCAGGGTGCTGCACCTGGGACGGGGCAATCCCAGACATGAGCACAGACTGGGAGAACTCATTGAGACCAGCCCTGCAGAGAAGGACCTGGGGATTCTGGTGGATCAAAAGCTCAATATGAGCCAGCAGTGTGCACTTGCAGCCCAGAAGTTCAACTGTATCCTGGGCTGCATCACCAGAGGGGTGGCCAGCAGGGGAGTGTGGGGATTGTCCCCCTCTGCTCTGCCCTTCTGAGGCCCCACCTGGAGTCCTGTGTCCAGGCCTGGGTCCCCTAGCACAAGATGGATGTGGGGCTGTTAGAGAGGGTCCAGAGGAGAGCCAAGAAGCTGGTCAGAGGTCTGGAGCACCACTCCTATGAAGAAAGCCTGAGAGAGCTGGGGTTGTTCATCCTGAGGAAGAGAAGGTTCCAGGGTGACCTTACTGCAACTTTTCCATACTTAAAGGGGGCTTATGAAAAGTATAGAGAGCAACTTTTTGCTCAGGCAGATAATGACAGAACAAGGGGGAATGGTTAAAAACAAAAGAGGGGAGATTTAGATTAGAGGTTAGGAGGAAATTCTTCACTCAGAGGGTGGAGGCCATGTCATGGAGACAGTAAAACCAACCTCAATTTACAAAATAGCAAACATTCTGGATCCCTTTTGACAATTTTGGGAAAAAGAACAAATTTCCACACATTCTCTTGAGCATCTTGTCTGAAACTATATAAGCTGAAACGTGAGATTAGGGCAGAATCAGGTCTGAATTCTGAACTGGCATCTGTAGCTCCACAGCCACTCAGCACCGGAGCGAAAAACACTCATAGATCACTTCTTCTCAACCTCCATGATTAACTCTCGCTGATGTTGACATTAGAGAAAAATTGTCTGCAAAAAAATTACTGCATTTAAAATGGTTCAACGGAGTTTTTTGTTGTTGTTGTTTGCTTTTTTTTTTTTTTTTTTGGGGGGGGGGAGGGTGGAAGGGACTTTCTATGGAAAAGAATAACGAGAAACAGCCACATCAAGGATCCCCACTTTCTTTCTGCACCAGATCGGTACTTCTACCTATTTTCTTTTATTCTTTGGAAGTCCATCCCAACTGCTGGAAATATGTACACATAAGATAAATCAATGTCCTGGAAAGGCATGATTAGTTCTTTTGGTGTCTAGAAAACAAATGAAAGAGAGAGAGAACATGAGGAGTCTTCTTTTAGCCCTCAAGCACAACTTCCAAAATTTATAGAGTTCTTTTAAGATGTGTACATTTATGTTTTCTTTTTTCACTGATGGACTATAGAATATATTTTTTTTTGACCCAATCTGACAGAGATGTCAGTTCTAAGGCAACCTGGGAGACAAACCAGGAGTATCTCATAAAAATTGTATCTCTTCTGGGCAATAGCAAGTGGTATTAGATGATGGATACAGCCAACAGAAGGCAACAGATGTACAACTATTACATTTGAAGTTGGGTATTGTATAAGAAAATAGTCTTGGTGCTTCCTAAAATACTTTTCAGAGCACACAGTGTAAAACTAAACTTCTGCAATGCAAAGTTGGCCAAATCCCTTCAAACCTAACAGTGTTAGTGAAAGGAAATGAAGGGCTAAGCAGTTTTCATTTTCCATCCTTACAGATTCACTAAAAGACTGATTTTTATCTTCATATATACATATACTCACATATTCTTGAGAAAAGCACGTGGTGAGCAACATAACACAAATTTCAAAAGGACTGTATGCTGATAATGCTTCTCTTAATATATTAGCAGCTATATCACCATCTTTTAAACAGGCTAATTTTACAAATAGGGAAGGCAACTTAAAGCCTAAAGTCAGGTGCTTAATCCACCACAATATGTCATAGGAGTGTTAATTAATAAACCTTGGGAAGAACAGGGGAAAAATATATATTTAATACTGTCATAGCACCTGTGATATTCCAGTGGTAGATCAGAAGTAACAATATGAGGTCTTGGAAGGAGCGACTGATCAAGGCTAGATCATTCTGTCTTGCATTGGAAAAAAAAAAAAAAAAAAAGTTTTTTTTTTAAACAAAAGGAAAGGAGAAGATGCAACTTTGAGAAGTCTCCAGGACATGTCAATTGTGATGGGCTGTAGAAGTTAAGTAGCTGACTTACTTGGAACAGATAAGGAAAATCCCTATATCTAAGCATAATACTGGGGACGTGTTTTGACATTGTATCTCTTGTTTCTTTATTTCTTTAGTACACACTAGTTCTTTTCTTTTATCATTAAAACTTGTCTAATGATAAAGCAGATTCTCAGCAATCTGACATCTACTACATGAATCCATTACTCAAACGCAGACCAGCAGAATTAAAACATTTACTACTCATTCAACCACTCAGCTTCAAGTCTAGTCAACTTGCATTGTCTTTAGCATATATTAGTCTCAGCTACTCTGACAAGCAGTGTCAAACCATCATTCATAGTTGTCATCAAAAAAAAAAAAAAACTTAGAAAGTTTAGTAAGAGGTTTGACTTGAATTATTACAAAGAAAATGTTTTGTGCAAGTCCAACAAAGTCCATAGATGTCAAAGCCTTAAGAAAGTAACTGTTTAACTTCTGCAAAGAGTCTTTGTGGTCAATATCTAGAAAAAAAAAAATTAAACAAGTTAAAGTCTTACTGTCTTCCATGTATGAAGACAATACTGACAGCCTGAGTAGTGGGATTAGGGAATAGACTGCTTCCAGGGAGTGGATTGCTTCCATGGAGCCTTTTGCCATTGGCCTCTGTAGCAAGCTATAAATGTGTTATATGTAAATTCTTTTACAAGGAGTATAAACTAGATATATTTTAATGCAAATCCATTTTCATGCAAACTTTTAAACAAAGCCTGTTTTATTAAAATCCACTGCACAAGTGTGTCTTTGCCCTCTAACTGTTAACAAGCACAGGTAAGAACCTCACATTTCCTTGCTCAGACCATTGCTCGGTAATACAGTAAATCTGGCTTGAAGGCTTACAAAACCAGAACAAAAACCTCCTAGCTAAATGACACAAAATGTGTCCCAATGGCAACTCATTCAGCTGGTGTGAATTCAGTACAGAAGTGCTGACAATTTCCTCGGTGAGATCAGGTCCTGTTGTTGGTCTTCACAGCAGCCCTGCAAGCCTGCATATGTGCAAGGGAATCTGACAGAAATGTGGGCATGTGCCAAAACCCAAATTAGATCCAATTTGTCTTGCTGGGTGATCTGGTTGTCCATAGATGAGCACAAATTATTTTGGAGTCATAGCTTCTTTCTTCTCCAGGGAACACAAATAGGCCTGTCTGTTCCCACAGAGCTGTGCCACCCTCAAGCTTTAATACAGTTTGAAAAGCTTGGACAGCAAAGAGAGCAGGACATGAGGAAGACTGGACCACAGCAGAGAACAAAATAGCAAAAATAGCTTTGTTTACAGTGTTTCAGCAATTCTGGGCAATTCACCAATTCTAACAGAAACTCAAAAAAATCAAGAGAGAAAAAGAAGAAATATTATCAACCTGCTATTTCAGCTTTCAAATGGCTGAGTTCTTATATAGTTCAATAAGTGCTGAGGGTCTACAAAGTGTAAAAGAGTACAAACAGGAAACCACTGTTTCAGGCAAGGGTTCTATCCATGAAAAGTCTTGGAGTCTGATTTTCTAATAAGGCCCAAAAACAGGAAAGTTCTCTCTTTCCACATGCAAACTTCACAAGAATAATGAGTTTTGCAATTGAAAAATCATATTGCTTCTTGGCGGTGCATTAAATTAAATGCATGCATTAAATTCTAGTGCATACATTAAATTCTAGTGCAAGACACATATTGCTACATGCAGTCTAATAGCAGGCCTCTTCTGGAAGGAACAGAACTTCTCCTTTACCAAGATGCTAGTAGGACTGGCTTGGGACACTTCTGTTCACTCCTGCAAGATGTTCTGAAAGTGCATGAGGCATAGAGTTTTTTAAAAAACTCACTGAGGTTAAATACAGACTTGAACCAAGTTCTCCATAGCCTAATGCAGATCAGAATGTTACCAGTAACACCTGAAACATTTTTACCTAGTCGGTGATGCACAACACTAAATGCTGTCTGGCTGCACAATTTATTTTATTTTTATTTTATTTATTATGAGAGGAAATAAAACATTGAAGAAAGCACACCACATAATAAACTATTTCATAACTCGATCATCATCAGAAGACATGCAATGTACTAGTCACATTAGACTGATATGTTGAAATAGAAATATCCTTAACCTGACATGACTTGCTAGCAGGATTGTATTTTTCCAGTATTACTTTCACAAGCAGGAAACAGACGAGCGATTGTAGCTCTTTACTCTGTGTTAAGGGTTTGTGATGTCTGAATTGATATAAAATGCAACTTGTACACTATTTGGGCCTTGGCAATTAGCTAAAACTAAAATTGATCCTCAGTCTTATATTGAGCAGAGTATTGGAACAAACACTACATCTCACTAACATGATCAGAGGGCCAAGTACTCCATCCGTTACAAAGTACTTGAGAAGTACTTTTGAAACACTATTCATTACCACACTGTTAGTTTTTAAAATGGACAGCTGTTAAAAATAGATTTTAAGAGGTCGAAGTCAAACATCCATTGGCACCTGACTACCAGGGAGACATGGGAGAAAAAAAAATACTGGGTAAAGATGGGACATACAAGTATATTGCTAAATATTTTCAGTATCTCCATCAAAGCTTGTTTCCAGATAAAAATAAATAAATAAATAAAATCATTGTATGGAATCTCCTCTACAGGTGGTTATCCTAGCAAAGAAGAATATATAGCACCAGACGCAGTCACATTTCTGGTTTGTGAATGGACCTGTTAAGTACTACTCAACCTGAATTAGTATCTATTTAATCTGAGTGAACATTTCCTTGCAAATAAAGGAAAAGGTAGACAAAATATCACTATGCTTCCTAACTGTACTTTTTAAAATTCTGCTAATGCTGTGCCTTATGTCTCGTAAGGTATATAATAACCTGGAATTCATGGGAAGATATTTGAGGATCTATTATCTTTTTGGTAGTGCCTGCAGAAATTATGTTTTAGAACTCTGCTGAATGTTTATTATGTTTCTATAAAGTGTAGTTTTCATATGGGGATTTTCATACTGGAGAAGAACTTTGAAAATATTATAAAGTAGAAGGTTTCCTTCTCTCTGTCTATGCATGCTTATATTTTCTTTATACTTTACTCTGTCCAATTTACTAAGTTATTATTGTTCATTTTATTTCCAAGTAGTACACAGAAGCATCACTGAACATGTAATAAAAAATATACCAAAAAGTCAGCAATGCAAGTTTTGAAAAGGTATGAATAAGTCTAGTGCTATACTTCTCCAAATACTGCAACTAGCCTAAAAATCATGAGGTTTAAAAATAATTTACTTATACTGCTTTTATTTTCTCTTCACTTTCTATTTGAAAGTTCCTTCATAAGCACCATGGTCAGAAACTGCCTTTAAGAATATTGTTACTGAATATAAGATTTTCCCATAAACATGACTCCAAGATTGTGACTGTAAAATGGGAGAAAGTTCACCATAAAATGTTAAGCAGCACTGACAGGCTCCCCAAAATGTAAAATACAAAGGTTATTACTGCCTTAATATCAGAGTCCAATAGCCAAATACAACAAAGACAGGAGAGGAACATAATGCAACTACAAAACAGACATAGTGTAAACAAAAAAATACATATGTGTTTAAGTGAATATTAGTTCAGTCCAGACAGCTATGCATAAACCACAAAAGTAGCTTAGTCTAGTGTTTTTGCAACATATTAATATAAAATATCAGTAAGAACATAGAACTCTTCCCACTTCCCAATAAATCTAATTAAATCAGAAGTCTGTTGGAAGGCAGTCGAAGTCAGTCTGTCCAAACTGACTGGGGCAGTAAGCATACAGTGATGGAGCATCCATTCCATCAGTATTAGGCTCTGATCCGACACCCCCCCCACCCCCATTATATTTCTTCTCTCTGATACTGCTTGTACCTGCATGTGTACAGATAACAGACAAACAAGCAGCACTCAAGAGTTTTTTAATGTTTGGTAACAATGGATGTTTCTCCTTTATTTTAAGGATAGGAGATTGTTATCTAAACAAAGGGGAGAAAGCATGTCCACACTCCAAAGCTAAGCTGAACTGCCAAAGTCCAAACTTAATTCAGCTGCTCTTGTGAATGTCCTTCTTAGGTCTGGTTACAGTTCATATATACTCCTAGAGGAAGTCCCACTAATCACCAACTGATGCCTATCCTAAGGGCTTCAAAAGTTATTCATTGGATTTTTACTGTAAATACAGAGGATCCCTGACAGAGAAGAGTTAACAATGACTATGCATAGGAGATGTCAGCTGTTTGGTGAAGCTGTATGAGAACCTCCTGGGGCTCCTAAGAAGTATGAGGAGGGACCAGATCTGCTGCTACTCAGGTGTATCACCTGTTTCTAGCTTAGGTTTGGTACTGGATAGCCTTTCAGAAATATATAAGACTACATAATAATAATAATTAAATAACAACAACAACAACAATAATAATGTTATAATAGCAGAAAAGCGAAGTATTTGTGTATGTCACTCCATACCTCTCAACACCCTTTACCCTCCTTTAGAAAGGAGGTTCCTTCTACTTTATTAGGAGGGAGAGACAAACAACACTTCCAGCTTTTGTCCAAGGTCCCAGAGACCGGTAGCAGCACAGACAAACCAAGATACCTCACCAGAGGTTATTAACTGTGTTTAAAAAATGCTGAATTTGTGATTTCTCTTCAATTTCTACTTGCAACAAGCTAAAGTGACAAAGATCTGATTAAGGATTCTTAGTGAGATCAGGTGTGAAGAGAATGCTTTTTAAATATATGTTGTGGATAAGGACTGAAAGACAATGGATTTTAGAGAGCTGCTGAAAAGAGTAAATTGCTTTTGCGCACTTTTCTCCTGTGTTCATTTTTCTCCTGTAAAAAACTCCTCTTGAAGTTGAGGTGCTGATTTTTCTGAGCGTTTTCATTACCACAAAAAATTGCAAGGTAAACTGAGAATTTCCCTGGCCTAAGGGATATTTATATTTATTTAGTTTTTGATCTGACAGACACAGTTTATCACCTGGCTCTATATAATGAAACAAGCCATCCAATGTCAGTTTGAAGGACTCAGAGCTATAACCAATAACTGTTTAATTCAAAATACATAAAAAGGCCTAGAAGCAAGAATGTGAACCCAAGACTTCTCATTCAAAGATAAGTACTTTAATAAGCTGGTGAGTTGGTCACGTGGTGTCCCTTGGCCCGTGAATCCCAAATTGCTTACACACTAGCATTTTAAAGGATAAAGGGAAAATGCTTTGCTACATCTGGGAAAGGTCACATGGGTTTGAATCTCCCTCAGGCAGAGGAAGAGTCTCATGCTTTATGTAGGTGAAAACTCAGCCCCCAAAATGTCCTATGGAAAATAAATAAATAAATAAATAAATAAGCATCCCTCTTGTATACTCCTCTACCATTTATCTGAAGCAACAGACATTTTTTTTCAGTAAACTTGATGGATGCCTGGTTAGCACACAATGGCAGCACCTACTAGAACAACGTTGCTGGGAGTTGAACACTCTTTCTCCTGACAGGGCACAGGCAGGAGACTGTGACACCTTGAAAAAACAGACACAAACCTCAGAATGCAAAGAGAGGCTGTCCAAGACATTTGGCAGACTAAGATTAAAAAGTAAGATATTACATGTAGGCATCCTGAGTTTTAGGCTGTAGCTGAGCCAAGGTTGCCAGGACTGCAATTCTAGACTTACATGCCTAAATTCTTGACAGTTTCAGCTTTAATCAGTTGAATCCTGGTTTTGGAGTCAGCTCTCACTCTCCAGAATAAATATGTCAGTATCACACTTTATCCCACAGTCTGTGCAAAAAACAGGACTGATGTGGATTGAGGAGAACCAGAGATGCAGGTTACTACACAATTATTAGCCAAGAGCCATGAGTGAAAAGAAAAACATACAGACATTGTGAAAACTTGTGAAATGGCCAATCACAGAAGACTAGAAAGATGAACACCCAGAAAACAGATGTGCAATAGTGCATAACAATCTTAATGAATTTGTTTTCACTCTAGAAATTAAATAAAGTTTTTCATTGCCTCACATATTGCTGAATCATTTGTACACAATGTTGGGCAAACACCATGAAACTTGGAGGGAACAAAGCAGATCTTGAAAAAAGTTCTGTGAAGATACAAGACAATCATCAGGTTTGTACTTCCATATTGCATACAGCATTTTTGTAAGTAATTCTCTTAATAAAAAGTGAGTTTGGTTTTAAAAATGGGGATTTCTATGCCCTTACAATTGATACAAAAATACAGAAATGTAGCAAAGGGAGAAACAGAACAGAAGACAATTTACTAGAAACTAAGACAGACAGATGGGGATTCAGATTTCTGATCGACAGCTGGAAGAAAGTTTTCTACACAAAACCTTTGTGAAAATATGGAAAGAGCAATTGGTATTAACAGCCAACTACAAGGAACAAAAATGAGAACTTTTACTATCTCGCTGCAGAAAAAATGAAATCCTCCTGGGAGAGACTTGTCAGGAATAATACTGCTTCAAACCCCATAACATCTAATAAGACTTTCTGGTAAGTATTGACATTCAAGGAAAAGAAACAGCCTGTAGAGAAATACCTTTCTTCACGTAGCAAGAACCAAGAAATGGAGCAGAATTGTTGGCTGCTGATGAACAGCCATTGCTGAGCAACACAGTGCTGAGGGGTCATGTCTCGTAGCAAGTAGGACCTTACTGCAATCAGCATGTAACACTGTAGTCATTAGAGACGCCCAATCAGAGAATAACTGTTTGGGACATTTGATTCTATCGTACAGGAGAAATGTTTGAATTGCAGCTGATGTTAGAGAAATGGTTGCAAACAGCAAAGGCAAGCGATCTGACAGGGAAAAGATTAAAACAGAACAAGTACTGAAAGCCAAGGTAAAAAGAAAACATGAAGCAGAACACATACACTGACATTCGAGACTGGAATATATATGGTAGGAAAAAAAAAAAAAAAAGCAAGCAGTCTTTGGCATGTAATGTGTTGGAAATCACCATTCTTTTAATTTTAAAGACCACAACCATTCTCAGAAGAAAGAAGGCAATGCATGCAGTGATTGAAGATGCAGTGATTTCCAATTAAAGAGAGCTCCACAACGTGACTTCAGCAAATCCAAGGGCTATCAATGTGTACACACTATAGGAAAAAACTGCCAAGAATTCAATCACCGTGTTGGCAGGTACACCATTAGGTCAACGACCAATTCTGTTCCAGCAGGACTGAGTAGCCAGCTGCAATGTTATCCCTACAACACTGACGAGCCAGTAACAGCAGACCATAATACTTCTGAGCAAGAGCTGATGAAAGACAATAAAGCCATTTTAAGGCCAGCGGGCAAATGCAGGATGTCGATAAGAGGTCCACAAAAACAAGAGCAAGTACCACATAAAGCTCACAGTAGCTGGCATGTAAGAGGACCAGCTACTACAGGGAAACACAAGCTATGGATTAATCACAGTACAACACCAGGAAATCTTAAGGTGACACAGGAGGGAGAATGGTCACCAGAGGCTTTATGCAGCATTGTATCACAATCAAACAACATATTTCAAGGTAAGAGATTAAAACGTGGCAAACTAGAGCTAGAAACAAACCATCCCATACAGTCCAGGAGGCCAGTGAAACACAGCATTCATGAGAGTCATTGAAAAAGATCAGGGAAATTAAGAGTTTTTCTGCATCCTGGAAATGAGCACAAAGCTGATGAGCAACAGCAATAAATAAATAAATATTGTGAGCACTGAGGACTGTCTTTGACTTGAATCCCCTTTCTACAGCACTGAATGGGGAAATGTCTACTCACAGGTTTCCTGCTCCAGTTTCTCTAATGTGAGAGATCTGAAAATGTTCAACCATGGACTGTTGAAACAAAAAGAAAGTTTGCCACAGGTGGCACATCTGTTGTACTGGGTTCAGATAGGGAACTAAAGAAGATACCATCCAAACTGTGGTGAAAAATACAAGTGTTGTGATGCCAGTTTTTCCCTGTTTAGCCATGAAGGAAGGCAGAAGCAATCATCCCTTCCACTGACAGAGAGTCAGGAGTCTCTTTGGTTTCTTTAGAATAGACAACTGCAGCCTAACACAGAAGTGACCACTAAGCCAAAAATAAAAAATAAATAAAATAAAAAAGTAAACAACAAACAAACAAACAAACAAACCAAAAAAAGAAAAAAACACCACAAAAACACACAGATAAAAAGTCCAAACCAGGGCGGCATCCTATTGAAGCAAAGAATCCAAGAACCTAAAAGCCATTGCAAACAGATGACCTGGACTGCTTCCAGCTCTGAAACAGACATACAGAGGAAACACATTAAGCTGCAGTAGAAAACGCACCAAACTAGACAGTTGTACTACTCAGGGTGTGGGGTGAAGGCAGACAGGAAATGTGGTTGAGAAGGTAACTGTAGAGTAAATCCAGAGAATTGGACCAAGAGTGATCAGGACAGAAGAGAGTTTTCTGCTGATTACATGTTGAAGGGGCAGAACTCAAGCTTAAGGATCACTTAAGTGTCAGACAACAACAGCAAAAAAGTCCTCTACAACACCAATAATAACAGGAAATTACTATTCATCATTTACTAGAGAACAAGGCACAGAACATCCAGATGGTTTGTTTCTAACTGCCATGTCTGAAAATTGTGCTACAAACTAGTAAGCACTAGCCCCAGTAAGTCAGCACATGCTGCCATGGGAGCCACAAGAACTGCACAGGTCACTGCATGGGATTGCAGGGTGGTGCACAGGCAGCAGTAGGAAAAGCTTAAAGGGCAGCACAAATTTTGTCTGTTCATCCATGGACTGAGTATCAGCTGAAACTGTTCCATCAGGGTAAAAAAATAAACAAAAACTCCCTTAACCTATGGCTGCTTTGCTTGCAGGACTCCCAAGTCCTCTCACATTATTTCCCAGCACGTAAAATGATTTTCACTCATGCAAAGTGAGACTAAATCACAACCATTCTGTTGAGGCAGAGGGTTACTCCTCCTTGCCCAGGGTGCTAATGACTGCCTCAAGCACAAGGCATTGGAGAGGCAGGCTGGAAACGATAATGAGTTAAGCAATCAGCTGAACATATTAAATGCTAACATGATCCAGTTGCAATAGAATAACATATTTTGATAGACATGTACATTATTAAATATTAACATAAGCTCTTAATTCTTGAAGTTCTATCAATTTGGTTGCATGCATTGAATTTTCCAGAAATCTGAAAATATCAGCAAGGTTCAGTTGGCAACACTCTCTTCTCTGGACTTCGGAACTGTATGCTTGGTTTCCAGCCAAGAACTGGCATTTTCTGCAATATTATTAAAAGTTACTTTTTAAAATATACAGCTGCAAGTACGACATCACATTCACCCCGAGTTTTTCTTCCCTGGAAATTATTTGCTATCTCTTTATATCACCTGGATGTTGCAAGTTTAAATGCCTTTTTCTGCAGTTCTTGTGCCCTGGAACCATTTTTTTCAGCATCACTGCCTCTTTGTGCTTATACACACTAACTAAATTCCCCCAAAGAGCCATGGCTGGGCCCCTTGCCCCCCGCTGCTGCCAAATGTCTATAACATCTATGGGACTTTATTGTGCCAGCAGCTACTCTACTGAAAACCTAAATGGACATGTTCCTGTTCCATCATCCTCTGCTCCATCTGTGTATTTCATTCACCTTTTGCCTTTCACTGTCAGTCAGGAATCTCCTGTGCAACACGTGTGTACTGCACTGAGCCCTTCTTCCTAGGACAAAGCCCACCAGTGCTCCTGGAGTATGAATAATCACATAAACCACCAGTTCTCAAAGCTCACCAGGACATATTATTCTTCTCTTGCCTGCAGCTCTTAATTTGTTTCTGCCTTTGCCGTTACTTATGATTAAAAGCCCTGACTCCGTTATTTAACTCCGTGAAGCATGCAGCTTATATGAGGTGGTGTTCAGTGCAAGCTGAATCTTACAACTTGAAACACTTCATTATATTAAAAAGAAAAGAGAGCCTTATGATTAATTTTGATTTCAAGCCGCAAAATGAAACAATTTAAAGCCATCTTACATATATTCCTCACAGTAGGAAATAGCATAAACCAACAACAAAAACTAAACATTATAATCAACCCAATTATTACCTTCTATTAGCCAAGTGCTTAAAGGGATGAAAAACACCAGCATTTTAACCGGAGTGAGGCATTATTGAGACATTATCCTGGGGAATGGCTTCCCCCCACTTTCAGCTTAATCCTAGAAAAGGATTTGCCTTTCTCCTAAGGGTATTCAGGTGATCAATCTTATAGATGTGCAGGTGATAGATTAAATCTTCGGACTTCTGATTCAGTGGTCTTCAGATCTCTCACAGAAAAATATCAGCAAGAAATATGAGGAATGCTGCACAGTATTCCTTCTGTTAATACTGAAAAACCATGCACATACACTAATTGCAATGCATTAAGCCAGTATCTGGTGAGAGTATCGGAAGGGTGAAGGGGAGTGGGATCCAAGCAGAGTATCCATCAAGCAAATAAATGACCTGCCAACTTCGTGTCACCCAGTTCAGCACCACACACGGCTCCAGATCATGGTCTGGGAATAAACTCACCTTCCCCCTCCTGCTAGAGTCTTAGAGCAACATGCTGGCTCGTGATTTAAGCCTTTTTTCTCCTCAGAGATAAGCTCAGCCCCACATGCTGCCAGACAGGTGAGACAAAGGCCCCCAGGACACCTCAGCCCTGAGCCCACTTCCCGCCACGCTGCGGCCATGACAGGCTCCGGCCCAAGCCCATCTCCTTCAGCACATATGAACACATGGCAGCTCCCCAAGGCCAAACCCTCCTCAAAAGGCTTTTTCCTCCCTGTTTGCACTCTCTCTGTCCCTCCTCAGGCTGCTTTTAATGGGCAGTGGGGCTGGGCTCTGGACGACAACGCTTTCTGCTGACTCTGCTTTCCTGCCTGAGGAGAAGTGGAGGGGGGGTGACGAGCAGTGCAGTTTCCATAGTAATTTGTGGGTCGCTGAAATGGTGAAGATGCATCCTGGAGACTCATTTATCCCTTCTTTTTATGATGCACTCTCTTGGCAGCTTTATTTAAATCGACACCACCTGGCAGCATTCACCCGGTCCCCACACCTCGCCTGAGGTGCCGCCTCACAGCACAGCATCCCCGGCTGCCCTGGGCAGTGGGACAAGGGGAAAAGCTTCTCCATAGGAAAAGCACAGGGAGGTTTTTCTCCTGGGTGGGCAAACAGGAGGGAACCTCAGCAGTCTCTTGTCCTGGGAGGGCTGCAAAGTGGGCGGATGCACAGCCAAGGAGGCTCGTGGCTGAGTGGGAGTACTCAAGGGTAGGATGACCACCAGCTGGCTGAGAGGTGCGGAGGCTGAGGAGATGGAAGAGCAGGTGGTCACCTTCTGCTGAGCCAAAATCATCACCAACATTGTGGTAAAAACAGTGACAGAGGGAAGGAAAATCCCGCTCCCCAGTCAGGTCAAGGCTCCAGGCCCCTTCCCCAGCTCAAATTTCCAAACAATCTACCCCCCACATCCTGGATCTTCTCATTGCTGTTCTCATCACCCTCATCACGGTTTAATCTCCCTCCTGCAGCTGCATGTGGCAGTAGGCAGGGCTGGTCCAGCCACAGCCATGCCAAGGCACAGCTGCCTCAAAGCATTATCCCAACAAGTGTGGCGGCAGACCTCAGTTTTCCTATTCTCCACTCCGTTGTCCAAGACCACCTGTCTCCCACAAATCCAAAGTGGTTGTGATAACAAACCAACTATATATTTGTGCTGGTGCCAAGCCTACCATAAATTATCCCAACTCCAAGCAAAATAGCCTCTTTGGCTCAGCAGAGTATGCTGTTTTATTTATGTCACACTTATACACCTCAATATTGAGCTCTGTATTTAAATGAGACAAGAAATCAATGCTATACAGAGGATAGACAGGGAGGGAGAATTAAAAAAGTCTTTAGCTTTTCTCCCAAAATAGAAATTTGGAGAAACAGAAGGAAAAGATGCTCATGAAGTGGAAAAAAAAAAAAAAAAAAAAAAAAAAAAAGTCATCTGAACACACTGCCCATTATCTGATTAAAGAAATATTACTCTGGTATTTTTAATGATAGACTGCTGGTGAAAGTGATATCCGAATTAAAGGCCAAAACAAAAAAAACAAAACAAAAAAAAAAGCATAAAAACATGCATCTCCCAAAACATAAAAAAAATGTGCATTAAAAATACACATACTCTCTGCAGACTCATCAAAGGAGGAGTGATGCTAGATCACAAATCATTATAGATTGGGTAAGAACATACAAAATGAATGTGGACAAAGAAAAGTACACCCAAAGTCAGAGAAATGAAAGACCTAATACTAAAAATGTTTTTTTTTTTCTCCTTCACCTTCTTAAAAGCAGAAGCAATTTTGTTTTGTTTTGTTTAGATTCTGTTCTGTACTCAATATTTGAAGTGGACCATGATATCTTGTTTAAGCAATGTGAGCAACATCAGTAATGACAAGAAGAATCATGCTCTGAGTGTTCAGGAAATGCATTTAGCCACTTCACCATCTTAAATTCTTCTCACTTACATCTCTAAAAGTCTTTTAATGGATTCAAGTTTTCAGCATCCTGTTCTGAATGAAATTCATCTCTTGAACCTACCCACTGAGATCCATGAGTCTTTCAAGTTTCAGGAACCACAAACATAAACTCATAAACCTATTAAAAGCAACAGTTTGTTGCTATTATATTTTCCTCATCTACTATGAAGGTAAATTTTAATTTAAAATTGAGGTTAGGCCAGTCACCTTTGAAAGGAACCAGAAGCTCAGGCAAAATGAAGGCAGGCAGAACCAGTATCATACTATGGTTTACTCTTGTCCTGAAATGTTTTCCATTGACTTCAGTGGGAGCAGAAGGGGTCGTGAGAAATAAAACCTGAATGACTAATTTTTTGTTAGTGACTGATTAGAAAAGTAAAGGGAATATGGGTAAGATTTTAGGTAAAAAGTTGGATATGGTATCTTCCAATTAATCAATAATTTAACAACAAACAAAACATTAATTTTGTTTTCACTAAACATGCATCATCTTTGTCCTTTGGAGAAAGTAAGTAGATGTGGTCTAATAAAAAGCAAAGCACTGCTATAAGAGAAAAAGACAAAATATCTCAACTGGAAAATTCTAAAGCAGAGCATTTTGACTTACAAATCTTCCTTTTTCCTTTTGGTGTTCAAACTGATTCAACAAATTCAGACCAAATTTATGAACAACTTTTTGCTGACCTGAAAATACACAGTTGCTCACCACTTGAGTGCCTTCATCTTGTCTAAAACGCAATGTATAATAGCATGGTATGTAGAGTAGAAGTTCTTCAACCTTCATGTTGCCCTAACTGCCAGCAGCAGCTTACTGTGCACAGGATCACAGCGTAACAAGAACCTTTCAGGAACAGACTTACACAGGACATGTTAAGCAACAAGAACGCTCACCT
Organism: Cygnus olor; assembly: GCF_009769625.2. Lineage (NCBI taxonomy): Eukaryota > Metazoa > Chordata > Aves > Anseriformes > Anatidae > Cygnus > Cygnus olor. Next base: position 8,190,227 of record NC_049170.1, on the reverse strand, counting down.
CCAGTGAACCTGAATTTCATGCCTCTGAAGAAGCATCGCTGATAAATAGTAAGCATTCACAACAGCACCAAGAGGATATTTTTAGGGATATGATTGAATGTAGGCATTTCCTGCCAAATTGTGTTAAGAATATTTTCACTGAGTAAATTTCTGTGTTTTGCGCTAAGGCCATATATCAGTAAACAAGCTTTCAGCTTAAACACTTGTCACTGGCAGATTAACTCTTCACGAATAAATTAGCTCAACTTTATGGCATCACCTGTGAGATTAGGTATCTGCACAATGTCAACAGGTTTGTTGGAATTCTCTTGACAGGTTAAGTAACATCTTTTGTCTAACTTTGCACCTTTGTTGCTAGCCCTCTTTCCCTGAAGTCAGCAGGAAATTAATATCACAACTAGAAACATTTTGCTTTGCTAGGGATTTTTCTGCTATAATTTTTAATTCCTGTTTGCCTTCACTTATAATTGCTGCTATTGTTTTACTTTTATAATGCAGTTTTCCTTTCTGGAATTGGTTTGTCCCAGTTACAACAGAACATCTTTGGGTAATGGGGTAATGTATGTTTTTTTTCCCCTATAATCAATATTTAATTATTTTTTACCTTAGATGATGATAGTCAAGAAATGGAGCCTGAAAAAACTTCACCAAATCTCGTTTTCTTTTTTTTTCCTTTCAAAAAGTTATTACAAACATGAGGTTCCTACCCAACGTGTCGCACCAAAGAACTCTCTGCAACTGATTATCAAGGTGTTGTGTCTCCTCTAGCATTTAACCTACACAGAGATGTCATCCCACTCTTACCTAGGAAAAGCTGAGTCTCTCTCAAACTTTCTGGATGTTTTTTGCTGGTAGTTACATTACATAGTAACACATACATTACATACTTCTAAGAACAGTGGGAGCATAAAGCCTGTCATGGAGCTTCTCAGACCTTACTCAAAGGAGGTCTTGGATGCAATTTTCATAAGCTAAGCATATATATGATTTTATTGGCTACAGTTTGTTGATTTTCTACTTCTAGGAGGTCAATGCTTACCAAATGCATTATTTATATCTGGTGTCACAGTCCTGATCTTTACCATAGATTATTTGTGTACACTAATAATTTAGGTATCAACATGTACCATGGACAAACATTTTGTGAACATCCATTGCCTTTTCTCTGCCTTACTGGTCTGTATTGCTTTCTCTTAAGGGCAGTTTAAAGTGCAGGAGCATAGCTTAACGTTCATGCTATAGAGGAATTTTCCACCAAGAGATCTCAAAATGCCCAAGCATCAATTTATTCCTGCTGTCTAATTTGTCAGTCTGTGCAATTTACAATAAGTCTATTGTTTTACACTAATAAGTGGGTTGTTCCTATCAAGCTGCAGTCTCTCATCTTATTAATCAATGCAACTCATGCTGACTGTTCACAGGGGTCAACCATTACCAGAAAGTGGATTATTATCCATCAGCAAAGCTTCAGTCCTTGATTACTGACCTCATTATTCCATTCAGCACATGTAATGCAAAGGATAGGATAATCTCATACAACTATTCAGTAAACCAAGTTCAGAGTGTTTTTGTTATAACACCACAGGCATGCTGGACCGGGGTATCTGTGTGTTAATAAGCCCTGCACTCTGTTACAGAAACCTTTGCTCAGTTTTACCCTATTAGTTATAGCTGATGAATGAGTGAAGCAGATGAATTAATAGACCTTTATAATAGTCCTAATTTGGGAGAACGTGGATAGCCTTTTTTCCCAGCTTGCCTAAAAAAGTCATGGAGTCAAGAGTCACAACTTCTTTTTTATTAGCACAATTATTTTATAGTTGTAGGGGTAAAACCAAGACAAACATAATTTGGCCATTCTGCACTATAAGAGATCACCAATAAAACTGAATAATTACTCTTTGTGCAGCCTTCTCAGGATAGGCTTTGCTTAAGCATGCTCTTGGAGTAAAATATAGCTGTAAAAGTCATTTTCATATTCAGTTACAATCCCTTGCGATTATATCCTAATGTTTATCCAAACCCCAAACTTCCATAATTAACAATACATTTACATGTATATTGTCCCTGAATTTGAATAGAGAAATTATAAGGTTTAAGAAGAAATTTTAAGGTGCTGGTGTAAGACTGTGCAAATCAAATGTTTGCTTCTTTCTTAATATACTCTTCTAGAAGATATCCTTCATAATAGCAAAGAGGTTTATCACTGAGATCCATTCCATTGAAAGACTAAACATATCACCACTGCATTTTTTTAGATATTCTTTCTCACATAGAGATGCTGAAATCCAACCCCAGACCAACACATTTCAGAAAATCATCTGTACAGATTAACACTGAACATCTCTTCTGTATCATATACTCTAGAGAATAAAAAAGGCTTCTGCTACATACCTATCAGAAGCTACTTTAAACAATAAGGTGACACATAAGTACCACGATTATCAGCTTGCTGCCTGGATTGCAATAGAGGGGGGAATGAAAGCTTACCTCAGCTAAGGTTTGCATTAATGTTTCAGAGATTTGAAGTGATCCTTGTAGTTTTTCTTCTTGCTAAGGGACCCATCATTTCAAAACTGTATCCCCAAATGTGATTGATCCCTTGTGCTGACAGTCATTGGCATGAAACAACTTTGCGTTTAAGCTGTCAGAGAATCCGTGCTCAATTAAACACAGCCATAATTGTTAGCATTTATAATCTTTACCACTGCCATGCCTATGAGCAAGCTGATGATTTCATTGACATTTTATAGAAAAGAATGAGAAACTGCCCCTTCTTCCAGACTAGAATTTTCTCATGCACAGCTATATGTGGGCCAATATCGATATGCATTTTATTATCTGCATTGATGTGAAGTCCTGAGGCAATAAATATTATTGCAACAGACTTATGTAATAACCTCCATTTTTATTCCTCTACCACTGTGTGGGAACAGAGATATAGAGGTTAATGATAATGTCTGTTTTTTTTTTTCTTTCCCCTGAAGGGGTAAATTAAGTTGGGGTGGACTAACCTTTCCAGGGCTGATGACCAAATGTCAAGTTTAAGACCCCTACCTTATAGTACATAAGTTTATTATTTAGAGCTCACAGCAGTAAGTGCTATGATCCATGCAGGGGCATGGGGCAGTGTTTAGCTGTTGGGATTCACTCACTGCCCTAAAATGAAGCAAATGTGGAAGGCCAGACATTATCCTGAAGGTTACTGGGAGTAGCTGTCAGAACTGGGATTCAGGCTCTACATTTCTTGCTTTTAAGTCAGTCTAGCATCAGCTCTGATCTTGCTGTACATGCTGTGGCACGTGTTGTCAGCAGGACTGCAGGTGTCATGTGTTGGTCTGAGTTAAAAAAGAAGAATGCTGTCATTTTTGATTGGGACACCACAGTGATTGCCTTGATTAACTTAACACCTACAGGTTTATTTTCCCAGGTTCCTCTTTTGTCTGCTGTCCCTATAAAGAGAATGCTACCTACTATACTACACAAAACTAACACCGTCAACATTACCAACATCTTCAGCTTCCATAAAATCCCTGCAAGAACTGATGAAAGTTGAAATGTTAGAAATACTGTTGTAGGGAAAAAGAAGCAAACCACTGTTTTACAAGTAAACCAGTAGTAATCCTAGTAGAGATTTTCTTATTATAATCAGATGAGGATCTGGATCAGAGAAAGAGAGGGTCAGTAACATAACCTCCAGTAAGAATGGCTTCTCTTTCCTCTGATCCAAAAGTTTATCAGAGGATGGTTTATCCACTGTACAGTGCTCACAGCGTCTCTTCCACAGCAAATGGCACCAGGAAAAGATAGTCTTCCAGACATCCCAGAAAACAGAAACAATTGTGGAAGCAAATACATCAGGAGGCTTTGTTCACAGGAACATTTGCAGTGCTGCCCAGACATCCTCCACTGAGTGCTGATATTCTCTGCACTTCAGCTCTCTCCACCCCTGTCTCTCACATCTTCTGCCCTAGGCTTCACTTCACACCTGCTCTATTGCTTTCCTTTTAGCTAATTCCCAGCTGAACAAGCAGAACCACTGTAAAATGTCCCAGAAGCTATTACAAAAGTGTACTGCCCTGCTCTGTGCACATAATACAAACATTAAGACTGTCTTAAGTATAAACCGTAGATTCCTGAACTATTCCCTACAAATCTATCTCGCACAGACCATGTGGTTTTGGGGGAAGAGCTGTTTGTTCTCTCTGTCTATAGCATCTAAGAAACCAAGGCTCTCTCCTTGGTTACTTGGTAATAAATGCAACTTTATTACTTGCTAACAAATAAAACTGATAATAATTATGTTCTTCCCCAGAGAAAAAATATCTGTTAAATCTACTAGGAAAAAAATGAGCAACCTCTTTTTAATATCTCCCTGTGTATAGAAAGACCTTCTTAATCAGCTTGAAGCTTAAATGAGGTACTCGCTTAGCAGGAACACCTACGCAGAAACTGATTTTCAGCAAATTGTTTGAGATGGCCCTCTACTCTGGATAATTTTCAAAGTGATTACTCCATCACGCCTGAGGCTGAGGAGTATGGCATTACAGGTACTAACAGGTACCTGTGTCCTCTACATTACAAGCTGTGACATTCAGATCAATTCTCCCACTGTATTACATCTCACTTATAACTGCATTTGGGCTTCAAAGCCCACCCAGTTCTGTATTCAGCTACATGTGGAAATTAACTGGTGTGGCTACAAAGCAGAAAAAAAATGCATGACTATAGATAAGTTAATACCCACCCAGTGCATACACTCTAATCTGGAATAAAATTATTTTTATTCCAGAAAAAAATATTTATTCTGAAATGGAGACCCACATAGCAATAGAAGTATAATTAATCTTTTATATTTATATCACTGTTCATTTGCAGAAAATCAAAGTTCTTGTAGCTCTATTACAGTATTGCTGCGGTGACCAATTAACGATTGATGCATCTCAGCACTCACCCTGGCTGGTTACAAGGTACTCCTACTGCTCACAAATCATGCAGCTCCTGCTTTTTTCCTTCTTCTTTTGAACCCCCTTTAGCTGTGATATGCTCAGGAAATTACGATGTATGCACAGGTAGCACACACAACTCTTCAGGCTGTTGCCACACTCACTTTTCATCATATATACAGAGTGAATTGAGCCAGTTCAGCCTGTTTATATCACCACTGCTAATTTTGCTTCGCAAGCACAACAACTAGTCCATTAAACAAGTCCAGTTAAAACCAAATTGGATTATCTTTTAATCCAGAAGGTTCTCCTCCCCATTGAGCTCTGATTAAGCTCATCTAACACTGCGCCAACACTAAGCGGAGAGGTTCTTTCTCCAGCCTTTTTGCCATGTGCTCCTTGTTGACTTAGATGTCATGATCTTGGTGAATCACTTCAGCTCATTCAACCAGCCAAACCCAGCAAAAGAAAGTAAGATTCAGTTTCTGCTCATCAGTGAGCAGATCACACAGGGCGTAAGTGCTACTGATGTGCAAAGGAAGGGAAAACATGCATCTGCAGGAGCAGAGAGGGCGAGCATGGGAGATAGTTTTATGCTGACTTGGACTGCAAAACTCCACTGAGAGTGCGGCTATTCAAACTGCTCCTTGTGGGTGGGAGAATCCACATGTGGGATGGAGGATGGAAGATGCAACATGGACAGGAAAACACTTAGACAGGCCACTAACGAAGAATGCGGCTGATCACTTGAATCAGTCACTTCCACCCTCCCCATTCCTGTCCCTGTTCCCTGTGTTGTGGTGAACACTGAATCAAACCTTCAAGCAGCAATCTGAAACAATGGTTGTTGGGTTCTTCTGCAGGGAGTGGGAACCTTTTAAAAGAGTATAGAAAATGGTGATGACATGTAAGAAAGATAATCAATAAACCAGCTACTGTTTAACATTCTTAGTACAAACCTCCTGGTGAAGAGGCATCCTGAGGTTTATACTGTGATCATTTCTGCATATAGCTTGTAATAAATCACACTTTCTCCTCTGGGCCTTGAAAAGTGGAGGGTTGCAAAGAAAGACAAGGGAGCCATTCCTAGGGGAAGCCTAAGGGAGGGGAATTCCTAAGGGAGCCTAACTTAAGGGATACTTGGTAGATATCTGCTTACCTCATTTTATTTTTAGCTTTCCTCCTCACAAGATTTCAATGGCTCTTGCCTAAGTGCTCACTATCCATAAAGGAAAACTAAGACACTGCAACAAACAACTCTAGAGAATGAAATACTTATTAAGGATGGGATTTATCTGATCAAATGTAGATACTGTAAACTTCTGAGTTGGCCATCCTCAGCTCCCTTGACAGCCAATAGCCTGTTTTGTACCCTCTACAGACCCTCTACACTACTTTACTTGACAGATCCCCTTTCAAGCAAATTGCTCCTATCTGGAGTCTGACTGTGGTGACTTTGCATAGGCTAGAAGATTTGCCCATGAGCTTTGCTTCAAGCCTCATAATCCTACTGAACTCATTTCAGATCATCCACAGACTTCAAACTGAGCATACATCAGTGTTCGTAACATTAAGTCCAAAAGAGCACAATCCTGGAGTTCAGGCCCTGGATTAAAAAAACAGTTTTGTCAGATACTTGATTTGTATCATGCTCAGGTCACCTCTTTGTTTAGTGGCTTTAGCTTCCCCGTTGAATAATCAGGATGAAGTTATTTATTCTCATTTTAAAAGCAGTTTTATCTCCATGGACAAGAAATATCACAGAAGTTAAGTGCCTTTAAGAAATCGTCCTTTCTCTTTTACTAAATGGGCAAAAAATAATTGTAATCAGGTAAAAGAAATTCATTTCTCAAAATCTAAACCAAATTCCTCACAGAAAGGATTTAAATGATTTTGATAAATTGTTAGTCTGGTGACCTTTTGCCCACAGCACATTTCAAAGTTGCTTCCAACATGTAATCAGCATACTGTAAGAACTGAGTAACTCATATTAAAAAGGAACAGAGTTCAAAGAGAAATCTACATTGCTGAAATCACAAAGGGAAGTCTGATGACCTTTTAGTCACTTCTGATGTAAAATGGAAGTCTGGATTTATGTTTCTCCCCTAAACTCTGCAGCTTTTAATGAACACAGGTACAAGGTTTGAGGAGTCTAGTTCAATAAAAATATGGAAATAAGTTGTCACTCACCCTGCTGGGGCCAGGCTTTTATTAGACAAAGATGGTGTCATGCTCCCAGGAGACCTGTGCCGAAGTACCCCAGGAATCTTTCTCTAATTCATACTTGAGATGACAGGCTGGGATTTCTGCGCCACACTGAGCAGAACCACCTGCTTCAACCATGTTTGGATCAGACAGCTCTCTCTGCTCCTCTGTCTTCCAGCACTCTTAATGCAACAAGAGGAAGTGCATTTGACATCTCTAAGCTCTTTCACTCAAGGGATATCTGAACAGCGAGCTGATTAAAATGACTCTAGGAAAGCATCGTCAGCACAAAGCATTCTTTAATCAGACCTCTGAAAGGAACAAAGTGCATAGAGCAAACGAGGGAAGTACAAAAAAAATCCTGAGTCTTACTCACCTTTATTCTCTGTTTAGTGTGTTGTTGTTGTTTTTTTAATGTTCCTCTTTGTTTGACTAATTGCAGCTTGAAGAAGCAGACTGTCCTGCTTCCAACATGCCCTCTGAACATCATTCTTATGAATTTGTTCACACAAATCTGTCCCAACCTCTCTATTACTACACTGAAACACCCTTTCTTCCTCGGTCAAGAGGATCATAGCAATAATTTCTAAAAGCCACACAATGGCATTTTGATTATGTAATAGAATTTTCTCCATACAGTATTACCGCAGAATAACAAGTAAGCTTTATATTTATCCTGTAGCAACTCTGCAGTAACTTCTCTTTATAAATAAGAATTGTGTTTTCTCCTTCATTACCAGTTCTCAACGTTGCCTAAGCAGCTATTGTGTGCTAGGACTGGGCCTGAGAAATTTGTCGTTCAGGGCTTTAGAATTGTTTATTTTGTTCCAGGTGTCTCTTTCCATCAAACTGTTTGACAAATTACTCCACATCAATTTATAATTTCAGTAAGCCAGGAAACAGTACAACTGACATTTCCCAGTTAGCAGAGACATCTTCAAAGCTAGTGATGGTTTGCTAAACATATTAAGCTGGAACAAGCCAATCCTCATCCCCCCACTTCTTTTTACAACGTAAGGCTGCAAGCATTTTTAGAGGACCAAGACTGCAGCACTGAATAAAGCTAATGCTGAAGCTATAAACAAAGCCCTTGAGCCCAAAGAAAGAAAAGATAAAGCTCTGATAGTCCTAAAAATATATATAAATGAATAAAAAACAATGAGAGAACAGCACTTAACCTTTAGTTTTGACTACACCTGGGAAATTCCATCACCTCTGGGCCATCACTGCTGTGCCGATTAGACCTGCTCTCAGCAGGGTTACTCAAGGTTGTGGATCAAAACACTATTGCCAGCTGATAGCTCATCATCTGTAGATGAACGAGTGGTACACTTTTAGATTTTCCAGTGCAAGCTAGGCCCTTAAGGCTGCTTTATACCTTATCAGGAAGTGGGGAGAAAAGGAAAAACAACAACAACAAAAAAAAAGCACTTTGCTTTGACATCTACCTTCACTGATACAGCACTCTACTCCCCAGCAGGAGGTCCAACCTTGTAAAACAGATTATGCTGAAAAATGTTCAACTGTCACTTGAAAATGCAGAAAATTAGACATTGATGCTGTGTTAGAGAAATGATGTATTTCTTTAGCATTGTATGTACATCAGATGTTATTATCAGTCAGTTGGCTGAAAAATGAAAAGATGTTTTTGAAATACTTAAATGGCTTCATTTTGAGATGTTTGCAATGGACCCCAAAAATATGTGTATATATGCTCACACGTTTATATATATATGTATACTCACACTTAGCAACCAATATTTGAGAAAGTCATTCTCAATATTTTCCATTTATGAAAGCAGATTTAGATACTAACACGCTGGATATAAGTAATTACTCTTACTAATTTTGATAATGGTTGCAATGACAATTATTTTTTAAATTTACACAGATTTTGATAAATTTTAACTTTGGAAAAGAAATTCTTTAAAGAAAAAAAAAAAAAGTATTTTTAACAAATTAGGACCAGACACAGGAAATATTTAATCAACCTCTGCATTAATGAAACACACTTTTAAAAACAATATATCTTGAGGTGGCTACTTTGAAACTGGTAGATTTCCTGTTAGACTTGATTTTGCTCAGCTCTCATCTGCCTTTAGAGTGATGATTTCCCATTTCTTTGTGAATCTTTTTTGTGACACCATAGTCATTTTGGAGACTTATTTTTGCTACCAGTTGGATTGTAAATCTTTAGTTATGAGTTCTTTGGGGCAGTTACCATGGGTTTTCTTCTGCTCTAAGAGCCACGGGGAATCCTGGTCTGTAACCTAGACTTCCCAGGCACTGAAGTCACACACAGTCATTTGGAATTAAAGCATCCTTGCTTTAGCTGTTCAGCCAGACTCACCAGCTTTACCAGAACTCACCAGAACTTTACCAGGTTCAAAACAAGAGCGTGGCAGCTCCCCAGGACCCTGTAGCCTCTGACACCCTGTGCTGTGTGGTGGTGCACATCTTTCACCACCATTCTGGAGAACAGAGCAGCCAGTCCCTCAAGAATAAGCAGAGAATATGAGTAAGGACTTGTGGTAGAAGACCAAATCCCACAAAGAAAACACACCAGAGACAAGTGGGGAAAGTAGCTGGCCTCAAGACCTTTATCCATAGCACTGGGGACAGAGGAGAGATAGGAGGAAACAGCCCAAGGAATTCCAGCGGGCAGCCATCAAGAGAATTAAGATTTACAAGGAAGTGGGCTTGAGAACAAGGAGAAATGCATTTGTACCATCCAGTCACATGCTTTTTCCCAGACAACAACCAGAGACATGTTTCCTGCTGTTTTAACAGAAATAGTATGTAGTTCTTGAGAAAACTCAGACAAGGACAGGTTAATTCTTCATCAACAAGGAGCTCTTTCCTGATATTTATCCTTAAACATCTTTGAGTGCCTCTCCTTATTTCTACTCCTTTCTTCTGGTAAAATCTGCAACTGAAGAGAAGCTGCCACTATATAAATTTACACCAATTTCATTTCCTTTCCCGCAAAGCTAGTTTTCAACTTAAATAGTTCCGTGAAAATGTATAATGTTGAGTAACACTGAAATATCTGCTTTGTCTTCCACCCTCAATGTTTTTGTCCTTTGCTTGCAACTCTTTGAAAATGAAGTGTATTTTTGAACCACTGTGAATGCGTGTTTCCAGGCGTCTCTCAGAAGATGTGGCAGCAGGAAGAAGGTTATGGCAGCCACAGCCACGCTGAGACAAGGACCTCACTTGGGTCTGGGCCCTACTGTGCTAGATGCTCTACAAACTACTGTCTATAGGAGCAAATACTTCCTTTGAGCCTTCGGGGCCACTTAGCACAAATCAAGCAATGGAATGTCACAGCAAATGCCTATTTTAGGCTACCAGTGCAGATTCATGAAAGGATCGTATAACGTGGTAGTCCACCATAAGGTGTACCTGTGTGTTCAGAATTTTTTTTTTTTTTTTTTTTTTTTGCTGAGAAGCAAATCAGCCAATTGTTAACTTTGAGGATTTTGGTGTTGTTGCTGTTTTTCTAAGTGCACACAGGTTGCCTTGAGAAAAACTGCAACTTATTTTGCCCAGATCACACCGCATTCCACAGACCTTTGACATATCTTTGCTGTGAAATTGGAGCTGTGCTGAACAAGAATTTGGATCCTAGCATGGAAGCCAAATCAGCACATCAGAGTGGTGAGACCTACCAGCAGTGAACAGGCTTCCACTGTGATCCTATAAACCTAACCTGTGGGCACTCTGCTCCACTTTGAAAAGGCTATTGGAGCAGTACTGAATGTGGGAATTTGAAAACAAATTTGAAAATTTTGTGCCCTTATTTGCATATTAATCCTTAGAATGCTTTTTGATGTCATATCTATTTTACAGCCTGCAGATATTTAGTGTCAGAACTCCGACTTCAGAGTGAACATTCAAGGCCTTTGCTCATGTGTGTTGAACCATTTCTAACACACACACACACACACACAAAATAAAAGTAAAAATAAAATAAATAAAAAAAGTTCTTTCCCCACATTTAACTTCCTTGGCATTCTTTGGTGACACGCTTTGAAGTACAGTGCCAACAAATGGCACTAGTTGCAGATCTCTGGTAAATCACAGCAAATACTGTGATGGTGAAATAAAATAAATGAAAAGCATTTTTCTCTCTGCAGCACACAAGTAACATCCAAAGCAAGCTTGAAAACACAAATAAAATCATATTTGTTATTACTCCTCTGATTACAAACAAAACAATAAATAAATAATGAAACAAATAAACAGATCTTTTGCTGCATAACATATTGGAAGAGACCCAAACTCCCTTCTTTTTGTTCCCTGGAGAATCTTCTTTCTCTCAGACTGAGTACACAAACAATAACTAGGAGAGCAATGTCAGGGTGATATGTTTCCTTCCTGCTCTTTCTTTGTCTCTTATTTGCTCTAGGAAACCTGGATTGACTATCTTGAGTGCCCTGGCCTCCCATTCACAGTAGCAGCTCTGTAATCTTTAGTGAGGATGCAATGCCTTAATAACCTCAGAGGGCACTGTGCTTCTGCTTTCCAAGTCCCAAGGGTCTCATTAGAGGATCTGCTAAATCAGGCTTGTATAGTCTGTCATTAACTGCAGAACTTAATTAGTCTAATTTTGTGCTGATTTGCATTGAGGTAAGACTGAAGCTTGCTGAGTTGTTGCTGTTATCATGCTGTGCTTCTCTTTTGCCCTGTCTTCTAAGGTTTTTGTTTGTTTGCTCTTTTACAGTACATAAAGGTCAGGGAAACAAACATTCTGGTGCAAAGCCACACCTGAAAATGCAGTCTTATTGGGCACATAGAAAAGCACCTACTAGTAACAAAACAAATTTAGTAGCAATGCTAGAGTGTATCTACCCCACATATCTGAACAGCTAGCGTTAATGTGGTACAATCAAATGAAATTGTGATCAAGGAAAAATGATAAAGCTCTTGTATTGACACTGTTTGAAATGCACCCATGAGACATGCATTTACAAGCCGCTTTTTTAAAACACGCAAGCTCCCCATACCCATAAGGTCATTGAGAAAATGTCCACTGACTTCAATGAGAGCACCGCTAGGGCACTTTGGAAATTACATCTGTAATGCTGAGCTGCTGATTAAGCTCTTTGGTGTCTTAACTACATCACACTGGATGGGACTTGATAAAAAAAAAAAAAAAATGTATCCCAGATTGTTCTCTCACTGTTAAGAGAGTCTGTGATGTTGTCTGCAGTACTAGTATGCTTTGTGTTCTAACCATTGGCAGAATGAAGTTATTTCCTTCAGAGCTCCTGCAATGCCACGGGAGGGCAGGGACTCTGCTGCTGTAGCAGAATGTGTCATCTCCCATCTCACAGTGTCTCTGCCATTACCAGTTCCTACTTCAGTACTTCACACAGCACCACAGATCTGAGAAGCCCTGTGAAAAGCTTTTTCTATTCTCATTCTAAACACAGCCAAACATAATCACTCTTTGCCAAAAGGAAAAGGCTGCAGCTGGTAAGGAAATTAAATTTACTCAAGATCTTCCAGTAATGCATTACAGCATAAATGACGGAGGGATAACAATCAAGACATGCATAAAAATGTCTCAGTGCTTTCAAAGTTTAGGGCTTTATCTAAAAGAGCAAAAATCCATCCAGTAACCATGTCTATTTTTCCCCCCTGTGGATGAGTTAATACGATCAACAATATATTAACAGCACAAATAAAAAGTTTACTCTCTAGTATTCATTTGTCACTCAGCTTTTTGAAACCCAATTGAATGCTAGATCTTTTGCTTTTTTTTTTCTTTTTAATCAAAGATTTTAAATCCATAGACCAAAAATTTGAAGACAGCTCTTTTTTTTTTTTTTTTTTTTTTCTTTTTTTCCTCCACATCAACTCATCCCTAACTGGGCCTTATTTCCCAAAAGTGGAGAGATCCTTTGCCAAGAGTCTTTAAAATGTCACCTTGAACACTGGAAAAAACAAAGCCTCCTACAAAAATCACTCCTGGAATGCCTGCTCTCAACCTCACTATTGTAAAACAAACAAAAATGCATATCAGAACATAAAAGGAACTCTCTCATTTTTTTTACCTTTTAATATATTTTTCATCAGAAATTCACAACTGAACCTACATTTAAAAAAAAATCAAAAATCCTGAAAATCCAAATTACTTCACTGTCTTTGCAGTCAAGTAGCTAAATTCATACAAAAAAAAAAAAAAAGTTTCTTATTAACTGAATATTAGGTCTACTGTATTCTAGTAGAATACAGACAGAAATTCTAAGATCTGAACAATTTGTAGAGAATTTTTCACCCTCTCTAAAATTGCTTTCAAGCACCTGGAACGCATTGCTAAGCACTATACAGAAATGATCCTGTCTAACGTATTAGAATTCAATTTACATCAGAGAAAAATGTTTTTGTGAAGTATTTATATACACAAAGAAGCATAACATTAACTGCACTGTGGAGATGTTATCACTTACAGCCACTGAGTGCCTCAACTACAAATTAGAGGATAATTAATTTAAAATGGTCCTGTACTAAAACACAAAATAAAGTAGTTTAAGGGGAAAGCTTTAATAGTTCCCATGATAGAATTTTCTTTACAGGAAGGACATGACTGTGGCATCAATTTGCTTAACAATGAAATATGAGACCAATTTGTAGGGTAGGGTTGACCTTACACAATACAGGGTCTTGAATAAGATTTAGAGACACAGATCTAAGTGATTCCCAAATTTGCCTGTGCCCCACTTTCACATATGTGAAGACATGAGCTCCTATTTCACCAGACTGCAAGCAATTGGAAATTATTCAATACAAGCTTTGGGATAAGAGTTATCAACTCTTATCAACGAGAGTTATCAACAAGCACTTGTGGCAGAGCCACAATCCCTGAAGGTGTGAAAAGGGGAGGGTTGGCTAGTGCAGCTCCTCACATGAACTGCATCAGGGTTGGGTAAGACCCACTCTGGTGCCCTGCAGATGCTCACCCATGCATGTTAGGTCTTCCCATGGGTTCCAGAAGGAGGTTGCCCAGGCAATTGAGCATTTACAGATCCAAAGCCTTGGCTTTGGTGTAGGCCTCAGATGAGGAAAATTGTCTGGGCAGGGCCCAACTGAATTTCATATTTAATAGTTTCTTACAGAATAGATTTTTTTTTCAATGCATTACTCCTTTCTAAAATGTTCTTTATACATTTGTGAAGAAATCCATTGCAAGTTTGCAATTACAATCAAGTGATGACTTTTTAAATGAAAGAGATTTTATTCCTTTCAAGCTCTTGGGAGAATACATTTGGTTCTGTGATTTTTCTTCCCCTGCTTACTGAGATACTAAAATAAGTTTATTTTAGGTTATTAACTTTTAGGTTTTTAAGATTTCTTGGCATATTCAAATGTATCTGTAATATCAGTCTACACACTTGGAAAAAAAAAAAAAAAAAAGAATGCATATACTCAGCAGTGAATAATAGATATGCAATAAACAAAACTGTTCCTTCTTGAAATATTCTTCATGTTTCCTAAAGCACCACTGACAGATCATTCATATCTCAGGTAACCAAACTTTACACAAATATTGCTCACACAGCTTTGCAGTATTTTGTGAGAAAGCTAGTGATACAAGACAGGTGTTTTCTGTGCTATTCGAATGATACTGAAGATGACTGTAGAAAAAAAAAAAAAAAAAAGGTCATTCATGTTAGAAATTTTCAAGTGCCTAGGTAAATTAAATTCTTACAGTTATTAATTTAGCTATTTTTCATCTTTACAGATGATCTTTTTAATTTTAAAATGTTCTTTTTTTAATTTTTTGTTTACTGTATTTTTATTTTTAAAAAGCTTTTGTGGCCCATCTCCAATCCCATTCATCATATGCAGTGGAAGGTTTACTTACAATGGTAGAAATGTGTAAATTTCATAGCAATTGTAAGGTGCTGCATGATTTCCCATAGGTTTCCCTACTGATCCCTTTCCTATCATTACTTCCTCAGGAAATATTAATCTTTAACTGCAGTAAAGTACATCAACAGCTTGGTGTTACTTCACAATAGTGTTGCTATTAATGTTTTTCACCTCTTAATGATGAAGAGAGACCTCCTGTAGCAAGAGCTGCACATATAAAAATCTAGCAAAATTAAAGTTGCTGCAAAGCATGACACACTGTTTTCCCCAGGAAACTAAAAAAAAAAAATAAAAAAATAAAATTTAAATAGCCTTAATAAGTGACAAACAACTTTAATTAAAAGAAGGGGTTACAGCCCAGTGCTCCCGCTGCCTGTTAGAAAGCTGTAATCAGTAAGCTACTTTCTGCAAACAGGTCCTCATATAGTCTAGCCTCAAGTGAACAGAATGATTGTATCATCCCGACTGATATTAATTCTGAAGAAAAATCAGGACTTCTGAATTATTAAGGAAGACTGTCATTGAAGTTTTCTCTGAACATCCATATCCTGAGGCCATATAAATGTCACAAAAAGCCACAGCACTTTGGCTCTGATTCAGAACAATTCTTAACCAGTCAATCAAACTATCTCTGTATTTAAAGCTAAGAATTTTCATGGTGTTCCCTCCTGAATCAGGTCTCAGATCCCAACTTCACTTTACGAATCTGCGATTATCATGTTTCTAAACAGAATCTAGGGTCATAAGTTCCCAGGAAAATCCTTACAGACCTCAACAGAACCTGTTTCGCCTATAAAGGGGATAGAGTACTAGAAATTAATCCAGGATGTGAATATATACTCCATTACTGTTCCACACCAATTGCCCAGGCGTGCACTTGGTGCCCTTTGCAGTATAACTTTCCACACTTCCCAAGTGCATTGCCTAACAGCAGTTTCCTTGATAATGGCCTAAGGATCTATTTATATTGAGATTCTCAGGGAAGATATATATAAATTTACTTTGCAGATGGATGAGTTATGCCACATTAAATTCCTGGGAGGATAGTCCCACATGGAATTAAAATAGCTCTAATTTAATTTAGCTTAATCCACTTCACAAGTAAAATAAATAAAAGGAAATGAAGGATACTTTAATTCTGAATGAGAGTTCAGTGTGGTTTAAATAGCCAACTGACAACTATTTAATTAATTCAGATAGGTCTTGCTGAGCACCCCCAGACAGATGAGCTCTGACAGTGTCCAAACAGAAATAAGTGGGGGGCTGTGGGTATAAATTCTGCCCCGCTCTGTAACACACCAGTAGGGGGGAAGGCAGCAAGTATTAATAATGTATTTTCAGTCTGGCTCCTGAATGGCTAATCCTGGCCGCGGTTTAAGACACCATTCTCCCAGTACCTCTGGAGCAAGCCTCCGTGCAGTACTTTGCACACAGGTTTCTGTTACAATCACTACATAGTTCCAAATGAATCCCTGTGTGCTGAGTGGCACGAAGAGGTCCAAAAAGATGCCTTCACATCAACATCCAAACAGTAGGGTACCGACACACATGCCTTTCTGATAGCGTAACATTCAGGCTGGGCTCCTCCACGCCACTCGAAGGATTATTCTATTTCCCAAGAACCAGGCATTCAAATCCCATGAAAGCTTTGGAAAACATCTGAATAAGCAGCAATTTTTATCCTTTTAGAGGCACGCTCAGATCATTTTTCAAAGCTCCCTTAAGTAACCAGTTGCGTCTGCTTCCAGGTGACCATGCAGTAGGAGAAGAGCAATCCAACTACAGACTTCGTTTGATATCTTGTTTCTGCTATTTATGCTGTCTGAGGAGTTCTGACAATATTTGTCCTGGACCTTCCCGGTGTGACCTGCTGTGAATTAAATCTACTTGGAATTAGGTGTCTTTGCTCTAATTTCTAAAGGTATTGTGTGTGCATGCATGGGGAATACAAACATCACTTATCAATAAAAACAATGAGCAAACTTGCTTTTGTGTAACGGCAGTGTGCTGATATCTTTGTGTAACTGCTAAACTGGACTTAATATGGTAAAAGGGAGCAATAAAGTAGGGCACAGAATCAGTGGTTTTCTGTAGTGTCTATCATCTAAGGATCTCCAAATGCTTTAAAAGCAGCTCTCAAGCAAGCCTTACGGCACCCCAACATGATAGACAGATGTTAAGTCGCCCACTTAACAAACAGGTGAACACAGATACAATGAGGTGAATTAGAGCTTTCTGAAACAGATTTATATATGTATATATTAATATTTTTTTTCACCAGAGTAGCTATATCAGTGCAAATCCCTGGCACAAATATGTTACAAAGGAGAAGTGCACCTTATTCTTCAAAACATCATCATGCTGCATCAGCAACTGCGTTCTGAACTAAGACATCATGTCTACTCTTGGTGTTGCCCTAAAACAGCTGAAACAGATACCCCTCCATGCTTGGCTGACAGGCAAGCAGACAGCTGTGATGCAGGTGAAAAGTAAAGGAGAAAGAACATTGTTGAATCTGCTCAGAGATAGATAGAAAACGCAGATAAAGAAAGACACGCTAAGAAGAAAAAAAGAAACAGAAAACTCCAAGTTATGTTCTACTCCCTGTACTGTCTCACAAAATGGAATCCAAATATTAGGTTTGTTCACATTTGCAAGTCTGTAACAGTAACGCCTGCAGCTGCTATTTTGGCAGCAGCATTAGTACCAAACAACAACAACAACAACAACAAAACACAACCAACACCCAAACCCTCAAATGAAGTAATTCTTTGGTATAAGCTGCCCAATGACTGCTTGAAGCTTAATTGCTTTAACTTTTAGCAATGAATAATAGCCACCTATATAGCAATCTGATTAGAGAGCACAGATTCCATTTGTTATAATTAAAAATCTTGTTCAATGTCTCTTGCTTCATTGGTCATTTGGTTAGAAAACGCAGAGTCATTTATGAAAGTGATAATCAGGGTCATTTATAGGATCACTCCATCCTACTTGCAGCTCCACAAGTCTCTGCTGTGCAGCGGTGGAGCAGCTGAGGTGGAAAGGAAACAGTTCCTTTGCATCAAAAACATCCCTCTCTCTGTCTGGATCAGTTTGCTAATAGCCCTGAATTTTTGCCACTACAACACAAAAGACTGCAGTTAGCACAGCTAGCATGACATGGTCCTTATGCACTGCAGCTTTGAGATGAAATATTGCTTTTGCTTTAAAAAAGCCTTAGCACATCATTTGGAATTAAACTTGGCACCCAAACTCCGTGATAGCTTTTGTCTACAGAAATATGCAACTATTTCACTAGCTGCTAAATCCAGTGCCTTCGATTCATTATTTATCAATTATGTTTTACAATATATAATGAAACACTCCTTGCAACATTGCTGAGTGAAAAAAACAGTAGGAAGTAGGAACGCTTCAGTGTAACATCTGAATTCTCTACTGGGGAAGCTAAAAGACTGTCTGCCTCTCCTGTTCATCACAGCAGAGTAACATTATGACCTAGATATATGCCATAACACTGCAAAGGTAGAGGGAGACAAACCACAAGGAGCAGATGATTTTCATCCCATAGTACACTTGCAATCACAGGAAAGACCTAACGGAAGGAGAAGCTGGAAGCTACATCTTCCATGCAGGAAGAAAATCAACCAGGTTAGCACCACAGCTAACTTTGCTATTGATGCTTTCACACAGTTATTTTAGACAACAGTATAGAAGCATGCAGTCCATACAAGGAGTAACAACACTGAGCAACTATTTAAATGAATAGTCCTCTGCAAATTAGCTCCAAAGAACTCATTGAATGCTATGCTTCAGCTTGCTTTTTCTTTTGTTACGCTCTAAAAAAGCTCGTAGGACATACAGTGTAAACTTTGAGGTCTCTATTTTGGGGAAAAAAAAAAAAAAAAAAAAAAAAAAAAAAAAAAAAAAAAAAACCAGCAAACCTCTGGGCCAGCTTCTGAGCATATCTCTTTTCTGAGTCAGTTGGGACCATTCTTGTAGATAGCTGCCAGCTACCCTGGGACACTGGGACCTCACACCACAAAGTCACCCTATTGAGAACACACCCCACCCTCCGCCAGCCATGTAAACCTGCTATGTAATAAGGATTACCTTAAGTGATAACGTTTCCCTGGGAGCTGTTTGTCTAAAGTCAACACACAAATCTCAGCAAATTTGGCAAAGCTAACAAGAGCAGAATACCCTGTACTTAGAACAAAGGAACAGAGGTGGGACTGTGATCAAGGGCAAGTTTAAATGCAGTCGAATGTGACAGCAGCTCTGATATTTTCACACAAGCAGGTTTGGGATGATATTAGACTAGTCACGGGAATGTGGCACTCAGAGCAGCTGCCTGACCCAGATTCACTACCAGTGACTGCCTACAGGAAAATAGGATGAATAGTGTCTATATGTGCTGCAGTTTCTCCCTGGGCATCATTTTCTTCTTTGTGTTCCTCTTGAATGACACAACTGCATGAGGTGCATGGAGAATCAAGATCTAAATGGGTGGCACCAAAACTGGAGTGAATTTCAATGTCCAGTGTGGGATTTGGATGCTGCATTCAGCTAGGCATGTTTTAAAATTTTGTCCATATGGAAGTTCTACAACAGTCTGCTTGAAACCATCCCATAGTGTATGCCAAGGACTTTAAGGAAGCCCTCAGTACTTGTTACTGCGCTCTAAATAATGAATGACTTTGAAAGTACATTTTTACATGGATATTCACAGCTGCAAAGGAACTATTGCTTCATTACTGGGAAAGCTGTAAATACTCCTCTGGAATTATCTCATATCCAACAGGGCATCGAGACAAAACAATTTATGCATACCCATTGCATACTCAGACAGCAGTTGTCTTTCTTTCTGAAGACAGAGAAACAAAATACTCCTCAATATAAAATGTTTCTATCCTGTAGACAGTTCCAATCCCATCCTTTATTTATGCAAACAGAAGTCAATTCATGCTTGAAATACCACACTGGATATTAAAGGAGTTGTGTATGGAGAGTGTGGTTTTGCATAACGTGATGGCTACAACAGCAAAGGATGAATTAAGCACTAATTGCTTGTGTCTGAATATACTTACTTTTTTCAGTCCAATTTACAGCATAGTTCTGATGGCATCGGTAGGTTTTAGATTGTCGAGAAAGTTATGTGTTAAAAAGTAAAACTAAGATGAGGAAAGGAAATTAAAACTCAATTTAGCATAAAAAAATATTTCAGTATTTGTTTTTCTTCCCAAGCAGGATGAAAACAAGGACCGTTGAAACTTCCCAGTAAACAAAATTTCAGTTCCCATCAATCAAATTGCCTCTCAAATTTGCCAATCAAATTGTTTTCTTTTTCCATATGTCTGATTTTGGCAGAGTGGTTTAATTCCTCTTTTTCTAGACAAAGTATTATCAAAATCATGCAATTCTTGTATGAGATTAATGGCACAAATCCAGAAAGCTTAAAAATAAAGAAATACCTGATCTCAAACTTTTTACTAGATTCCACTGTCAGTCAGAATTTTCTCATCAATTTATTCTCATCATATTTATTATTTATTCATCTATTTATTAATACATAGAATACTACTGGAAAAAAAAATAATTACAGTGCACCTATAGTAACAAATACTGCTTAGATTCATAATAAAACCTTGATTCAGACAAAAACACAGACAAGAATGGAACAAAATATATTGTTTTCTTTGTAATTTAGAATAAACCTGCTCTACAAGTGTAGCTCAACTGTAGAGATTTACATGTCCCTATAATCTCCTACTGCATAACATACCTTCAGTAGATCCATTACATTTAATACAATCTTAAGTATAGACAATACTCCAACTTAGAAGAGTAAGACCTCAGTTTATGTACTGTAACAACATACATGAATATTATGGGAACTTAAAATACTAGTCAAAACATACAAAGGCAAAGGAATAAAGGAAGAAATTATTGTCTCTATTTCACACCTGGGGAATGGAGGAAAAGACCAATGGGAAGCTCCACGCAGGCTGCAGCAACCTCAGCAGGAGGTGATACAGCTGCCCACTGATGACAAAGCCACACTGAGAGATTTACCCAAGGTCACACAAGAAATCAGGGTTGTATTCCCCACAAATTCAAATTTGCTGCATGCCAAGCCAGGTGTCTTCACTGCTGGACAGTGTTTCTTCTCAGAAAGCATGACACGTCAAAGACTCCATGAAGCTGAGGACACCACAACAGCCACTGCTCAGCATGGTTTCCTGGGAGCATTACCCTCATTGGTACTTAAATACAGTTTTTTCTTTTAATTTTCATTTGTATATGACTAGATCAGATGGATTGCCTGCTGGTTAAATATCACACTCTCTCAATCACAGGCAAAGGCCCTAAGCTTTCCATTTCAACACATCACAGT
Source organism: Cygnus olor (assembly GCF_009769625.2). Lineage (NCBI taxonomy): Eukaryota > Metazoa > Chordata > Aves > Anseriformes > Anatidae > Cygnus > Cygnus olor. The sequence continues at coordinate 8,168,798 of NC_049170.1, read as the reverse complement.
TGTCTTACACGCACTGTAGCCTCCAGTAGCTGGAAATCTTTAAAGCTGTTTGATTTCAAGCAGCCCTGGCAGGCAAACGAAGTGACAACAGTGAACGTTACCACACTCTGCAATCAAAATGGACATCAAGGGCAACATATACTGAAAGAAGAAAACCTTGTAGACTATGGGGCTCAAGCGACGCATTCATATAAAAGATTTACTATTCAGATTAACATGCTGAATTTTGATCAGACACTTTGCATTTCATTACCATAGGTTAGTCCTTCCTCTCGTTTATAGTCAAATCTCTAGACTTGCTTTTCTCCCCATGGCAGGACACATTTGCATTAACAACTTCTTAAGTTGCTCCACATCATAGCAATGTGGCGTAGACTTTTCAGTTAGATTGTGCAACACATCCTTCCACTCCAGCACAGCACACACAGACCTGCATCAGTATTCTTTTGTTTCTCACCCCAGCCTGTGATCATTATAGCTGAGAATTGTTAGTGCCTTTCTTCTCATCATAAAGTTGTTTCTCTACTGAATCATCAATATCATTTTTGCCTCTCCTCATACCTTCAGCATACATTCCTACTGCTTGCAAACAAAATTTATAACAAACAATACCACCACCTTAGGACTTTCACCAGCATCAATTTGCTCTGCCTCATGCTCTCCTGTCCTCTCATGGACACACACACTCTATCATTTCACTGACGCCATAGGATCCTGAATGGACGTTCTTGCTGACAGTGCTTTGTCTTACCTCATATCACAAAGCAGCTCCCTGCATTTCCTCGTCACCCTTGCTGACTTTACTCCCATGACTTACAGAATTTACAGCCAGACTCTTCAAAACTAATGCCCTATTTACCCATGGAACTAATAGTTTACTGGTGTCCCTTCAGAAGGACTCCTCCTAAGAATGGAAAAGTAGTAAAGCTGACATGGGAGTCAATTAATTAAGAACTAAAGGATAGGAGTATAATTAAGATTAGCCTATATGGGTTTCTGGAAAATAGGTCTTGTCAAATAAACCTGATTTCATTTCTTGATGAGATTAGATTTGATTGATAAAGGTAATGCTGTGGGTGTAATAGACTTAGACATCCGCAAATGTATGAATCTTTGTTATTTTAAGACACTCCATGACTGGACTCTGACAGTCTCCAATGCCCCTGCTACCATCTTTTTCAGCCATGTCTTTCACAGGCTTAGTTGCCATCACATAGCTGGGGAGGTCAGGACACTTGATCTTCCCCCATCCTCAAATCAAGCACAGCCTACCCCAAAATACAGATCCTTGCTTGTAACATGCAGAGAATGAAAGACATCAACTCCTATGAAGATCTTTTCCTATGAAGAAAGGCTGAGAGAGATGGGGATGTTCAGGCTGAAGAAGAGAAGGCTCTGGGGAGAACTCATTGCAGCCTTTCAGTGCTTAAAGGGGACTTACAAAAAAGGTGGAGAGCAACTTTTTGCTCAAGCAGACAATGACAGGACAAGTGGAAATGGTTTTAAACTAAAAAGAGGGGAAATTTAGATGAGATGTTAGGAGGAAATTCTTCACTCAGAGGGTGATGAACCAGTGGCACAGGTTGCCCAGGTAAGCTGTGAATGTCCCATCCCCGGAGGTGCTCAAGGCCAGGTGGAACGAGGCCCTGGGCAGCCTGACCTAGTGGATGGCATCCCTGCCCATGGCACAGGGGTTGGAACTGGGTGATCTTTAAGGTCCCTTCCAACACGAGCCACTCTATGGTTCTATGAACTCCTAAATACACAGGAAATTTGTGTCACAAGCCCCAAGGCAACACCTTATGGAAGAAAATTGTAAAGCCAGCATGCTCAGATTTTATTAATAAACACCTCATCCCACTCATTCTCTCACAGAGCTCATTCATCACACTGCCCTGTGCACCAAGACCTGTGTGTTGAAGTGGCCTGGCCAAGACAATTTGTATTTCATTAATACCAATCTTAATATTTGTTATGAATCTCTGTATGTTTAGTTACATGAGATTAAAGTGTCTTCCTATGAGAATCTCCAAAAGGAGAAAACAGAAGATAGAAACTAGCACAGTGGATGTACCAGTCTGACACATTTACAAGGCACAAGAGAAATAATTGCATTCACTTTTCAGACAATAAAAGCGTTTATTGGGCTCAGCTTCTGTGATCCAATGGACTCTACTTGCCTCAAGCAAAAAATTCTCCTGCATGCACCGATGACAAAACTGCTATGCTGTGATTGCTTCAGATAGCTGGGAACTAGGCTCAGTATCCTCCAATCCAACATTTCCTATGTGTTGCAAGTTCTTGATGTGCCTGTGCATGAATTCACCAACTGCAGCATTCTTTGACATATGGGCTCTGCCCATAAGTGGAGACTGCATGTGTCCTGACTACAAATTTAGCTCGCTCTTTATTTCAGTCCAGGAACAGCGACTTGAGCGTCTGTGTTTCATACATGGCAATTTACCTTCAAGCTGCTTTCCAAGCAATGCTGCTAGCTCCCTGCAACAGGCACAGTGTACAAAGAGTCCATTCCAGAGCCTGCCCCACAGAAACGATGAGCTCTTAGGCCCCATCTTATCCCCCAGCCCTATCTCAGCTGGCCTTGCACTTTCAACTCCTGCATGCAACACACACACACATCCATGTCAAACAACTAAAACATCATTCAGAAAGAGTGAATTCTGCCCACTGGTATTTTTGAGCTGAAAAAAAAATATATAAAAATATACATAAAAAATAAATAAACCATACACAAACTATTTTAATTCCAGTAACAAGACCACTTGAGCACCAGGGGGGTTCCTGCTACGTGATGTGCAACGTGGGCTCCATCAGTCACCTCCAGAGAGCACCTGAGCAGTGTGGTCACGAGCTGGTTCACAGCAATTCCTCATGCAGCTTTGGCTCTCTTCCTCTTACAGCACACCAAGATTAGCAAGCAGGCAATGGACGTTAGCAAGCATCAATAACTATCAATTTAGGATAGATTCAAACTGTGACTGAAGATTGAAATCTTCCCCATATCCAAATGCAAATTGCCCAAAGTCTTCCGGTCTTTTCATTGTTTTGCCTTTCTTTAGTTGCAGCTATTCATGATGGGTCTTCTTCAATATAGCAGGAAACGCAGAGCTCAGGACAGCACTACAGCCATTTGTCACCGTTCTGCGGATTAGCCCGCTTTGTCTCAATGTTTTTCATCATGTCACTGTTAATATGCAATGCTTCACGAGAATATAACTCCTTAAAAACTTAAGGGGATAGGTTAAGAAACAACAACAAGGCAATTCTAGAGAAATCTCCAGGAAACAGATATTCAAATGTACAGATAGAACTGTATAAACACAGAAAACGGGGACTCTTCAGAGGAAACCAAAGCAGCTACTCCCTGAAAATACTGGAAAGCCAAATTTTGTGCCACCGAATTCAGCTAAAATGGTCACATTCCTTCTCATGTATTTAATCTCTCCCTAAAAGCATGTGCTTTTTCTCCCTCATTTTAACCCATCAAGAGGCCTCAAGGGCTAATATGATTCTCACTGCTACACTGTTACACCGTGGCAAGCTGCTTCTAGGCATACGGTGGGATCATTTTCTTTTCTTCATTTGATAAATAATAACTGCCTTATATCTACAATGGGATTACATCCTGTTTCACTAGCTTTAGTGAAAAGATGAACAGAGTACCCTTGACTTCACATAATTTTGTCTTTTCTTGCAAGGCTTTGGAGCATCAAGATTTATTTTTTTTTTGCCTATACTGAATTAGAAATGTTTTGATTCTTTTTTTTTTTTTTTTGCTGATGCAGGCATGACAGACTCTTACTAGTACTGCAGAGAAATCCGAAAAAGACATTATATTTTATGAAATATATCTGCAATTTGTACTTACAGCCAGCATCAAATTTAAACACTCCAAATCACGGTTAGGTGAAGTTTAGGGACAAATACATGCATAATTCATGAAAGCACAGCCATTACTGGTAGCTCCGTAGACTAAATAGTCCTTGGTAGGCACTGTGCACTTGAAGGATGCACCATATTCATGCTAGCAATATGGAGCCAAATTGATATTTATGGTGTACTCACAATCCATTCAATTCTGTTTCCATTTGAACACGCTGGTGAAATACAGTGCAATATTCCGTTTCAGTTACTAGCAAAAGATACACTACTTCCAGCAGACCTCCTGATAACTGGAGAGTGCAGAAGAGCTGATGACTGTACTGAGTCCACTGGGGATCTTGTTATGCCAATCTAATTAACCTGGAAAATGCTCAGCTAGCACCGTGCTTTAGTCTTGCACACAGATGGAAAATGGGCTGTTTAACTATTGTGTGTGCAAAGCAGACTTCTCATAACTCCCCAGTCAGCAGAAACATTTAAACATATGCATGCTTACCATTAATGTTAAACAGGTGCTTAAGCACACTGCTGAACAGGGAACATAACAATGAGCATGCCTCTGGAGTATGTGAGTTTTGCTTTAATTGCGATTGCATACATACAGTTTTAATTTATTTGGTTGCTCTTAGATATTACCAACAGCCTCCTTTCTCCAGTAGGACCCCAGCTCTGTTAGAAAATGAATAAATTGTGGAGACACTCTCTTCATATTATGAAAGCCTACCCATAAAAGCCAAGGAACCAAAAGAAGAAGTAACTAACTTTTATTTTTAAATTTTCTGTAATCTTTGATAGATTTTGATTCCTCCAGGAGTGTCCAAATCCAAATTAATAGTACCTTCCTTAACAAAGTTTTTGACAAATTATAACTCTAAATGATTAATGCTAATAAAATAAAATGCACAAAGAATAACATAAAAACATCAGGGACCATAGCAAAAGCTTTTCTTTCCTGAAAAATAAAACCAATAACAACAAATTCTCAAATAGCAAGATCAGGAAAGGTACTGTCATACTGATATGAAGTACAATTAATTTCTGCTCTTCCCACAGCAATTCACATATCCTTCGTGTGGACCATAGATCTGTTTTTTAATGGAGTCAATAAACTCAGAGCTCATGAATAATAATATTCCTGCATTACAATCATTTGCTTTACAAACGAGATCTTCATAAAAGGTACTTTCAGCCCCCTCACAGCAGCATGAGAAGGCATTCATATGAACATATTTTTCACATCCTCATAATTAGACACAAGAAAAGGGCAATACAAGCTTATTTCTAGGTTGTTTTGGTTATGTCGTATACTACAGAAGAAATACTCAGTATTTACAGAAAACATGCCAAGCTATCATTCCAATTTTTCTCCATGGTTTTAATAACATCAGTCCCAAATCATAAACTAATAAAAATGTTTCATTTCCAGCATGTTTCCCAGTTCATCATTATCAGTGAAAATCCAAACAAAAGTGCAGGCACACAGCATGCTCTATGGAGCATCTGATGGAGCTTTTGAGGTTCTTTATGGGGGACAACGCACAAAATGGGATAAAGTAAAAACTTCAGAGTGCTTTCCTCAACATGCAGCATCCTCTGGGATAACCACCTTACTCTCCCTTTCTACTTTACTTCTTTATCATGTCCCTTACCTTTGTTGTTTTTTATTTATTTATTTTATCTCCATTATATTTCTGTTTGCAATCTTAAAAAGATAATAGTTGAAAATCCTTAGTGACACAGCACGTGGTGGGGTTTTGTGTTGAGATTCAGGTCTGAAGGCACCTGAGTCTCAGACAAATTCCTTATTCAGCTCAGCAGAGGTAGTAAACCCATTAAGTTCAGCAAAAGTTTTGCTTGAGTAAGTGCTGAATAATGACTACAGAATGAGGCCATCTAATGTGTGACTGGAATTCCTGCCAAGTCTAACAATCTCCACACACACCTGAGTTGATGAAATATTCTGGCCAGTATTCTCAGTAACTTGAGAGTGATTTTTCACAGGGTTCAGCAGTCTGCTTACTGTCCAGTGCTTCACTTGGGCATGCAACAGCCACCAGTGCAGCTAATCCCACTGTCTTGAGTGGTCAGTTGTCTCACGTGTGCTTTGGCTGGGCTTTTGGGTGCATCTCATGGTAATCTCTAGAGTCATTTGGGATGAGATAGTGGAAATAGTTCATATTTTTTAATAAAGACAATAAATATTGAGTCACACCATCAAAGAGGCCTCATCACAAACAAAATCCTAGCCTGGTTGCTGGCCATTCAGTGAGTTTTCAATTCTCCTACCTTGTGCTTTGTAAGCCTTCAGACTGGTACGTACAAATTGTACATACCTTTCTTTGTATGATTCAGGGTTGAACTCAGACTCAGCTACACAAATAGTAATTCTCTCCCCTGGTCAAAATACCACAGGTGATTCCATTGTTGTTGTTCTCAGCCTTTAATTTGATAGTGATAGAGAGGATATCATCGGACATACCGATATCACAGCATTTTGTGCTTGGAAACCACCTGCAAGACACACTTTTCTTCCCAGTGCACAGCATAAGCATTACAACACAGGTGCTCCACAAATTCCCAGGATTTTATTGATACCACCACAAAACAGTTACTGCAAAAGCAGAATTTAACATAACCTTGATAATCCACTTCAAGGGCAATGAGGACATGGTAAATGCAAGCTTTCCTTTCTACAATAATAATATTTCCTTAAGACGGTAGCAAATCCACAACATCTACATGTGTATGCAGGCTACATCTGGGACCCAATTCTAGTCTATTGTCAACATTTGGGCCCTAATTGTTTATATTTATTCTGTAGATTAGTTTAATTTTAAAATTTATTCCCAACTGAAGCCTTTCTAAAATGAACACCAAGGGAATCTGCTAAATGCGATGCTCCATTGGGAAGGAATGCCCAGCTTCCTAAGGGACAGCCTTATGCATTAGTGGATTACACAGGATTTACAGGACATAAAACAATCTAATAAATATGTTTTGCTTGTTAATCTCACATGAGTCGCTGTTTAGTACAACAATGTACAGACAACACACATGCAAACACACAGACCTAGAAGAATAAATGCACGCACTGAGTTTGTGATGACAGAAAACCACTTAGATTAAGTCCTTTTATAGCTAGAGGTGCATTATAATGTTCTAGGGCAGCTCTGTATATGTGCAAACCATGGACCAAGCAATTTCTGCAGCAAGATGGCATCTGGCTGAGATGCAGCTCCTCTCTTGCTACAGGTAGACTGTAGCAGTGGGAAACTCAACCTGCTTCTGCACGTGTGTGTTGGGACCTGGCCAGAGTAAAATCCTAACCACGCAGCTCGTGTATCCCCACATCCCACTGCAGATGGTTGGCAAGACCTGGAAAGACATGCAGAGCAGTACTTGTCCTGATAATGGCAAAGACCTAGTGGGGTGTTTAGTGTCATCTGAGATGCTCTGGAATATCTATGGCTACGTTTAAGCAATGGACTCAAGCCATAGATGTCTGCAGTGTAGATGTTTATGGCTCAGCCAGTACTCCCTATTTCTTTAAGTCAATGAAAGGAAATTGGCACTTAAGAGTGCAGTTCCTCTGGTCCATTTTGTACACCTACATGAAGTTGGGATGAATCATGCCCCAGATTCCATCAACTAAAATGATTGTAAAAGAGAGCCAAGGCTGACGGTATTAGATATAGATGTCTCCATTGAAGAAGCCAATGTTTGGTTAGAGGAATCCTATTCCTACCTTGTTCTAATGAAGAACTATAAGAGCCAGAGAAACTATAGCACTTCCCTCAGGGACTATTCCAGTAGATAAACAATTTCTCTGTAAAAACCGAGCATCTTATTTTTCTAGTCCAAAATGTTCCAACTTCAACTTCTAGCTTTTGAATCTTGCTCCGCCTTTGTCAGCTACATTAAAGATCCAGTTCCTATTAGAAGTTCCATATCAACCAGAGGTATACTTATGCATGACTTGTTACTGCCTTCCCCTTTATACAGACAGTTAGACGAATACTAAGTGAGCACAAGTTTCTGCCAAGAAATGCAACCTGTGGGATGCACAGGAGTGACACGTGGTGCAAGGGAGCATGCTATGAATTATCTTCTAGCAGTTAAAAGACACATTGCACAATGTAGGGGGGAACTTTCCTCATCATCTCAGGCCATCAACCTCTCCAAAACTTCATTTTAGGTTGTGATCTTTGGAAAGAAGATGAAAATCCAGACTTTATTACTGAACAAAAGTAACCCCTCAGATATGGATGAGTACAATGCTGCTGTCCTGACTGCACACCCAGCTCTGCAGCCTCAGTTACTGTTCAGGGTGCTAGTGAACGACAGCTGAGTGGGTAGCAGTAAAACCACAACAGGCCCCTCAATTTCTCCTCTCTTACCATTCAGGAAAACAGCGAAAATGTTCAGAAAGAGTGGGCATACACTCTCCTGTGAACAGTCAAGACCCAGACGAGGGACAGAAAAAAGAACATGAAAATGTTCCTTTCTCCTTGCAAGCAGGAGGAAGCAGAGGAGCTGCTGCTTAATACCCAAGACAGAGTGATGCAGGAGTGATTCCTGCATCAAGATTCAAGATGTTGAACCTTCCCAATTATGAAAATTAGTTTCACCACAAGTTCCCCATTTTTCTTTCCCATTGCTAAATACTGACCAGCAGCACAGACTACTACATGAATCCCAAAGCCGTTCTGAGACACAGTCTGGCCCCACATATTTCGCATGAGATTTGCAGCTCCAGCAGATCCCTTACCACTTCCCAACACACCATGGGTAGACTCAGCCCCTCTATGCCATAAATAAGGATAAAGCTGTCCCTTTAGACAAAGTAGGCAACATTGTGATCCAACTCGATATTTCCTCGTGGAGCTCTCAACCATCCCACCTTAAACATGCAAACACTCTTAATTTCCCATCAACTACTGACACAACATCAGAACAGGCCCAGCACATCTCACAGCTCTTCCACTGGGCACAACACAGCAATCCCCGTACCTCCTATGGATTGTACCCTCTGCTGCATGTATTATCCCAACAAAAGGAAAAACTTGCTCTCTGTTACGCTTGACCCAGAAAGGATACCAGACTGCTACAGTCCTCCAAACACAACCCACCTCTCAGTAAGCAGCAGCAGATCCAAAGATCTGCCAAACAGCAAGAACTGCAGCAGAAATTTCATTTCTGCCTGACTTAAAACTTTAGTTGGAGCCATGATAGCTCACCTGGTAACTGCTGCCATAGCTGCCCTGCTTGCAGCTCTGGAGCCCCTGTGTTTCCGCTGAGGTAGTAGACAGCTGATGGGTTGTACACAAAATATGGGCTGCATTAAGCTTCTAAATTAAGTGGGAGCTGAGGCAGAGGGAAGGACAAAGTAGCAGGGAGACTGAGCTGGAACAGAAACACCACCACCTACTCCAGTGTGGAATTTTTAAGAAAGATTAATCTCTATGCAGCTTCTTTACCCCATGGTAGGCCAGCTGCATTCTTGGCTGAGGAACATTACACCACGTTCAGTGTGCTGTGATTGATCACTGCAAGCAATAAACCCGTAGATAAAATACAGCAAATAAGGGAAATTACAATGGAACTTCAATGCCTGTTATTTATAGGCTTTAATATGAATTTACTGCTCCTGAGAGGCACTAGAAAAACCAAATGGGCAGGAGCAAAGCTGGGCTTTCTGTTTGGCTGCACCAGTGTGTCTCTAGGAAGACACAGAAAGAGCTCACCAAGACTGACAGGGTAGCTTCATCCTCATGCCACCTGTACCCTTGAGGACTACAAGCCCTCGCAGATGCCAGCAGAGTTTCTGAGGATAACACTTGCCACTGGGCTTATTTTTGTTTTTATATACGCATCCAAGCTGCAGCTACCAGAGTCAGGATTCAAACAGTCAAAGAAAACATCTAAATCTCCAGACTCTTCTATAAGTCCTCCCAGCGAAGCAGGACAGCCTCTTCTGCCCCAGTCATAATTCTTTTTCAAGAGAGTAAAGCAGAAAAGCAGCACATTCATCAGAGTTTCTCTTGGTAGTTTCCAAACATTAGGGCAGATTCTGGCTAGGCTGAAACTCAGAACAAGAGTTCTAACTCAGAACACATCCTTCTAACAGGGAGAGCTGGCTACAGCAGAGTGCTCACTGCTGTCACTGACAACTGAACACGCCTAAATAAAGCATGCTCTTGTACAGAAGATTGAATTTTGCCTCACAGACCCCTATGTGCTTTCACTAAGCCCATTTCTCCACTTGCCTAAGTGTCTACTTCCAGAAGTAGCAGCTCCTCTTTATCTTCATTGCAGTTGCACCTCTACCCATTTTGGTTCTCAAAATGTACATGGGTGTACATAAAATGAGAACCTGACACTGCACTAAAGGCCCTCTTTAAAACAACTCTTTTTTTTTTTTTTTGTATTTGCTTGCAATCATGTTAAAAAAAAAAAAAAAAGGAAGATGAAAAAAGCAAGCCTGTATGTGCTTGATAGATCAGTCCTGGGGGAAATGAAGGCATGGGCAGAATAAAACAACTGCAATTGCAGTTGGTATTATCATCCTTGACCTGACAACTGAATGCGTAGGGGAATAAATAAATAAATAAATATTTCAATGAAATAAACCATATAGCTGCACCTACAGTTAGGATCAAATGTAGGTGCGTTAAATTAATCTCCAGAAGTGATGTACATTTATCTCCAAGCCCTATTGTTGCACATTAACTTGAAAGAGACTGTGAAAAACTCGTGGGATATGTCAGTTGTTACTAGAGGAAACCACTGTGTGTTAATCACTCCCTATGGTATTTATGTAGAATTAAGAGAAATCCCATTGTAAGAGCATGAACTATTTCTCAAAGTTACATTCCCCTGGCTCAAATGATTAATGGGAAATAGTGCAGTAAAATAAAAATAGGCACCTTTCCAGGTAAATGTTGTTGTTTAAAAAAGCCAAAAGAAAGCCCTGGTGAAATACTATCACAAGGATAAAAACATTTATCTTGGTGTCACAAGAATGGCTTCGTTTTTGCTGGTCTAATTAGGTAATAAAGAAATCACAGGTGTAGTAACTCTGTGAGCTATCACCATACTTAAAAAAGGCCCACTGCATGGCCAGCATGCCAGTATTATCACTTGCTGCCACATCATTTTAAGAATGAAATAGCTCAGTTTAAGAAAGATTTTTTAAAAAAGAAAATCAATATATAGTTAGAAGCTTGTCCAGATTCTAAGCAACAGCAAAAGTGCTAGAAAACAAACAAACAAACAAGAAAACACTGCAGACTTTGAATTTTCAATGACTTTTCAAATTCTTTAAGGCAATTAAAGCAGTGCAGGATTTAATGCACTCCCCTGTGACTCCACACACAGCCCTCCCCTCATCTCAGTGACTGCCAGGTGTGTGAGAGAGGACACTCAGAGCAGGAGGGTTTGACATGACTAGTTCAGGACTCTGATACTAGTTGTAACAAAAACAGTAAATAGATAAAAAGTAAAATACTTAAAAAAAAAAAAAAAATTAAGAAAAAGGGGTAATGGAAGTACCAGTCTTAACTTGCTAGACCTTCTACTGAAAGTGTAGCTGAGATTTCAGGATTAGGTCCACTAGTTATTATCTTGAAAAAATGTGAAATCCCTCCAAAGATCTTGAAGCTCGAATATTCACCTAAATTTAATTCTTGCTTAAATAAACTGCAGATCCAGTTGCAACCACAGACCAGCTTAGCACAGAAACCAGCTGTGTGTTTTAGGTGGCCCATAAAAACACAAGCATTAACTAAAGAAGTCAGCTGTGTCAGTGGAACAGTTTCCTTGTCCCTGAATTTCATTGAAGAACTCTTTTCTGAGACGCTGTCAAAGGGAAACCTGGCATCGAGTCAGGGGGGACCGCCCTGAGTGACAGTAAGAAAGCAATAACTGTGACTTAGCAGCTTGGGGGCCAGATCCTACTCCCCTCCCGTCTGAATCAACGGCAAGCACTATTGTCTCTGGCAGGGTTTGAATTGTGGACAGCCCTGGCTACAAAGCTCTCTGTGCAGATCGATCACTCTAGCTTTTGCTCATCTCACAGAGGTGTGCAGATGCGGATCCATTTTGCCACACTCAGAAGTGCCAGCCAAAAATCCCAGCAGAAGCCCCAGCCCTCAGCTGAGCAGCAGTCAGGGAATCCCTGCCTGCTCCTTGGTTCCTGACTTCATACACCAGCGAGGAAAATGTGTGTGAGGCTTTTATTAATTTTGTGACATCGCCTATGTAAATTAGGTTAATCCTGCACTTTAATCGAACAATGCCATCTCAGGTGGTTAATTATTTTTTCTTAGTGGTAGAGCACATCCTCATCACAGACTATAACAACCTCTAGGATCAGGAGCTTGAGCAAATAATAATCTACATTTACCCATGTTAAAAAAGTTCCAGCACCAGATATTTCCCAGGCATTTAAAAGGCAGAACGAAAGGAGTACGATGCAGTCACACTGGCTGTGCAATTCTGCTGGGGAATTGTTTGCAGAAGTTCCTGTTCAGTTCCCTTAGTTGAATTCACAGGTCACATAGCATTGCACCTTCCTCTTAAAAACTACTGCTGGAAAAAAAGCAACATTATCAGACTTGGAGAAGGAGGTATTCCCTTAAAAAGCCAGCAAAGCCTTTTACTACAGAACTTAATTAAAGGATGAAGAACACTTTGCCTGCCTCTTGAACACGCTGACATAAGGCACGAGAGAGACACGTGGTACCATTTGTACTACACCCCAACATCTCCCCTCCAAGGGTGGCCAAAAGCCAGCTGTGAGCGCTTTGCTGGGGAGCAGGGAGGGGACAGGAGACCAACAGGTACCCTTTGCGATCTCCAGGTCAGGCGCAGGAAGTTATTCTCCCAGCGAAGCGCCCTGCAGACATCCCATTGCCCCATCACCACCTCTTCATCCCATCAGCAGCCCCCGGGGCACCGTGCATTCCCAGCGGGTCAAGCCAGCGGGCAAAACACACCAATATATTTCCATCAGCACAAGATGGCAACCAGCGCTTCTTCCGGGAGAGCAGCTGGCTTTTTCTTTATTTTTTTTTCCTTTTTCCTTAATGGAGGGGGGAGCTGATTGAAAAGGCATCCCGAGTAGGATTTTTTTTTTTTTTAAAGGCATCGAGGCAAATGCTTGCACTAGTAATACTCAACGGCACGCCAGATATCCCCCCCACCAGCACCCCAATATCAACTTGGCGAAGTTGCCCGTACGGAGAGCGATACCCAGAGCGAGCCCGGCTCTGCCGACCCCCCAGCCGGGCGCCCCCCCACCCCTCGCTGCCCCCCCGGCCCCCTCCTAACGGGGGGCAGCGCCGCAGCCTCCTCACCTCCAGGAGCATCCTCCCTGGATGCCCCCGCACCCAAGGGTGGCCCGTGGGGGGGTGTCAGGGCTCCGGGCAGTGCCGAGCCCCAGCAGGGAGCCCCGACACTTACTTACAAGCACTGGAGGCGCCAGCCGCAGACACTTACCATCATGTTTCCTTGCATTTTAGCGGTTTGAAACATTGCCTTTTCCTTCATTTTTTTGCTCTGTGCGTGCGTACGTGTGCTGCTCTCCGGGAGTTACTTAATCCAGCGGCTGGAGCACTTTAGCGAAGAACTGGCGTGCACTTGCGATGGCTTTTTGGTGTGGAGTGGAGGGGACTACGAGCAGCAGAGGGGGAGGCTGCCTGCTTGATTTTCTTTTTTTTTCTTCCCCACGCTTTCGACATATATTTTCCCTTTTGCCAAAAAAAAAATAAATAATAAAGCAAAGAAAATAAAGCTAGCCCTGCCGGAGGGGAGGCAGGAGCTTGCAGAAGGGGGGTGCAGCTGGGCTCAGTCCCCTCCCAGCTGCAGCTTTTGCCCTGGGGAGCCGCCGGGGGGAGCGGGAGGGAGCCGCCCGCCCGCCCCCGCCCCGGCCATCCCCGGCCACCGCCCCGGGCCCGGGAGGTCTCGGCGAGCCGAAGCCACCCCAGGAGACCGTTTGCAAATTGGGGGGGGTGGATAATAAATAAAAGAGAGATGGAGAGGGGCGGCGGGGCGATGGCCCCCTCCCCTGGCCGTGCCCGACTCGCTGCTCTCCCGGGGGGGGGGGGATGCACATGTGTTTTTTGGTTTTTTTTTTTTTTTTTTTTTTTTTTTTTTTTTTTTTTTTTTTTCCAAACAGGAACAGAGGAAAGGGAGGTGGGGAGAGGAGCCGCCTCTCCCGGCGTTAACTGTTCACCGGCTAGAGCCTGCGCGGCCCCTGCCAGGCCACAGCTGCTGCAAGGAGGCATGGGGATGAGGAATCCCACCGGCGGGGGTTAGCGGGGGATGCGCGCCGCCGTTTCCATGGCTGTCCCCCATCCTCGCCGCCCCCTGCCCACCAGGAGCCGCCGGGAAAAGCCCAGCTTAGTCCTGGGGGGGCGCCCCCAGTGTGGGGTAAGGGGTACGGGGTGCGGGGTGTCCCCATCCGGTGCAGCCGGAGCTCAGCCCCACAGTGGGGAAATGAACACTTATGCCCGCAGCCAGCCCCCGGGCAACCCTTTTGCTCCCTTCCAGCAGCATCCCCACTTTTCCTGGGGTTTTTCACCGCTGTGAGCCCCGGGGAACCTCTCTACCCCCAGCCAAGCCGCTCCTCCAGCGGCCGTTGGGAGATGCTTCTCTCCGGCCGCCCTTGCAGGTAGGTGGATTTCCAGAAACAGCCCTGCCACACATCCCAAAGGCTTACACCTCAGCCTGCCCACGTGAAAAACTCCTTCCAGAAGAGCTGCATCTTTTTCTCTCTTCCCAGATTGCATGTGTGTCACTTGTCCAGTGATGCACCAGGAGTAATCACAGCCATCTCCAGGATTAGATGCCCATCAATTTCATTTGGGATGGTCTTGCCCACTCCAAAGAAAAAAAGATACGCTGAGAAGTGAGGAAGTGATTTGCTTAATAGCTGAGCAGGAAAACCAAGAAGAAAAAGGTGTAGGCAGAAACTCTCTTCTTGTCACCCTAGGTTTAACCAAGGCGATGGCTAAAGTGGAAGCTCTCTGGTTTTTCACTGGGGGAATTGCAGACCCTTCCACGAGTTCTTTTGCTGTGCTCATCTGTAGCACCTCAAACTCCGGTCCTTCACAGCTTGTAGCATCTTCTTCTCACAGGCAATGGCCATTCATTAGGAACAGGAGATAAAGTGTGCAATACCATAGTGGTGCTCACACCATTTTTCTTTCAGCCATGATCCAACTCTTGGAAGATACTCGAATATAAAATCTCTCACCTATGATGTTAAGCATGTCTTGAAAGCAATGGTAATGAGGAAGTGAACACATGCAAAGTGCTTTAGCTATGGTTAATTGTAGCCTCATCTCTGCTCAGGCTGAGATCGAAAGCCACTCATGGGAAATGCCGATGGCAGGTGATATTGGTGCACCTGAGGTCTGCCTGTGTGAGCTGTCATACTGCAAAAATACCACTCACTTGCACTTGAAACTTCACTTACAGGTCTTGGTTATCTTCTCCCTTGTCTTTGTTTGGGAACCGGTTACACCTGATACATGGTGCCTCTTGAGCAGGAAGTTCTTCATAATGTTTCTCGAATTTTTGTCTCTTGTTTTCTTTACTTCAATTTTTATGTTTTATCAAACAGTTCCTGTTGCATCTCAGTATTTTACCCTCAGGTGTTTTAATTATGTATGAATGCAGAATATTTTGTTATCTACTTCACAGTTAGTAGTCCCATTTGCCTCTTGCTTTACTTTATATACCAACAGAATTACTTACCGTATATTGCACTCTGGAAATAGTGTTTTTTGGATATTTTTGCCTCAGCTTTGGCATAATGCAGCTACTGGGTTTGCCTGTCTATTTTCATTTAATTTTTAATTTACATACAATTGGAATAACCATAGCAATTGCCTTGATTAAAAGAGCTTTGTTTAAAGTTGAACTACAGGCAAAATGCTTAGTTTCACCTTTGACATTATCCAGTTCTTGAGATTTTTTTTATTATTTGACACCAACCAGGGCTCATTTGGCCGGCATTTGTACATTAGCGTGCTTCTACACCCACCACAAACTATGCTCACATCTTCATAATACAGAGATTTCAAAAGAAATAGGAACCAACAGTCAGTGTCTGCAACACAGTGCAAGATGATAACACTGCTGATGTTGGAGCAAAATCAAAATCTATTATGTGACAAATTCTTGATTTACCACCATTAGTTCTCAGGTTTTTGAACTATTTAACACTTTGAGAAAAGAAGCAGTAATCGCTTTATCTCTGAAAGCTTTATGGCCAGTATCCACCCTTGGAGGTTTTCAAGATCCTACTGGATAAAGCCCTGAGCAGCCTGGCTCTGAGCTGGAGGTTGGGCTAGAGACAAGCCTAAATTATCCTGTGACCCATAAGATCAGAAAACTCCAAACTGAATGACCTTTTTTGTTACTGGCTGTACTTGGTTGCCATCCAGCCAGCAGGATACTTGATCTATATAAGAAAACAGAATGTCTCGTAAGGAAAGGACTTGCGTCACTTTCTAAGATGATTCCAAAACTGCAACCCTCATGGTCACAAGGACTTTGGCTTCTGCCTATCATGACTTTGGCTGCTCTTTTCCATATCTGAATCACTTCTGTTTGGCTGATGGAACAGCTAGGACTTGCTCTGGGATGTTGAAGTGTGAGACTAAGTCATGCTCCAGACTTGTACCTTGAGCTGTGGCCAGGTGATTCCACTATAAATGGTCAATGAAGCAGTTTGGTAAGTTTTAGGCAGCTACAGATGATATTACCACATTAATCTCTTGTTAATGTTAATGTTAACCCCATTGGACTTCTTTTCATCAGGCATTCAATCTACTATTGAGCTTTTCTTCATGGATTTTCCCCAGGTAATTTTAATGGAAATACACTAGAGCTGCAACAAATAGTTATTCTCACTGAACAAGGATCAACTTTTCACACCTAGGAAGTGAAATGGTGAATGCAGAAATGACCTGAAATTTCTTCCACATTTCTGTAGGGAACATTTTTGACTTTGAATGATGTGGAAAGATAACCAATCACCCTACGACCCAAGACAGTAGCAAGACTTAAGATGTTAAAAAGCTTGCTGGTGGCTATTCTGAATTTAAGACTAAAGAAAGTCCAGAAAACTTCAATAAAAAAAAATGAAAATATTTCTTAACCATGTCAGTCTTTGTATTAGAGAAAAACTGATAGAATTTATGACTTCTTGCATTTGTCATTTTAGTCCAAATGTACCTCCTTTGTCAGCAGAGTCACTGGACTATGAACATGGGAAAGTTCAGCCTAGACTCAGCTGACTCTCAACAGCAAGGTTTTAAGTGAAACCTCTGTATTTATACATATATGCATAATATAATTATATATACATATCCATCCATTTGTATCTAAGGTACATACCAGCAGAAAAAACCTGGGAACTTGGGCTTCTTTTTATACCTGATCCGGAGATTTTCTCTATATCTCAGGTATTATGACAAAAACAATATGGCATCTTTATCTGCCAATATTTTTATAGGCCATTTTGAAGAAATGTGTTTTTCTCACTTCTATCACAGTATGCAATACATGGGAAAAAAAGAAGGAGAAAAATCTGCCTTATAGAAATTTTATTCTTTGTGGGTTTCAGTACTCTGATGCAGACTTTCTCTATCTGAAAGGGAACACAGGCTACAATGCTTACATCCTATTCACAATACTTTATTTAAAGCTATGATGATAAGAGAGTGGGAGAATTTATTTTATCAAATAAAACCCATTCACTGCATTTGATGCTGGCTCTCCTTCTCACTAGCCAAAACAAGCCTGGGAACAGTCCTGAATAGAAAGAAAGAATTAATCTCATGCAGTATTAGCTGGCTGCATAGCACTGACTTTCATTTATTCAGTATTTTTAAAGAAAAATGTTTTAAGTATGTAAGACCACAGACAAATACAACAACTGTTGAACTAAAAGTCAGTTCTGAGAGTATCAGCATTTTACTTCCTCTCCTTAATTTAAGGTCATTTTTTATTCTCCCCAGTAAAAGAATTTGTGTAATTTCAAAATATTTCAAACAACACTTTCTTCTAAGTCAAACTCTTCTGTGAGAATCCCATCTCTCTCTTGTCAGCCTCATCCCTCAGTCCTGCAATCAGGCTTCTCTCCACCCTAATTTCAAGACTGTGCCCTCTAAGACCAAGTCATAATATTGATGATCCTTATGGGTCCCTTCCAACTCGGGATGTTCTATGATTCTATGATAATACACCTCCCCAGCAGTACACCCTCTCCCTTACTTCCTGGCAGACCCATGTTCACAGCACAGTGTGTTGTGGTGAGACCCACACCTTCTACCTTTCGTGGGGCAAGTGGGTTGAACTGAGCACTGAGGGGGGGGCTGATTTGCACTTTCTGTCACACACCAGTTTGCCATGGGAACATATTTTGCAGAACTTGAAAATACTTAGCCTTAAATCTAAAATAAACCTAGAGTTTCAAAAAACCAACATTTCCTCGCCTACTGATACTTACTACCTATGTGCTAGTGTTTTGTTGTAGAAACCCTGAGGAGGAGCCCAACTCAAAAATTCAGGATCAGAAGACCATTCAGGCCGGAAGGACCTCATGAGATCCCTACATCAACCTTCTTCCCAAGTAGGGTCATCTCTGACATTAGCCCAGGTTATTCAGGGCTTTATGAAGTCATGTTTTGAAATCCTCCAGGAATGGTGACTGCACAGCCTCATATGGCAACCTGTTCTAATATGTGGTCTAATAAGTGCCAAGAAAAGTAGATAATCACCGAGGGAAAGATCACCTGTAGTACTTGCTTTGCTATTAAATTATAGCATGCAAGAGGGATGGGATTGGTGATATCCCAAATAGAATGGTTGAGTGTTACATTGTGCAAACTTAATGGAGGCCAAGAAAAGAACTTTAGTAGTAGTAAATAAATTCCATAATGGTATTTAGTAGTACAACACAGAAAAGAGAAAAAAAAAAAAAAAGAGAGAGAGTTACAAACAAGCAATTTTTTTCTTCCTAAGTGGACCAATTTTGAGAATTTTGTTAGTCAAGCCATGCTACACGTCTATTCTGAAAAACCCTTACTCAAACTATGCTGGAACCTTGCCCATGTATTTAAACAAAAACATGGAGACAACTGTAGTGATAATTCATTCTAGTAAAGAGAAGACATTGGAGAGACAGATAAAGTAAATGAACTGTTAAATAAATTAAAAATTGACTTCTGAGAATCCCTAATTCTTCAAGAAATTAGAGTAATGACAGAGCGGCTGCTGTTAAAAAGTTAACATTTGCTAGCTCTTACTGCATGAGGGTACTTAAGACATCTTTGTTAACCCAAATAGGAGAGAAGAGGCTGAAAGGAGGGAAATAATGTTATCTCAGATATGCTGAGGATAAGGAGTATGATAGGAACCACTGCATTTCAGAATGATTTGTCTTTGGGCCATTAATGATTTGTTTATTTATTTATTTTTAAAACCCACACCTACATTTTGGCAGGGGTGCTGCCAACATTGTCATCACGTAAGGACATTCTCCCCATCTCTTCATATTCTCCACCTTATTTCTCTGCTAGCCTGGCCATTTATTTCTCATCCCCCTGCAAAGGCACAACTTCACTCAGCGAGACACAAGACTAAGCCACGTTACATGCCCAGGGAATTCGCAACCCCATAGCTGAAAACTGTCGCCTTTGAGAAAAGACTTACCAGCATGTTTCTGTTACAGCAGTAGGAATGCGTTTTCCCTATGGTGCAACTGGACAGTTTATTTGTCATGTACCTATTCCATCCTGGGCGAAACTGTGGGGGGGGTTCAACACAGCTGATTTCTTCTGACACTATTCAGACACTAAATGACCATGTATATGCTTTGACATCCATCTCTTAGAAAACATGGTAATTTATCAGATTCACCAGGGACTTGTCTTGAGACACATCACCTCTAGACAGCTACCTGGAATGCAGTCAACTCCCCATTATCTGCAAGTGAATTATTCAGCTGCAAATAGACCATAACATTGGTACAGCTTGTTTTCATGTAGTCCATGACAAACCACAGAGCTTACAGGCTCACAAAGGGCACTGCCTTCGCGTTATGCTGCCACCTCAACTAGCCTAGACAGAAACTCACAGTATGCTTCATAAAAACATATCTGATGAGAGATCTCGTACTGAGATCCATAGCACTAATGGGTGTATAGAGCTCCCGGCCCACATGTCCTGCATTTCTACTTTATTAGATAGAAGCACTTGTGTCTGTTTTTCAAATTTTGAACCAAATGCTATGCTCTGGTGCTGTCTAACCTCTAAATGCCTCAGACACATGAAGTACACTTACAGCATTCATACAGCATATAGGTAAGTGAGGCTCAGATGAGTCCTTATGGACATACATGCCCATACGGAACACGTGAGGTTACTTGCTAAGACAGGTGGTGTATATACTCCATTACACAGCTTGGGTGTGAGGCAACATAGACAGCTGCAGGCTAGGACAGTAGGATCCAGAGGACTGCTCAAAAAAACTACAGATTCCCCTTTGAATCTTCTGTTTCTTCACACTTCCAGCTTCTAAACCCCATGAATAAAAGCTAAAAATATGCAGAATTCAAATAATTACTTTTTCATGAATGAAATTGATTGTTGAAGTTGCCAAGGGATTCAGAGTCAGAGGAAATGCATTCAGAATATAATCTCTGCAAAATGGAATGGCCTATGAAATTTAAATATATGGGAATGGTAGGACTGGAGAACAAGTCTTATGAGGAGCGGCTGAGGGAGCTGGGATTGTTCAACCTGGAAAAGAGAAGGCTCGGGGGCGACCTTATCGCACTCTACAGGTACCTTAAAGGAGGCTGTAGCGAGGTGGGGGTTGGTCTATTCTCCCACGTGCCTGCTGACAGGATGAGGGGGAATGGGCTAAAGTTGTGCCAGAGGAGGTTTAGGTTGGATGTTAGGAAGAACTTCATTACTGAAAGGGTTGTTAGGCATTGGAATAGGCTGCCCAGGGAAGTGGTTGAGTCACCATCCCTGGAGGTCTTTAAAAGACGTTTAGATGTAGAGCTTAGTGATATGGTTTAGTGGAAGATTTGTTAGTGTTAGGTCAGAGGTTGGACTAGATGATCTTGGAGGTCTCTTCCAACCTAGATGATTCTGTGATTCTGTGAAAATCTGGGCAAAATCATTAGGCACACTCGTGACAACAGGAAAACATATCAAGCATTCTGAGACCTTGCTTTTCAGTGAGGTACCACTTTTGGTTAAATGGAGTTAGTATTTTTTAAACTTTAAAAACTACGAGTTCTGTAGTAGAAATGACAATGACAAAGTTAATATCTTTAAGCAAGTATTCTTACTATTAAATGTACTTTGGATTTCCATCTGGACTTCACCAAATCCAGTGCATAAACAACAGATCACAGTGTCTTTGCTAACTAAGAGTATCTTGTGCTACTTGGTTCTTCCAGCTGAAGTGGGCGCTTCAAAGTTTTAGAATCCGAGCACATACTAAATTTCATAAAAGTATAACTAAAATATGGTATGCTAAAAGCAACATATGCATTAAGTTTTTTCATTAACACCAAATTGAAAATATTGACAGACTTGTGTTAAACATTGAAATTTTGTTATGAAATGGCTTTCACCCTCTAAAATATTTTTAATTCAATACCATTCTGACAGTTACTTTTTTTAATGACAGGTACTTTGAGGAGGCAAAAAGTATCAAAGCCCCCTTCACTCAAATGTTCACTCCTGACAGTGATTCCAGCCAAATTGGAAAGATATCAAAACCACAAGTCTGGTTGGAACCATGTAGAATCTCACATACATTGCCAAGAAAATGCAAAGCATGAAGACCCAAGCAAGCTTATCCCATTGAAACAAACAGAAGGCCTGCTGTTGAATCCCACAACTATGGCTAGGGTCTATCCATAAAGTTTCCTTCAACGTGCAACAACACTGTAAGTCAAGGTCACTATTGGTAAAAAACAGTACAGTTCCCACCCTACCCAAGAACGAACATTCTTTTTAATAAATGCCCCAGTGACAGTATATTGCTCAGAAGGCATTCTGCCTCTGCTATATGTTAGGAAAGACACTATTTCAATATTGTAGTCCTGTAGATAACTTTTATTTTGTGAGTATCAGTATATTTCTGTTTTTTTCATGAAACTGTATGGGTTCTTTTAGGCAGATAATTTAATGCTTGCCAACTCCCATTAATTTCCAGCTAGACTTTCTAGCCTGGAAGACATACTGAAATATTCTAATTTCATATCATGTGGGTCTATGTTTTGATTAAAGAGCCAATTTTTTTTCTTTCATTGTGATACGGATGATTAAATTTCTTTGCTAATTATCTCTATCACCTCAGAACACCCTGTGCCTGACAAAAATATTTCAACAAAATAAGACTACATTTAATTGCATTACTCCTTTTATATGATGAGAGGTTGATATAAGCCTGTCAATTCACTTTGAATTCTCACTTTGAAGGTGATGTTAATGCTTCTTACTGTCAGATGATGTTCCTACAACACCCGCAGATAATTTTTGCTTCACTTTTCAATGGACTTTCAATGGATTTTCAGTACAGTGGATGACCAAACTTTGCAACATAGGCATTGTAACATACTATATATTCTTCCTAGGTGTAAGTGGTGAGCAAGGCTCAAATTCTCATTTCTTTGAGATGAGGTATGTAAATCCTTTTGAACAGTGGATATCATTCCTACAAGTAATCTGTATTGTATATTGGTGTGCACCAGTTGCCAGGCTGGTGTTATGGAAGTGACCAAAGTCAAGGATTTACTTAGTCTGTTGGGCCAATCACTTAACTTGCATTATTTGAGTTTATAAAGGTGTGAATTTCTTAGGGCAGGGCCTACTTTTTATAATGTTTCTAAAATGCTGGAGCAAACAGGGCCCTGAATTTTTTCCAATAACAAAATATTATTATAGAATATAATAATATAGAATATATATTATATTAATATATAGAACATAATATTAATATAGAATAATGTCAGTTTGTCTCTGAATTCACTTTGTCTCTGAATACCCAAACTGTTTAGAAAGACAGCAAAGGATCTGATTGCTTTTTTTTTTTTTCTAGACATCAGACTAGATTGCTAGCTTTGGGGAAGTAGCATCAAAGTTTAAACCTGCCTTGGACGTCTTTTTCATTAAAAGACATGGTTGTAAGCTCTATTTTATTGGGCATCATAAATGAATACATTTTCTCAATTTGTGTTCTAATGCATCCTGTAGTGTATAATCTAGACACAGTCATTTAAATGTGGGGAAACAGCTAAGTAAGAAAACAGAGATAATTGAAATAAATGCCTGAAAAACAGCAAAGAACACGCCCTGGAAGTCTCATCAAAAAGAATAAGAATTATACCATTCTTCTCTTACAAAGATACATAGATATGAAGCAGTAAACCAAATCCACTGACTCTAACTAGTCTCAGGAAATTCAGCTATTAGCAACTCATTTAGAGGAGGTAAGTGGGAGTTCTGTAGGCTCTCTCAGTTGACTGAGGCAGATACAGCATGTTTAAAGAAATAACCAACTTTAAAATGATAATGTTTTGATCCAATACAGTGATGCAGTCTGTAACTTGCTTTGGTATTCTAGCAAAAGATATGAGAAAAAATGTGCCTCATTGAATGGTTCGTCCCTCCCTTTCTGTAATTACCCCAGAGGACTAATGACTCAGGCAGCTCACCTGCCTTTCAGACCACTCCGCACAGAGGAGCACCAAAGTTTGAACCATCCCTTCAGAGTAAAAGACTGTGCCTGGGCTCTGGTGGGAAAAAGTGGCATGTGCTGGGATCTAATCACTCACCCTTGTCCTTATAGCTTTTTTGCATCTTGCACAGGAGAGCATAATTTCAAGCAGCCTTTTGTGCACTACATCCTCTAGCTAGCACATTCCCTGGCTGAACCCAAAATCAAGAGGGCTGTAAAGACAGTTTCCCAAAGCATCGTTGAGCAAGGGATCTTGGCCAAGGCTGTTGGCAGTAGAAGACTTCAAGCTGTGGGCTCGATGGACAAGCAAACGCCATGGCATGGCTGTGACGAAAAGCAGGAGGCTTTCCTGGCATGCCATGTGGAGGCTTTTTGTGATTGCAGTGGGCTTTCATTATCTATTTTGTTTTCTGTTTCAGGCTTAGTTGTTCTGTCTCTCTCTTTTTTTTTTTTTTTTTTCCCTCTCTAAGAGAGGAATAGAGCTCAGTGGTTGGTTTGGCAAGAGGATATTTACGTATAATTTTTTTGTGTAACACAATATAATTAGAAAATGTAAATATAACTTAACTCCATTAGTGCACTGAACAATAAAAAGACCACAACACAGACTACTCTGGCTTTCCAGTAATTCATCATCCAAATTATACAGCACATCTCCATTAGGCAGTCCTTTTCCACAAAATTCATCTTGCCTTGTCATGGCTGAAAAACAAAAGCAATTTATTAAATATCAGCATACAGTATAAGTGACACTATGAAGTTTTGCTATGGAAAAAATTTTGAAGTAGAGCTGATTAATACCTTCCCTTACAGACAAGAATATTTTTTATGATAAAATTTTCAGTAAGCAAAAATTCTGGTTTTGAAATGCAGCCATTTTGTATCAGGGGAACTCATATCCCATTAAATCTTTCCTATGGACCTGGCTCCTCAGTTAAATGGCATTTGCTTTCAGCTACCATATTCGCCATCAGGTGCATTATACACATCCTGGACATGGACAACGTGACTAGTGAAAAAAATCTTAACCAGAAAAAATAAGGACATGAAAAGCTGAAGCATAGTTACAAGGTGGCAAAAACTTTGTCCTTCATCCCCCTCCAAATACAAGCAAATATACAAGCAAGAGAACAAAACAAATCCTCAAAAGAAAACATGAAAGGTTATGTGGAAAGGAAATTCTGGCCATGAAAACATTTACTTACCAAATCCCACAAATTGCATCTCAAAATTGTTCCGTTTAAAAATATTTGATTACCTATTTATTAAGTCCCTAATTTCCAGTGAATCCAAGACCTGTAAACCCCCAATCACTGTTGCTTCAAGTGCAATGGTATAGGCTGCTGAAAAATGAGGCTACCATTTCTCACAAAATAAGCTAAAAATATGTTTTGAAAGAAAGACTTTTGTGAAGAGCACTTGCATATTTTATGTAAGAAGGGCTTTTGACTCCTGTGATAGCTACCTGCAAGATGTTATACAAAGTGAACCTATCTCAATTACCTTATAAAGTCAAACAAAATGTATTATAGAAGTGCAATTGCTTGTTCCAAGGATGAATTAATGGCAAATTCAAAATGTAAATAGCACATACTAATAAATGCACACTATGAAAGGACACAAAGATCAAACACATGGCAGAATGGACAGAGGAAGCATTACCACAGTACTTCTTCAGTGGAAATACAAGGGGCAAAAGGAATTAAGGCCAGAGGAAGACTTGGAAGCCTAAAGCAGGACATGAGTGGAATAGACATATAATCACGGAATCACAGACTGGGTTGGGTTGGCAGCACCTCGGGGTCCCTCGGACCCAGCCCCTGCCCCAGCAGGGCCACCCAGAGCAGGGTGCCCATGCCCATGGCCAGGCAGCTTTTGGAGCTCTCCAAGGAGGAGACCCCACAGCCTCTGGGTAGCCTGGGCCAGGGCTCCACCACAGCTGAGCTGCCTGGGGGTCAGGGGAACCTCCTGGGCTCCAGGCTGTGCCCACTGCCTCCTGTCCTGGCACTAGGCACCATCAGAAGAGCCTGGCTCCATCCTCATTACACCCTCCCCCTTCAGGTATTCGTAGACATTGATAAGGTCCCCCTGAGCCTCCTCTTCTCCAGGCCAAACAGTGCCAGATCTCTCAGCCTCACCTCATAGAAGAGGTGGTTCCTGTCCTCCATTTGTGAACTCACATTGGACTCTTTCCAGTACGTCCATGGCTCTCTTCATGTTTGAATCTAAAGCCAAAACCATGAAAATTGCTGCTCAGCCCTCACCTTACTGTGGCATCTCTTCAGCTCCATCAGCATTGGGTTTTGTGACATGCCAGGTTGCCCTGGGCTCATACACACACATGAATATTCATACATGCTCATTCTCATACATGCATAGCCATGGTGTTCCAAAGCTTGCCTGTGTGCTTGGGTTCCCTACAAACCGACATCCAGCAACCACCCTTCAGCTTTGGAGCAAGGTGTCCCCTCCTTAGCCCTTCCAACCCAGAAAAGCAGGGCCCCAAAGTCTTCTGGGGTCAAGAGTTACCAGACACATGCAGATATCCTGAAGAGCCAAGGAGAAGAAGAGCTTGGAAACAGTTTATAGGAAGAAAATTACCTTATTTTCTCATCACTTTACTAAGGCACAAAATACATCCTCCTACATCTGTTGTTGCAGTTAGAAGTGGTTTGAAATCCTAACCTTAGGCAGCCACTCTCTCTTCTGTCTCCCATTCACTTCCACACAAATGCTTGCTACCTCTTTGAAATTCAAATGTTCACCGTTTTTACAAAATGCAGAGAAAACAAGTTCTGAAATGAAAACAGGTCTTACAAATCTGGGCCAAAGTCAGAGGAGAATGATTTGATGCAACTCCAATGCTGGATGAGACTGGCAATTACAGCTGTTATGCCATACTACTTATTAAAATCATTGCCATTTTCTTTAATTAAATAAAAAGTAAGCACTTTTTGGTACAAGAGATGAAACTACTCCCCAGTCAGCTGTAATATCAAGCCTGTTTAAGAAGTTGCTCTGATACTATTTTCCTTTCTATAAAGAATGTGAAATCGGAGTTGTTTATGAGATAGAAGTTCTTTTAAGTATGGGATCAGAATATGTACTTTGGTGTTTTTTTTTTTTTCCTGGCATCCCATGGGCTGCTCTTGCCTATACAATAAATACTCCATCTACTCTGTTTTCAGCTGAATCTGACTTCTGTGTGGATTTATGCATCTATGAAGTGAATAAATTAGATGTGAGCTGATATGATGGAACGCAAGAGAAATTATTTCCTTTCCTTTATAAATCCCACAGCTGCATTCTAATGCCATGGCTATTATTTGTGAAGATAAAAATGGAAGACTACCAAATGAGGTAACACACTCGCTGTGTAATACCTAGAGAACTGAATTCAGAGCCAGGCTCCCACGCAAGGAAAATGGACACAGGTGTTTATTCTCCTTTCATGTGTGTTACAGAAAAAGGAGTGTTTCTATATCCTAAATGAGTTGCTCTACACAACCCCCTGACCATTTCCATGCAATGTCTTCTCAATCCAGGTCCCTTTCTCTCCTCTCTGCCCTTCTACTCCCAAGATGTTTAAAATGGCTTATCTTTGAAAATTATCAAGCTACCCTTTAGATTTTCTTTCATTTTCCCAAATTCTTTTCCATCACTTTTCTCTGTTTTCTCTATCAAAAGTTTGTTTATTGGGCAGTTGTCAGGCCAGAGCTAACAATAAAGACCTACATGTATTTATCTACCAAGTAAATATTATAACAAAGGGACGTTATAACAAAGGCGACATCTGCATGTTGCCACACAGATTGCATAGTTCCAGCCTCTCAAGCAAAAGGAACTAAAATGCTGTGACTTTTTTATGAATACGGAAGCAATTAAGTAATGGATGTAAGTTTGTAAATCTTATTAATTACTGGGGATTAATGCAGCATAAAAAACGATGGTTCAATGAAGACTTCTCTTGTCTATGCTATCACTCCACAGCCTCAGGCAAGACACAAGCTAGTTTTTGAAACGTCTATAAGTGGCCCAATGACTTCAACAGGGCTGAGTGCCAGGGAGCAGGAAAAACAGGTCTGCTCTACAAGGGAGAATAAGCCAGGAGCTGAGGGTGACGGGGCGCCTGAGCAGGGCCAGGGTGGCGACAGGCAACACCCACAAGGTGAAATGGTGGGTCAGGGCCAGGGCCATTCCAAGAGCTCCTGCAGAAGACAGGTCTGGAGATATGCAAGGCGGATGCAAGGGTGCATCCAGGGAGTGCAGTCAGTGCCAGGACAGCAGGAGACAGGATTGGGCTCAGGGCTGAGCTACAGCATAGCTCAGGTGAGCCCTGGACTTCTGAGCTCAACCTTAAATGGAGCTCGTGGGCCATGGGCAGAAGGTGTGGGCAGAGTTCCAAGAGGAGGCTGTTCAGGGCAGTCAAGGCTCATTAGCATACTGACAACCCTAATATAGACTAATAAGGCCAAAAAACTTTGAGGACCCAGATCTTAGCTTCTCTGAATGTCACTCCAAGGAAAAATATGGCACTATTAGTTCTATTCCAGGATTATCCTTAGAAAAATATCATAAATATTTATATGACATCATGATACAGGACCTTCTGACTACCTTAGAAAGACAGCTGGTCTGATGGTGCTAGAACAGCTTGGGCTCACAGGTGGAAAGATATAAATCAGAGGTGTTAACATAAAAGCTTGAAAGCTCCCCCTGTGACCTGCTCTCCTCTCTGCTACACAGCATCAGCACTACTCCTGGCCCACGGTCTGCCAGCCTGAGGACAGAAACCCATGCTGTAGCCACACTGCAAGTTCAGAGGACTTCTTTCCCTGTCCCAGCAATGAAGCCACATTGATGCCACTGCCTTTCAGGCCATGCACAATCAAACATACTAGTGTTCGGGATTCATCCCAATAATATCAGTTACAGGACAAAAGTAAAGTCATTACTCTATTGTTAAGAAATGAATTTGCACCACAAAAATGCAACTGTTCAGCTGTTACTGACATACTCTGTTCCTGAATGCTCACTGAGAAAGAGAAAATAAATCACATTGAATGAGAGAATTTACAGGAATGATAGGAAACTTGCAGCCAGCAGACTACTTCCAGCTCCTTCTGGTACTGGGAAGGGTGCATGCAGGAGGATGAATACCTTGTGTGCTGCTTCCATCTCCAGCCCTGTTCACAACACAGAGCTGTATCACCTTCCTTGCTCTGACCCAGACAGTCCCCAAATCTCTGGGATCCCAAAGAATGTCACATTTCAGAAAACATGGGATTCAGGACATTTAGCATGGGATCTCCTTGCTGTGCTACTTTAGCACAGAAGGGCTAGTTGGGAACTATTAAAAACAAAACAAAACAAGACAAGACAAAACAAAAAGCACAACCACCCCTAAACCACAGAAACTCCTTACTCAGCAGAGCTATTCTCTATCAAGTTACACCTCCTGATTTGAGGGTTTTGCGCTGGTTTCTGCCATCAAACACATTCCCGAGTGCAAAAAAAATTTGTCCAGTGTAAGAAACCACAGCACCTAGTTGTTCCCACAGGGACTGAGAGAGTGTCTGGGACCTGTGAGACATGAACTTCTGGGACAAATACCAAGCTTTGACATCTAAGGTAATTCAGAAACCAAAGGCTGATGAAGTTGCCCACCTACGTACTTTGAGAGAAGCTTCCCTGGTCAGAGCAATCAGTGGGCTCTCCACTAGTGCAGTGGGCCTCCTTTTCCACCTATCCAGCATTCAAATATTAAGAGATTTCTTCCCAAACATAAGCAGCTGCACTCTCTTCTGCCTGCCGCATAGGTGCTTGCCTCTGAGACAAACCATAGAGCCACGGGCATGTTAATTTATCATGAACCTTTCACCACACTGATCATTTGTTGCTTACCCCATTTTCCGAGGGACTTTAGCTCCAAAATTGATGGTGAAATAAATAGACAAATAAATCAGCCAGCCAGAAATATCTCCCCTTCTATTACCTGATGCTGTAAGATATGTTGGTTCCCTCCTGCCCTCCAAATTTAGTCTTGACTGGTGGGCAGCATAGATAATATTCAATCTCCATGCCTCTTTCAGGTTAGTCACACATAACACTATAATAGAGGGGGAAAAAAAAAAAAAAAAAAAAAAAACAAGCAACCTGGTGGCTCTGGAAAACTATCATGCTACTGGAAAGAGCTTTATATGTCTGGAAAAGGTAAATTTCCCTACTTGTGGGGAGCCTGAGATACTCTACATTTAGTGTGGCATAGTGGTGAAGGGGAAGCACAGTTACTTTGGGGTTATTTGCTGTGGATTTGTATGGCTCTCTTGAGCTTTGCACAGCTGCACTCAGAAGCCCAGGAGGCTGTTGCTCATCAATTCATCAGTAAGTATTAAGGAGAGCTCTCAGAAAAGCAAATTCTGTGCCTCATCATCTTGTCAGGTTGTAGTCTTTCTACCTCACAGAAAAGACAATTCCTGACTTTCTGGGGGCTGTGGGGAAATCAAGGAAACCACTGGGCTCTCTGGCTTGATCTTGGTTTCAAGACTTTTCACCATAACCTTTCACCAGGGTGTGGACACACAATTTATACTAAAATACTAGAGCTTTGCCAGCACAATAGTTCTCAGCATGGCTTTCTGGTTCACGCTCCTTCTGGGTGCTCCACGGACCACAGGAGGGCTGCGAAAAGAGCCTTACAAATTGTCACGAACTGCTTGTAACACATTACCGGCAGTTCAGAACAAATCTGGACAAAGGGTCAGAACAAAGATCTACTGAGCACTGTCCAGTCAGTTATTGATTTTCTTTTTGGTACTAATATATATTTGACATAACATTTTTGGTAGTAAAACAGAACCCAGCAGACCAAAAAATGGTGAACAAGGACAGAAATTTGAAATGGCATGATGAGGCCAAAAACCTTCATTACAAGCTCATACAAAATAAGAAAACAACAAATGAGAAATGTCACTAAAAATTAAACAAATCCTCAGTCAGCACAAGCCAGCACAACTACGTTCAGGTCAGAGAACTTATGCTGATTTACATTAGATGAGCATCTGGCCTCATATACCTTGTGATTTGTTGTAGGCAGAATCAGCTTTCATGGGTATGGCCTCATAACTCTGGGGCCATCCTTGTGGAGCTGATGCCAAAATACAGTCCATCACAGATATATGTGTGCCACTATTTTTAAAAGCTAAAATCCAAATGGGACCCAAAGTCCCACTACGCAATTAGAAATAGGATGCAGTGTAGTTTCATGCCTTGACTGCAAAGTGGCTCCATCCACACTAAAAGTGTGTGGTAAATACATGGCAGGCAGCCGGACTGGCAGAGAAAGAGCAGGAGCTGCAGTCCCTCTGGTGCCATTCCCTGGCTGCAAGTACAGCTTGCTGGAGACCCCAGCCCTAGCTGGAAACAAGATGTCAGAGGGAAAAGTGAAGAGTTCAAGCAGATGGCTTCTGTCAATCAGTTGTTAGTTTATTCCTGATGTTCAGAATTATTCCCATAGAATTATTCCCCAGAAAAAGAAACAGTATTCAAAGGTAGCACTGTATGATGTCATTTTGAAGAGAAACTACTCTTAACGAAATAATTCAGGGAACTGTTCACACAAAGGTGACTGCCTGGAAAGATGACATAGAAAATTATACACTCTTGAGGTAGAAATGTGTATGTGTTATATCACATAATGGAAAACATCCGTGGGAATAACAAGCACATATTATCTCTAGCTGGTCATAAAGTCAGTGATGTAATTTTGCAATCCAGTAGAGGGCAAACTTAGTCTGTATTTTCTCAAAATGCTCCTAAGACAGTCAGCGGCAGGTGTTCAGACATGTTTATCTTTCTTTTGATAATCTATAAAGACACGTAGCAACCAACAGCACCAGAATTTATAAGATGAAATAGCATCAATTGTACCTATCATTCAGTGGGTCTTCAGCTGAATCAGTATTTATTACAAAATCAACAAACCAATGAAGGACAATATACATTTTTGAATATTTTCCATTACTGCACTGTTTTATACCATTAATTCCAATACTTGATTAATCAGCAATTACCCACCTATTTTCTGGAGATCAGCTGCTTCTATAACAAAGAAATGAAAAACATGCCTCCCTACTCTTACTAAATACACATCAGTACACCTGCTTCAAGGAGTGTTTTTTCAGCTGCTGTCTAGAAATGAAGCATCTGCTTGAAACATTGGGTTCTGGGATGTATTAAGGAATGCAAAGGTTTTTTTGAGAATGTTTTCTGAAAGACCCTCTTGCTTCTAGTATAAAATCCTAGTATAAAATCTAGTATAAAATAGTATAAAAATGTTTTTAGCTAGTATAAAAAAGCCTCTACAAAATCTTATTGCTGTTAATGGCCATGCAGAGCGGGCACAACTTTTCCAGCAATGACTTACATGGTCCTGGCCAGATGAATTGAATAGGCCATTTTTTGCTTTTAAAATAATGTTTCACTTATGTGTCCTGCTCCTCTCACAGAACTGAGGGCTTTGTGGAGCTGTTGTGGTTTAACCCGGCTGGCAGCTAAACACCGCACAGCCATTCGCTCGCCCTCCCCCCTCCCTCTCTGGGATGGGGGAGAGAAACGGGAAAGTGAAGCCTGTGAGTTGAGATAAAGACAATTTATTAAGACAGGAAAATAATAATAACAATAATAATAATGATAATAGTATTACTAATAATAATGTGTACGAAACAAGTGATGCACAATGCAATTGCTCACCACCTGCTGACCGATGCGCAGCCTATCCCCGAGCAGCCAGCCTCCCACCCCGGCTAGCCACCCCTATATATTGTTTAGCATGACGTCAGATAGTATGGAATACCCCTTTGGCCAGTTTGGTTCAGCTGTCCTGGGTCCGTCCCCTCCCAGCTCCTGCTGCACCCCTAGCCTGCTCGCTGGCAGGACAGAGCAAGAAGCTGAAAAGTCCTTGGCTTGGTGTAAGCACTGCTCCGCAACAATTAAAACATCAGCATGTTATCAGCGCTCTTCTCATCCTAATCCAAAACATAGCACCCTACCAGCTACTAGGAGGAAAAAATTAACTCTGTCCTAACTGAAACCAGGACAGGAGCCGTGCTGGTGGAGGTGCAAGAGGTGTGGATTCAGATCAAACAGTTCTTTCCATAGGATTAGTAAAATTAGCTCCAAGTGGTGCTTGTTCCTATGGGAAACCTGAAGGAGACTGCTGAGCAACACCTCCTCCCCACCACACAAGCTTATGCTCACAGGAACTAATTGTCACCCCCAGTGACTGGAGGAAGAAGGGGTCCTGCTCACTCTGCCCATCACCCAATATACTTACCTGAACTAGATATGGAAGCCAAGTGACAACTAGTCCTTACACAGTGAATTTCTATGATGGTAGAGCCCAAAGAACCAGAGCTGCACTGCAGCAAGCACCGTACCTGTGTGACAGTGGATCCTCAGGGAGGCTTAGCTGAACTTACTCCAGGAGCAGGGCCATGGCTCAAGAGAGTTGAATTTTTCTTACAAATCTGCCATTGGCCTGAGCAAAAGGCCTTTTCCATTGCTAAAATGAGGCAAAACCATGGCCTTTTAAAAGTGATTAAATGAAAAGCACCATCGTGTCTGAATACTGTGAAATATCACAATTACACTGAATAGCCTTGCTCATTACAGTCTCCACCTTGCAAAAAGCTGAGCAACATGACTCAGCCCAAAGTATTTATGTGTATGCTTTGACCTACTGGGACTATTCCTGTGCTAGAAGTTAAGCACATTATTAAATAAATACCTGGACTGGAGTCAGTGTGCTCAGTAGAACCCAACTTTATGATGACTTTACGAGGAACCATCAATGCTCTCTCTCAAGACCCTTAGCTTATTTAAGACCTTTAGGGAGCCAAAGATGGGATGCACACACATATGTATAGCATATATACAAACATGCACAAACACAGTGTTTATATTTGGGCAAATACACTGTTTATATTTGGGCAAATCCCCCTAGAGCACCATTAACCAAGCTAGTGTAGGAAAGTACACCCGAAGAGCCCATTTCTGTGAGAACAAATCCAGCACATCTAGTTGCAGCTGTAATGCTCTTTCAGCAAATCTATCTCATGGTCTGTCCAGCTGGTGCCCCTCCTAACACTAAATGAGCCATGCGCCATTAATTAACCTCTCACATCATTGATCTTGTCAGGGACACCAACCTGTCTCTCTGAATCTGCCATTCAATCCATCAGCACCTTAAACTGACACCACTAAGAGTTATGTCCTGTTCCTTCCACAGAGTCATTATCAGCTGCCTGCACACAGCGCCCTGCCTCATGTCTACCACAAAACACACACTTCCTTCTGACAACGGCTAGTATGGGCATTAAAGAAAGAAAAGAGGCCACAAGGGAAAAAAAGACACAAAGAAATGTGTCACACATTGTGGTAACCTGAGTCTGTTCTTCCCTTTTTTATCACCTCTTGAAACCTCTGTTGATATACAAGGTAAGGCTGAAATCTGCTTTTCCTCAATAATAATAAAAAAAAAAACAATAAAATATAATTAATATTAATAATAATAATAGTAACATTAATAATAATAATAATAAAACTCAGTTATGGCCTCTGATGCCTTGCCTCCCTTTTCCAAATGCTTCCCTTTACCATGGGTAAGTTTTCTGTGTAAGAGAGCTCTCAAAAACTTGTGTTTCAGGTTACAGGTTTTAGATGTAGAAATAAAAAGAAATAATGTTTCACTCATGTTTCACTGCTTGTAGGCAGATTGCAAAAGATATGGCTGTAGGAGAAATGCAGCATTGGGTACCAAGCCACCGGTGAATACAGGTCCCAGGTGCCATCAGAAAAGGAAAGGACCAAGAAAAGGTCTTGTGCAAGCAGTGGACACTGTTAGGCAAACATCCTCCTAGGTCTGCTGAGGGCTGTGTCATTCCTGCAGGATAGGGCTGAAACTTTTCAGTTAAGAGTAGAGGCAACACTGGTAAGAAGTAAAAATCCTCTTATCCAATACAGTCTTATCCAGTACAGCCAACAGTATGTTTCTCTTGAAGAAAACTAGATTCTGCTAGAAATGTGGATTCTTAGAGACACAAGCTATTAAATAGTGCTAGTGGCTAGACTTTATACAACATCAAAGAGAATAATATTTTTGGTTTCATATAAGCGCTGAAAAAAAAAATATCTTAGATGGAACTTGCAGAGTTTAAAATAGTTTCTTACGGAGCAGAAGTTAGTTTTTTTTTTTTTTTCTTTCAGTTGAGCTTGCTTAACCCTCCCCATCCCTCAAACCATTCGAGACAACCATTTCAACCATTTTCTATTTTGCTGCATTATTTTAAATATATATGTAATTGGTGTTCTTGTAAAAACTCTGGTCAAAGGGGCTAATCCTGAGGAGTGAGGAACTCATTAGCCCCAGTTAGCAAAGACCCCAATTTAGTAATATCAGAGAACTCCTCAGGGAGTGTGAAAGCTCTCTGTGAAGATCACCAATCACATAAATCTTGTCAGAAAAGCTTACCTACCCACAGATGTTAAACTGGCCCATCAATGGGGAAGACGACTCCACATCATGCACCACGCACCAAAGAACATCCAAATGTTCCACCATATCCCTTCTAGATGCTATGATTTCACTCACAAACCCAAGAAGACTGTTTGTCCTAGGGATGTTTGTTTTACTTCTGATGTTGTGTGAAATGAAATGGTCATCACAACACCAACTGCTCAAGCTCAAAGTGCTACAGTAGCAACCAAGGAAGGTTCAGCTTGAGGGTGGAGGAAGGGTTGATGGGAGCCTCTCTTAGGAGCCCAAGGCACAGCCCTAACACACTGTTTTTAGTCACTCTTCAGAGGTGACTTTTGCAGAATTAAGGGTCTGGGGATATTTCCCTGTCAAGGATCTTAGCATTTTAATACATTTATTTCATTTATGTACCTCAGAGCCACACATGACAGCGTGATGCTTTGCAAGAAGGCAAGAATAAGACAGCTATTATAGTGAACTCTGGCTGTGAATTTAATTCTTGCTTGACTCAGTCACACTCACTGAAGAGTTTGTGCCAGAGATGCATGTTTAAGCAGGGCACTAAATCAATATTTACCATAATTTGGAAAGATGCCTGAGCACAGCCTGGGAACCAACGAAACACTTGATGCATAACCATCAATGAAATACGGGGCTCTCAAACTTTACAGACAATAAACTGCCCATGGGGCACTGGTTGGCAAAGAAAGCTAAATCCACGTTATAAATACCCAGACCTGAGTAGTGCCTTCCCAGCCTTCCATGCTGTGGTCTCAGCTACAAAACTTGTGTGTCACAATAATTTATTTATTTGTTTGTTTGTTTGTTTGTTAAAGGCACTGTGAGTCTGTGACTCATATAAACTCCTTCAGCACACATTTCCCCAGTGTGCCTCTTAGAGACAGACTTCAAACCACCTTTCCTGAAACCTCTGACATTCTCTGCATCTTCTGGAGAAATGTAGAGCTGTATCTGCCAAGCCAGCTTTTGGTACTCAGGGACATCTGGATGAACCCTCTGGTGCCAAAGGTTGTCTGAGCAGGACTGATCTGGATTTTGTAATAAAATGAAAGTCTGGGGAAGCACTACTCCCCATGAAGCATAAAAATTAATTAATTAATTAATTTAAAAAAAAAAATACAGAGGAGAGGCTCACACAAGTTTATTGTTGGAATTAGGAAATCCTGAATCAGAAAGCAAAATTGACAATCCAAATTTCTCACTAACGCAAAACTCTGAAGGAAAAAAAAAATCCCATCACAATATAGAAAAGTTCCAATAATGCCAAAGCATTTTAATTAAATATTAAATACAAAAAATATACACAATGAATGGCAATGTGAACAATGTTTTGACTGATACTACGACAGGTAAAACAAAACTAATCAAACCAGGAAAGTAAAAATGAAATATTTCATACATTTAAATGAAACAGCTGACATAATTCATTTACATTTATTCTCTATTTAAAACTGTATCAAAACTGAAACCAATTTGTCCCTTCAAAATGTGTCTGCTTTGACTAAGCTGCATTTCCTGATAGTTGTTAAATTTAAAATGTTTTTGATCATCTCTAATTAAGAGCCCTCCTAAAGCCTAGAAACTGGTTGAAACCGAAGGGAAGTATTTTAGATGAGAAACAGAGATGTGAATAGAAGCTAAGTATGTGAAGTGGCCATTTGAAGATAGCATGTGTCAGGAATATGAAGAGAGAAAGGAATAACTGATGATTTCAGGAATTTTTGTGGGGAAAAAAAGAATATTGTATATGCCTTCTAAACTGACTTTGACACATAAAATGAAGCACACACCTGAAGCACCAGGTTTTACCTCTCTTCTACAGACTTACTCCACCATTGAGGCCCATAAATGTCACATTTCTTATTCTAAAGAGAAGAGCACATGAGAATTTGTGTATACAAGAGAGAAACTGAATTAATAAGTGTGTTAACACCTCTTCTGCATTTCCCAAAGCATCTCGTCTTAGCTGAGTGCATCTTTATAGGCTCTGACTCTTCAAAGGCTTTCACAGTTGCTTAACCTGAAGCAGATGAACATACATTTCTAAAAGTTACATGTATTTTTAAAAGACATTTTTGTTTAAAAGTTAAATAGATGCCTAAATCTATGCAGTACTGAAGCATAAGAATACAAACTCCTTGAAACTGTTTTCATATACCACTCAAAAGCTTCTGCCAACATCTTTGGTTCTTGCCCTAAAACAAACACAATGTGATGACTACAATAATAAATAATGAAGCTTTCACTACATGTTTTGGGGAGCCTCGGAAAGCATGAAAGAGAACTAGACCAGTTTCCAGGCTTGGATTTGCTCAAGGTATGAAAGTGACCCCAATGAGCTGCTTGACCCGTTGCTGGCACATCATATGTCCCAGCTTCTCAATCCTGTCAAGCAAAGGGCAGTGCTCAGGCCACCATGTGTGAACTAGAGCTAGAGGAAACTTGTGGTGTTAGCAATAATGAGACAGTGTGCTGCAAACCTACACAGCAGCTCCTTCAAGGCACAATTGCACATGAAGATGGGGTAAAAAAGGGAAATAACCTGCTAAAGAGATGTGTGGTCTCACGAATTCACAGCCTCCCCCACTCTCCCCTTTGCATCTATCCCAGACACACTGAAATGAAAACAGTGGCCTGAAAAAGATCCTGGGAGAACAAAACACCAGCTCCAAACAGCAAAAGTAACATGCTGCTAGATGCAGATAGTGGGGGAAAGCAAAGTGTAAACATTTTACAGCATGGAGTGGGTTTGCTTTTGTGCTTGAAATAAGCTCAGTTTTTTCTAAATACTACCAAACATATGAAAAATTGCCACCTCATCTACTTCAAGTATCATTTACCATTATTTATCCTTTATTGAACCTTGAATAGAGGTGGCCGCTATTATTTTCAGATATTTGTAGGGTTACCATACACTTATAGGTGAAAAAAATTCAGACAAAACCAGGTGCTGAGCAGAAGGATGAAGAAAATCACACTAACATGGAGCCTGTGTTACGGGAAGAGACAAGCTTGGCTTTTTAAGCCTAGTAAAACAAAAGCTCAGAGGGAATATGACTGTTGTCTATAAATACATCAAGGAATCAAACAAGAGAGGAAGGAGAGCTATTTAAGCTCTAAAGGACAGCGCTGGCACAAGAACAAATGGAGATAAACTGGCCATGAATAAATTGAGGCTGAAAATTAGAAGAACGTTTCAAAGCAATAGAGAAGTGAGGCTCTTAAACAATTTTCCAGTGGGAGTAATGGTAGCAAATGACCTAATTTATTCTATGAGGGATCAGTTAATTAGTTTATGAAGGGATTTATCTGACAGAGACTGGCCATGGCAGAGGGATGGCCTCAAACCCAAATGTCCTGTACGGATTCATGTTTCTAGGTAATTTGAAGTGTTGATTCAATGTCTTATTGAATGGTTTATCATGATGATTTTTAAACCCAGAATGATTTTTCTTCTGAGTGATTCCATTAAACATTGACACTGAAATGCATGTTACATTCCAAACACCAAGAAAAAGTCTTTGCATGGAGAAGTTACATTTTAAGACACACACAACATTGGCAGACAGTGGTGTGGTGCTCAGATGCTTAGAGTAAATGAAATGGAGGTGAAAGACAAAGATAAGCACAGACAAGAGCACCACCCCTGTGAAAGCACATGGCCTTTACTGAGGGAAGAAAACCATGACATTTTCCACTCTTAATCTCTACATTTCCTTCTTATTTCATACTTTTTATACACCGAGATATGAGTGGATGAGATTTATGGAAACTTGTGAAGGAAGGTGGTTCATAAATTTCAGAGTGAAGGAGGTGGAGATAAGTGGCGCTCTGGAGGACAGGAGGTGTTCTTGATTACTCATTTCTGGCTGCTCATCACTTGCAGCTAGCTGAGGAGGCAGATCTTCTCCTGCTTCTCACTTTGGTGGGATCTTCTTCTGTTGGTGCCCAGTCATACCACTGGCTGCACTGGTATCTGCCTTGATGAGCATTGATGCTTTGTAGAGAGGTACGTAGAAGAGTACTACATCTATTCCATGAACTTCTTATCCCGCCTGTCAATAGATTTTATTATACCTTTTCTATTTTAAGGAACATAAGCATACTTTGGTCAATTGAAATACTACTTTAAAAAATATAAGCCTGATGAACTGAAATGTCTCATTTCCTAGTCTGCTTTCCAACCCAAAGCATTTTAAATGTCAGGCAGGTCTGCTGACACATGCTGGAAAGAAAAACTCTGTTCTTTCACATGCTCAAAAATGCCCAGAACAGTCCTTCCCTAAGGGCACAGCCTGTCTCGTTTCAGATTGTGTTGGTATTGTCTTTTGTTTTGTTTTGTTTTTTAAGTCAAGTCCCTTTCAGAGGGACTTGAAAAAGTACCTCGTGTGTTTCAAGGGAATACAAAAAAAAAAAAATTATTTCAACAGACATGGCATCATGGCATTTAAGAGCAGAAAACAATTGCACTCGATAAACACAAGGTTAATCTGGGGCAAGGATGGTCTTTTGTCCAAGAGTCACTCTGGTATGTCATTTTGTCTTTCAAAGATGAAATCATGTAATTGAAAAATCCCTGCAACATTGTGTTCTCTAATGTTTTTACACAGATTATTTTGGATGTAGATCACTTGACAGCGAACTTCATTGTTTCCAGTTAAAGTGCAAAATAGCAGGTTCTTCCCTTAAAGTATGCATGTGAAGGATATCATCTTTCTCTCAGCCAACTGCTTACACAAATATCCAACTAACAAAAAAAACGACCATCAGTTTTAAAAGCACCATTGAACATCCTGCATGGATCATTCGGAGGACAACCACGTCACAATCTCAGACCAGGACATTCTGCACCTACCAAACTATAACTAGGAAAGTGGTCTGGAAGAAAAGACTGAAGGACAGGACATCAAAACTCATTCCCATCCCCTTCTGTGCCTCTTAGAGATCAATAGCTAGTCCCAATCCTGTCAACCTCAGGCACTCAATGCCCTGGCTTCCAGTTCACACATCAAGTGCAACCTTGTCTTCTGCATCAAAACACAGTGGTGCACAAAGCTATGCAAAATATGCACCTTAGGAAAATTTGGTTTATTACCAGTTTGAATGGCTATATCTATGCAAGCAGACAAAATAACCCACTGGATGATCTCCCCTCCTGAGGCCAAGTAGCATGGTTGCATCCATCCAGCTGAAGTCCCTCGCTTCTCTGAAACAGGGAGCATATGCTGACAGCCCACTGGGAAGGTCTTTAGCCTCTGCTACAGCTGGAGCTGTGCCTGAACACTTCTGGGGACAGTGACAGATGAAAATTGTGCCAACAACTGATTTAACAACCTAACAACACGGACAACCACATGCAGTTGTCAGGGTCTGGCCTGGCCCTGTTCAGTTCCCTAGCATAGACATCCTCAATTCATCAGACCTTTTGGAGGAATGAAGTGAGACCTCTGTAGTCATACAGTGCTCTGGTAACAGAATGGGTAAGATTGACAATGATATTACAGCAATCTTATTTTATTGGAAAATCCCTCAGAAGACACTATGGGGAAAACGGTTTTAATCTAAAGCCCTTTGAAGACAATCGAAAGAGACTCACACCAGCTTCAGTGGATTTGTGTTAGGACCTCCAGGCTCATAGGCTGAGAAAGAAATGTCATGGGTTAGAAGCTGATTAAAAATAAAACACTAAGAATACATGGCAGGTTTCAACATGGTGAGGATAAGCAGAGGGCTTTGGTAATTTCTCTGCAGATTTTGGGGATAACACCGCTTTCTTAGAAGTGACAACACTTGAAAAGGAGAGAAAATTATTTAGGTGTAGTCAATCTAGAAAATACTAAAATAGACTGTATTTATGCATTAACAAGGCAAATGAGAAGATGATGAGTTGAAATCTATTATTTTGTCAAATGCCCAGTGTATATGAGGCAAAGTTTGACAAATTTCAATTTGGATGCCAGGCTAATGCAGCAGGTA
This sequence comes from Cygnus olor, assembly GCF_009769625.2. Taxonomy (NCBI): domain Eukaryota; kingdom Metazoa; phylum Chordata; class Aves; order Anseriformes; family Anatidae; genus Cygnus; species Cygnus olor. The sequence goes on along the minus strand of NC_049170.1, from coordinate 8,127,588 downwards.
AAAATAAACACATGTAAAAAACATTAACCATAAAGGACAGATCACCAGTTACTGCAAATTGCTCATAAAATCAGTAGACCTAAATTAATTTAGATTAGTTTGGCTACAGTGTTGTGACACTAGCGATGCCAAAAAAAATCCAAAAGCAATCATGGAGGAATTCAAATTCTGGTACTACAAAAGTGCTCTGACAAAACATAGAATCAAATAATTGTTTGAGTTGGAAGGGATCTTAAGGACCTAGTTCCACCTCCCCTGCCACGGGCTGGGACCCCTCCCACCAGCCCAGGCTGCCCCCAGCCCCATCCAGCCTGGCCTTGGGCACTGCCAGGGATGGGGCAGCCACAGCTCCTCTGGGCAGCCTGGGCCAGGGCCTCACAGCCCTCTGAGTGAAGAATTTCTTTCTAATTTCTAATCTAAACCTACCCTCTTTCAGTTTAAAGCCATTACCTCTTGTCCTATCACTGCTCCACAGACAGAATAATCAATAGTCTATCCATGAAAAATCATATGATATTTGTATATCCTACTGCCTGAAAAATGAATTAACAGGGTAACACTGCATGTTATTGTTCTGCAAATAGGTAAAGCTCCTGAATCTGCATGGATTCTGACCAAATGCTATCAAATATAAAAATTCTGATATGGCTCCACTGCATCACTGTAAGATAGACAGGTTATACTGAGGACACAACTTTGAGATGCACAAAATTACTAGAGACAAATTTTCCTGAATGGAGCAGCAACTATTTCAAATATGCACACATACACTGATTAATTAGCAAAAGAGGTGTAAGGAATAAATTCTTGATGTTGTAGGTGAATGCACCTTGAAACAGCTTTGTTTAGATAATGCAAAAAGCATAAACTGTTTTTCAAGTAACACAGTGATTGGTGCACGAAATAAATGGAGTTGTTACACTAGGAGTTATCACCTGATTTACAAGTTCAACAACACCGAGAAACAAAAGACAGTAATACTGAAGAAGACTGAAATTTAGAAAAGAACTAGCAAAAACATCAAAAAGCAAGTATGGAAATTTTGAAGTCAAAACCAAACAAATTAAAACTTCTTTTTGATCCAACTGCTTAGGCAATGTTTGAAGTTTTGTTGGATGACAGTCAGATATTTCCCTGATGTAAATCTGCTTATTCACAATTTTTTTTTTTTCCTGAAACATAATTGGAAGCTTATAACCTGGAATACAATCCAAAAGTGGATTTTCCTACTGACAATACTGAACCTTCTTTTTTGGCAAAAAGCTTTATGAAAGAATCAGGCTTTTGTTTTCGTTAGGACCATGCTGTAATCTCTCGTTCTTTTCTAAGCTTGCTTCTGGACACTGGAGACACACTTGTCAGTGTGTGCCTAGATTCATGTGTTTGCATTTAGTCTATTTGCCTGGCTACTTCCACCTTTTCAACCTTTTCTGAACCAGGATCCGTCTTTGGCTAGCTTGGCTGCAGGGTGGCTAGCATGTCCATTGCCTGTAAGGCGTATCTCTCCCACAAATCAAATGCATCTTTGGAAGGAGGTCCCCCACCACCAGCACAGCAGTACTGTAGCATCCAAGCACATAAAAAGGAAACAGAAAGGTATCAGAAAAGCTGTAGGGATGAATGGCAAAGTTCACTAAGTTACTCAAACCTAGCTAGTGTCCTTGTAAAAGTGAACCTTGTTTGCATGAAGTCCTCAGAAAGGAGCATAAACTATAGCCTGAAATCTGTACTGTGATGGCTACCATTAATTATGAAGGCTGATGTTGGCATTTATCTCATTTCCTCCAACACCCTTACCTCAGGCATCAATGTCAGATATTGTCAATTGAGAGAAACGTGCATTTCCAGCAGTTTTTGTCTCTGCTGGTGATGAGCAGCCCTGGAGAGATGTCTGTCTCATCCAGAATACAGTCCCTTCAGTGACTTGTTCACTGACAGAAATTAACTCTCATGGAAGAGTTTCTGGATTTCTCAGTTAGGAAAAATGAATTGGGCCCCCCCCGACAAGCAAAGCAAAAAAAAAGAAAAGGAAAAAAAAAAAAAGGATGCTTGCAGTGTTTGGTATATTAACAGTGGATATTTCTGTTAACCTCACAAAAAACTGACCCTTCTTAAAAGCCTGACTAGGTCCACTTCACTATTTTAGCATTTCTTAGTTCCACACAGTATTGGACAGCATTGGACCATCAATTTAAAAAAATTGTCACTAATAGCTAAATTCTAAATGGACTTTGCAGCCTTTTACCCATTTCTATCTTTGCTGACAAAATGTCTTTTTGACGCAGGAATTTTCTTTTTTCTTTCTGATAACATTAATCTCCTTTTCCTTTTGGTAGCTATGGAGGTGGGATGCTGAGGGAGCTGTTTGATGCAACTGGCAAGATATCAGTGTATGATACTGCCTTGTTATATCTTCCTTGAGGAATTCTGGGTCCCACAGATTGTAAGCGCAAAATTGCAAAAATAATTCCAAATTTTCTCCTATAACAAAGTTTTCAGTGATCAAAACTGACAAAAAAAAAAAAAAAAGATTCTCTTGATTATCCTTACACAAATCCAGTGTCTTTTTTTTCCCCTACAAATCTTGATGTATTCCTCCCATTTAAAACTGATTTAAAGTCAAGAGTTGCGGTGCTGTGTCGAAAGAACTTTTTTTCCCTCAATATTTAACTGCAGCCGTTGTTACATCAATTTTTCTTCAAAGTTTTAGTATCCTTTACAATGCATTGTTTTGCAGCCTGATTCATTTTTTTGACACTCACTATTTCCTCCATCTCTTGTAATTTTATGCATCTCATTCAGGTCTCTCCACGTTCAATTCTTCCACTCTTAATAGAAATGAATTTTCCTTAAGCTGTCTTTTTAATACATAGACTGTCACAGCACAAAGCATGCTCACACTTTTAACGTCAATGTCTCTTCTCTTCCTCCATATTTTTTCATTTTTTTCTTCCTCCACGATACACACCATTTCAAAGCAATAAAGTAAGTGATGGAAAGCACACAATAGCAGGGCTTTCTTGGAGACAGGGGCTAAAGGTGCCCAATTCAGCAGGAAAACATGCTGATTCCCAATCACGTTAACAGAGTTCAGTGCATTAAATATAGGCTTATGTCTGTATGTTACAGACTGGCTGTGCACAATAGACAGTAATGGCTCTATCGAAGCTCTTAGGGCCTTTTATGAGAACTCTCAACACGAGAGAGTCTTTTATTCTTCCTGACAAGTTGAGCCTTTAAACTACTCCAGTAAAAGGAAGAGTGGAACAAGGCAAAGCTAAAATTTTAGCTTTTGCTCAGCATATACAGACCAATGCTAATTAAGACCAACTATCAAAGAGACATTGCTAGGGATTTCAAGCCTAAATGTAATGATGTGTACTATAACTATTTAAAAAAAAATAAATAAATAAGACGAGAGAGCTTAGCTCTGAGTTTTAATGAATCTACCCTTTTCTCAGACCGAGACACCTGGAGTTGTGTACAGAGAGCTATCTAAAAAGCATTCACAACAACCCAAATTTAGATCAGACTCACCTGATTTTGGATCTTGTTATGACAGCCAATCCCTTAGATGGTTGCATAATCCTTTTGCTGCTCTATATAGGCAGTCAGTGGAGTGAGCACAGCACAGAGGTGATGTGATTTCAGTAATCCATGTTGCTGAGGAGGCTTACAGCTACATTCTCAGCTAGATTTTTTTTGTTTCTTTTTCTGGACATAAAAACATAATTCTTTTCAAGGTCAGATAAAATACACTGCAATACTAAATGTGGGAAGTAATAAAGGCATTTAATGTACTATCAGGCCACCAAGCCTGCATTATTTCCGGTAAAGATGGCACATAGCACCCCAGAGATAGGAATGTCTTCTTTTTTTTTTTTTTTTTTTTTATAATGTGTCTCAGAGGCTACTGTGCACCATTCAGAGTCGAAGAAATATTTAGAATGGAAAACTCAAAACTGCACCCTTCTATCCATAGCAAACTGTCAACAGACTACTCTTTGCTGACAAGTACAAACACACACACCACCCAACCCCTAATTTTTTTTCCTTTCTGCCTCTGTCTGTGAAGAGAGAAAATATTTTTTAGTAGACCAGCTCATAAAGTTGGAAAAACTGACAAGTTTTTGGACACACAATGACCTCCTCCAGGCCTGACATAGAAACACCATTCTTCAGAAATAAATGCAAGCTAAGAACAGCTGTTCAGAATTTAAGAAAGTATCTTAATCATTTAGAGCACCTGAGAGAAAAGGCAGCTTGTGTCTGCACAGCAGAAGGGGAAGTTTTTGCAGAGGTTGTGGGTGATAAGGGTTTTTTTTCCTATGGGAAATAGAGAGGAAGACAGGTAATTTATCATCAGTGCAACGTGGAAGAGTTCCCAGGAAAAACAGGAAGCTTCCCACAGATACAACTTAGAACTGGTACTTGGGTTCAGCCAGCTCTCAGACTGAGGGGACAAACAGAGGTCAGAGGGAACATCTAGATTGTCACTAGAGCACAGACTACAGCACTGTAGAAATCCACGGAGGACTCGGGAAGAGTCTGTGCCCTCTCCTAGTGGAGTCCTCAAAGAAAAGCATCAATCATTACAAAATATTTTTCTGGAGTGCTGCCACCATCCTTTGGTAGGATGGCAAAACAGCATAACCAGCTATGCTGAGTGTAGCAGAAGGTCCAGAACTGGGAATAAGAGCCTGCTTCTTTCCAGAGAAGTATGAGGGTGCATCCATCACTGCTCCTTCCAGTCTGCCTCCTGGCTTGAATTCAGGGAACTTATAAAGTCAATGAGGCCATATCCAGACTTTCACCAAGGATTATAAAGATGCAAATGAAAAGTATATCCTACTATAAATTATCAGTGTTCTATAATACTTAGGATTTTGTTATCTGCCTATGACAGCTACACCTGAAGGCTATGTCTGGTACAGAGGGAGGGTGGGATTTTCATAAGTACGTTGACTTGACCTGGTCCTCGCCAAAGGCAAACTCATTTCAGTGAACTAACGGTCACCATCTCTCAAATATGTCACCTTGAGTTATCAACCTTCCCCTGTATCAGAACACAGCATGAGTTACAAAGCCCTAAGGACTTCTGGGCATTGAAAGATGCAATTACCCTGGAGATGAATACAAAATGTTTTACAAATTATTTTTTTTTCTTTCTCCTGCTGAGTGAAGAAAAGGGCAACAGAAATGGCCAAGTAGGACAGAACGAGGAAAAACATCGGAAAACATCTTTGCTCATACTCCTTGTTCCTCTTCATCCTGATTTTTAATCTCTCTAATTTGAGTTGGGAATTTCCAGATCAGTAGTTAATTGGAAATGACCAAGATTATACGACAGATGTTCACTTAGGAGTCCACTGATATTAAAGCGGTATTAGGACTTGCTCCTCACCAATGCTGAAATGGTGTGGACTGAAAGAAGTCCGTCATCAGCTAACATGAATAAGTCAATCATAAGTATACTGTAACACACAGGAACACCCATTGGAAAGGGTATTTTTCCAAAGAAATGATCTACAAATTACAGCTGTGAGATTTTCAAGACTATTCACTCTGGTCAGTTGTTGCAATGTGTCTTAAACACCCTTGTACTGCTGGTTACTTCAAATTTGTAGCACCTGATCCAAAATTTTTTATATAAAGGCTTCAAAGCTTATTCTGGGCAAAAGCATGGGAAACACTTCCAAATACATTTCAAAGGCATCTGAGATTTCTTCTATAAATTGTTGAGCTGGGCTGCATAGTACCATCTCCAGCTGTGGTGAAACATCTCATATGCACATCTTTCACAAATACATTCTCTGCTAATACATTTGATATCCTGTAGTAATTTAGGATTAAGCCAGAGATTGCCCAAAGTTTTTATAGAGGTTTCTGATTTATACAACAAAAAAAGTAAAATGAAAATTCCCCACCAGGAATCATCTTGCTTGAAACAAGCAGTTCAAAGGTCACATGAAGAAATGTATTCCCCATGAACAATAAAGCTAAGAGTAGATCTTTGGAAATTAGGGTAATGTAGATTCTATTTTAATTGAAATTCAGCAGAATTATTGCTAAACTCCTCTTGTTCCTGATAGCATAGCTGCCACCAATTATACACACAGATGAGCGGTATGAAAAGGAAAATATTTTTTTCCAGAGACATTCAAAGAGGAGAAAAGGGGAACAGCCTGCCTAGGTCATTTATAGCCCTCATGTCGCATACTCATGAGGGGGTACAATTTAGAAACTATTGGTTTTCTTAAATTGCATAAATGTATCTCAGCATTTTCCTAGTATAGCTTTAACATTACAATTTACCTGAAGATTTCCTTGTACTTTCTTACATCATGTATTCGTAACCATCCAAAGAATTTGTGAAAAGTAAGATTGCCACTGAATGAAATATGCTGTGTTAAGACAACACACTCCAAAATCTTGTGCTAATGCTACATGTGTTTTACTATTCTTGAAAAAAGCCGGTGTGTGTGTGTGCACGTGCATATGTGTGTGTGTGTGTTAGGTCCTACAAGCTGGATTTTAAAGTGATAAATCCCATTATTTGAAAGCTCCCCAGAAGCAAGACAACTTTTCAAAGCCTTTAACTTGATCGACATAGGTTTCTGAACTGGGAACTGTGTTAAAATACCCAGTTCCTCCCATTCGTTACATACTCTGTAGCTTTTCATGCTTAATGTGCATTTTCTAAGGGAGCTGATGTTGTTTATATCAGCTCAGGAAGGTTATAAGCCATCACAATTGTTTGGATAGATCATGAAAGAAAATCTTGTTTTCTTTTCTCCACTTAAAAAAATAAATAAATACACACACATCTGTGTTCATCACCACTGATGCTCAAATCTGCACCTGAACCAAGGCTGCCACCTGCTTCAATGTTGAAATAAGTTCAAAGAGTTTGTCTCCCAGTGAATTAAATGGGAGTGAGGAGCCTCCAGTTCATGATCAGTAGGAGCTCACAAAAGGCTCCTGGGCCAGCCTGTCCAAGACATGAGGTCAGGTTATTAAAGGCCACAGGAAGACGGAACTCAGGTTTAACTCACTCCCTAGTACTTGCTCACATTTCTCTCCTAATGCTAGTGCCTTCCATGATAATGTTTGTCAGGCTGGAGCCTTAGAGTTTGTGCCTATGGACATGAATAACGGCACGGAGAGATCAGGATGGGAAGAAATTCCTTTGAAGCAATTCGCACAAGAGAAGTGCTTCCCCGTTAGCCCCAATGTGTGTCCTGGTGCCTGCTCGGTCCTGCCCCACCTGCCTTCATGCTGACTATGGAGTGAACATGTACCCAAAGCAAGCACAGACATATGTGCAGGATCTGGCCCCAAGGCTGTATGATACTGAAGAGATGGAGACAGACAACAGAGATACAGAAACAGATCCAGCTTCCCTTTGAATCAAACCAGTCAAAGCCCAAGCCAGGCTCAGACTGCTGTCACCAAAGGCCCCATTTGCTCAGTATGCCATATGATGGATGCTTAGCTATACATGCCCTGACCTGCCCCAGTGATATAGTCAGGAGCCTGGTGTCTGCTGTTGGTTTTTGCTTGTTTTGTTTTTTTGGTGTGTTTTTTTTTTCCTTTTTTATTTTTCTTTAATGACACAGAGGTCTGGAGATGTGAGTGATAGTTGTGTTCTAGAAATAGAAAGAGAAATAAAAAAAATTAAATTAGAATCGGTCCCCTACAGATGGCTCTGTCACTATAAAAGCTGCCTGCTCTCAAATTAGCATTTGTTTATACGTAAATTTAGAACACCATGATAAATTAACACCCTCCCAAGAGAAATGCACTCTTATCAGTGGTTCTTCTCTTCCCACTGGAAAGCGAGAGGGGGGAAATGCTATTTTCCCTTTGAGGTATTCACAGCAGAAATTCAACAGCAGCACAAACAGTGAAAGTATTGTGGATGGAGTAAAGGCTTCCTTGGCAACTTCTGAGTGTCACCATTCACTTTGAATGAAGGACTTGGATAGGGTCAGTAAGACTGCAATACCAATAGGGAGTAAACATGGTGAGTCTTTATCGGCCTCTCAAATCTAAAAAAAGATACAGCCAAGTATTAAATCAATAAAGTGGTTAAGCTTAAAGCTTATGCAAAAATGGAGAAAGTAATAAATCTTGAAAAAAAAAAATGGTAATAATACTAAGAAAAGAACAACTGTGATAAAAAATGAGAAGCTTTAGCACACTGACCAGGAAAGTGATTTGGAGCTGTTTGAGAGATTAAGGATTTTTACTGTGAGAAATAAAAAATAAAAAATAAAAAAATCCCTAAAGCTGTTAGTCCAATATGCAGCTGAAATGAAGGTGGCAAACAGAATGTGTGGTTGCTAGGATAATATAACATAAATCAAAAGCACTACTATAATTTCTATACACTGTAAGGAACTGATAAGACCTCTCCGGGTATATTATACCTAGCCACAGTTATCATATCGAGGAAAGCTCCCGTGCTTTTTCAAAGAATGCACTGCAGATGAAAACAAAGTGAATATAAAGCCTGAAAAATTTGAATTATTAACTACAAAAAGATTTTGGATGAGAAATTCACAAACAGCAAAAGACAACAGCTGACATACCTAAGTCTGAAAATTGGGTATTATTCATCAAAAAAAAAATCTATTGAGGTTTGTCGGCCCGAAAGTTTGGTTATTTATTAAATTCTTGCCTCTTCTCAAATACAAATGGACTACATGAACAGCTCCTAACCATCTCTGTGTTTTATCCATCATCTCTCCAAGGCTGCAGTAGAAGCTGTTTCAAAATCCCACATCTGCCCTGGTCAAATTAAACCACCTCTGGAGCTAGTCACAGCCCATCAGTAAAGACCTCAAGTGAAAGCTGATCTTACACAGATTTGGAAATAAGCCTAGAAGCCTCAGTCTAATCTCCCTTCTAGCAGAGGCCTCCTGAAATACTTTGAAAAAAAGAACTTCTTCGTGTCACCGTTTCCAATTGCAGAAGAGGGCTAGGAGGACTTCCCTACCTTCCAGGAGTAATGTGAAGACGAATGCATTAAACAACAGAGTAACTTAAATGAAACACTGCTTCTATTTGACATTTGACTAATTGGCAGATTCACCTCCCTTGCACCCAGATGTACTCTGATGAGTTTCAGGAATATGGGATGTGAAATATGCAAAAGATATTGCAAAGAAAAAAGCTCCACTTCATGCAAAGATGCCAGGACACAGCTCTTATCTTTTCATGTGTACAAAAAGATAAAGGAACCTAAGCTGTGTTACAAAAGGTCCATAACCCCATCATGGCACAGACAATCCTCACATAAATAGCTGTTCCTTATCCAGAAAGGGCCCAACCATTCCTTACAACAGGAATGTCCACAAATTCAAAGGAAGATATAAAGACCTGGTGCTTTCACCATAGTATTGTTGCCTCAGAAAGGCAGCACAATCTAGAAAGCAGTTTCTTTGCTAGTTATTTCTTTGATGGGCTACTTTCTGGAAGTCTTGAACAGGATGCTGTGTCTTCTTTATTTCTCAGTGATCCAGAGCCTTTAAAATAACATGGTTTTCCCTGTACAACAGAGGTACTAAAGCCTGGTTTTTCATAGCTCCATGACTCATGGTTAGGTTCTCTGCTGTCTAACCAGGTATCATCTCCAGCTGACACTTACCCCTTGATTATTCCTATTAATCCTCCTTCATACAGTGCTTCCAGTGTCCTGTGAACAGTGAACAAACCCATACTGCAAGCTTTTATATGGTGGAAGCACAAGAAGAGTCTCTCTCCTCTACAAAGCCACTGATTTTCATGAAGCTTCTTGGGCCATTCATCAGATCTGGTTGATATTGCCCTGCTGAATTCAAAAGCTACTGGGAAGCAGAGGGAGAAACAAGAGCACACTCCCACATACTCTGGTCACATAATGCCCCTTTTCCCCAGGAAGAGAATCACAGAATCATCTAGGTTGGAAGAGACCTCCAAGATCATCTAGTCCAACCTCTGACCTAACACTAACAAGTCCTCCACTAAACCATATCAATAAGATCTACATCTAAACGTCTTTTAAAGACCTCCAGGGATGGTGACTCAACCACTTCCCTGGGCAGCCTATTCCAATGCCTAACAACCCTTTCAGTAAAGAAGTTCTTCCTTACGTCCAACCTAAACCTCCTCTGGCACAACTTTAGCCCATTCCCCCTCATCCTGTCAGCAGGCATGTGGGAGAATAGACCAACCCCCACCTCGCTACAGCCTCCTTTAAGGTACCTGTAGAGTGCGATAAGGTCACCCCTGAGCCTTCTCTTTTCCAGGCTGAACAATCCCAGCTCCCTCAGCCGCTCCTCATAAGACTTGTTCTCCAGACCCCTCACCAGCTTCGTTGCCCTTCTTTGGACTCGCTCGAGCACCTCGATGTCCTTCTTGTAGCAAGCCATCTGTGCATGCCATTGGGCAACCATTTCTATCAGGATGAAATCATTCAAACGGTATCAGAGAGGCAAGTTCTCAACACATATGCTCTGCTAACTCTGCTCAGTCAATGCAGAATCCACCAGCTCCAGGCTCTGAATTAATATGCAGACCAGCAATACAAAACCCAGTCGTTTCTTCAGTTTCATTTCATCAGTTCAAGCAGGGAAGAGCACACTTTTTTTCTCCCCAGATGGTTGGAAGCTGCAAAGTAATTTAGCAGCCTATGTTCTTTTAAAAAATTATCATGCTTTTTCTTTCCTGGGTTACTTCTACATCCCGTGGAATTAAATGTTTTTATTATGGGCTTTTTTTTATTCTTAAATTGCATTTTGACACATAGACTATCCATTCATGGGTCTTTAAGGAAGGAGCTCTGCCCAAGTGCCTCCTGTATCTAAGTAAGAGAATGGCAACCTGGAAAAGATACTGAACACCAGCCAAGGTGCCTTTGGGATGCCTGTGTTCATTTTCAATCCTTTCATTCTGCCATTCTCTAAAGATGCCAACAAACTACGTACTGACTTGTGAGAGCAAGTGAAACACCTCAGGAGAGTTTTTTCCTCTGGATTTCAGTCCTAGCTTGGAGCCATGTGGAGAAATGAGAAATCTATGCATGCTTTTAAGAAAACACTGTTCTCTTCTCTAGGGCCTCACAGATATTGGCGCCTGCCTGCCCCTTTTGCACCCAGTACTGTGGGGCTTGATGGTGAAACCGGTGTCCTGAAAGAAAACGGGGAAAGGGCCATGTGTCCCTGTGTTAAAAAATGACTGGTGTCAAAGACCATTCATGGACACACATCCTGAGAGCTTTATGACATTAAACTGTTAACATGGTTGCAGGCAGAGTTTTGGCCTTTGCATGCTATCAGTCTCCCAAGCAATTCCTGGGTGAGGGTTGGGAATTAACACAGGTGCTGCCCCTTTGCAAAAAGCAATTTGCACCCTTTTGGGGAGGCTCCAAGAGGTTAGGAATATGGAGGAAGGCAATTTATGCCAGATGGCTTTAGCATCTGAGAACTGTCCCAGACACATTTAATCTACTGGAGTCAAGGCAGTCCATCAGCATATGGGAACAGACGTATGCAGGCTGTTATGCACAGGGACATCACGTACCCTAATCCTGCCGCCTCTCCAGAAGGACCAGAAGAGACTACATAGGGATGTAGTGGTAGAGAAGGGCATGCTGTGCCTCCACGAACACAGCATTGCTTGTACTTCCCCACTTGGGAATAGCAGGGACAATTAATTCAACCCCACTAACACCTGATCCAAATGCGTTTGCTGGCAGATTACAGGGCACTAATATAAGAAGTGCTCTGACAAGAGAAGTGTAGTAGAGAAAGAAACAAGTTGTACTGCATTGGCACAGGACTTCTAGCCAGCTGCCTGGCATCCAGGTTTCAGGCTATGCCAGATGACTCAGTCCCTGCTTCTGTTGACACAAAACTAATGGACATGGTCCAGAAGAAATCAGAGAACATTTAAGGTGATGGCCACTTTCTTACCTAGAGATTTTAAGCAGAGCCCTCAGGTGTACGACGGATGAGACCAGCATCCACCTTTCTCCAGAGCTGAGCTGAAATCTGTCCTGCACTCTCAGATGGACATTTTCCCCACACTGAATGTAGATAATCCCCACTAGGCACATAAAAATCTCTTACCATGATTAGCAGTCAGCTGTACAAGACCTCCCCCTAACAAGCTATTTCTAGCTTCTGCTCAGGGTACAAACATGTGCACACCTGCAAAACAGACAGCTTAATTGCTCCAAGCTACATCTCCAGGCTATTTCTGAGTTCAGCAGCAGCAGCCAGAGGCACCCAGGTCATCCCTGCCACCCACCAGGAACAGCTCTCAGGATCGACAATATCCTAAGAAAGCCAGGTGGGGCTCCTACTGCTCTCTGCCAGACAGCAGCTACTAAGAAGAGTCTGCAGCGTCTATGCAAAGAGAATTTGGGATTTACAAGCCTTCCTCACCCTTCTGCCCCTGACGTGCAATGGGTTAGTAAGCAAAACACTGTGCCTCTCTGATTCCATGTTTTGAACGTTATTTGTTGTTTATTTTGGGGGATGATAAACAGCAGGGATTTTCTTTCAGAACAGTTTAAAAATCTTCTAACACACACCTCTAATGAAAAACTCATTGCACTGCAAAGCAATTCTGTGACGGATGTCTTCTCAAAATATATTTGCCCTTTTGTTTCCAACACCACATTTTCCTTTGGTTCATCTCTAACTCAGTGCATTTGCGTTAACCACTGGCATTATTTAAAGATTCAGCCCTGCTGCAGCAAATTCCTTTCATGCTTCTGATTGCTAATCACAATCAAATACTTTGATAGCTATAGAAATCAGTTAACTGTCCTCCTACCTTTCAAAGCACTGAGTCAAACTTGTCACCACGTATGAATGCACATCTTAATCCAGTTTGATCACAACCAGGAATGAATAAGCTAAGAATAGACTGACGCAACTGAGCCCATGAAAGCTGAAAAATATTTGCTTACTATTTGGGACTCCATTTCTGTTTGAATTAATGAACACAGTGCCAAAAATATCTAATTTCCATGAATTTTAGATAATGTGGGAACCACATCTGGGATGCCAGTACTGGGAAAGAAGCATCTTTGCTTTATTACTGCAGCAGTGACATTTCTATATTAACTCAAGACCCCTGCCAAGACCCCTGGGGAACTGCTACTTCTTGAGGATTTTTTGCTGACCGCTCTTGCTGGGAGATATGCTACAGAAGTTGGCAAAACCCCAGGAACTGTAACCTGCTTTATTAACTGTATTAGAGCTACTGTTCATATGAACAATTAAGAGAACTGAATAGAGCCAGAGAGCCAAATTCAGCATTGCTTTTGATGATACATATATTTACTGTAAGAAAGTACACTTCCATTATTTAATTCAGCATATGCACTGGAGGGATATGTGTTAGGATGATTATCTTTTACCTGGAATATATTCTCTGAACATTGCTACAAATATGCTGTTTCATATAGTGTTTTTGTTTGTTTGTTTGTTTGTTTTTGTTTATCTGACAGTGCACTCAGCTCCCTGATAGTAGTAGGCTTTGCATCTTCAGTTCAAATATATCCTCATTACAGGCTTACAGCTTTCCAACACGAGCAATAAAAGATTTTTATTATTATTATTATTATTATTTTAATGTTTCTTGAACCTGGTTTTGTGTGATCCTTTTTTTTGCTGCAGAGAGAGGTATGTTGCCATATACATGCTGAAACTGTTTTCTCAGAAATTAAGGTCAGTGCTCAGGAATTCTGCTCAGACCAAGAAACAAAACTGGAGATGGGTAGAGAGATGATAAGTCCCAAACCAGCAGCTCCTCTTATTGCTGTTCTTTTTTTGTTTTGTTTTATTATTATTATTATTTTTATTTTTTAAATTCACAAGCAGACAACTGCCTCATTCCTCAGTCACAGCAGTTTTAGGATCCATATGTTCTTCAACGAGGTCTGGCAGAAGATTTCCACTGGAACAGATTTCCATCAGGAAAACCCAGATTGAGAAAACCAGCTCTGTTTACAAAATTATATCGATTTTGACAAAATTTTAGGAGGAAAGATAAATTCTGAGTTTTAATCAGCTCCAGTCTCAGCAACTAACTTACACACACACACACACACACAAAAAATGCAGAATTGAAACTTCATCCTTTATAGATTTTTTTTACGTATTCTGGTTCCTTGTGTAAAAAATCTAAATGAACAGGAAAAAAAGACCAGATCCAACAACTCCTGCACTCTGCTTCTGTGTGACTTGAAGTGGGTTTCTCTCCATATTATGAGGGCAGAAAAATCTGTTACTTTTTTTTACAGATTTGTGTGTGTGGCAGGGGCATGGGTCACTTTCATCGACATCTGCATGCTTAGAGCAAGAGCAGTGCTGGAGAAAAAATTCAAGACTGGTCAGCAGAGCTCTGCCTTCACATATATCAACTAAAGCTGTGCCTTTTTATTCAGCACTGAACTACTGGCTAACGCACAGCATTACTGGTGAGAGCATTACTGGTGAGAGATGAAAAGTCTCTGCTCTTCCATTAGCTGTATTGTTGCATGGACAGCCTGTATTATGGGTTCAAATGCTACGATACCTGATTTTATTTAGCAGTTTTCAAACAGGTGCTGAAATTTTCCCATATGAGTGGCAACTTAGCACTGCTGAATGACATCTACCTAAAACCTAGATCCCCAAATAAAATAGGTGCCAGAAGCTGGAGAAATTCCTACAAGAATGGCAGTGAACCTGCAGAATTTAGCTCCCAAAATGCAAAGATCTCTCTCTAGAAAAAAAAGAGCACAGGTTTGGTTAATACAAATTGCCCTTTGAGATCACCCAACCTGAACCTGTCAGCAGTCCACACTTAATATAGAATAAGTTAAAAGTTAAGAGGGAGCAATTAAAACAACAAAACAAGCTCAGACTCTGCAGATAATGTAATGTCTCCAGGTCAGCCACTCCTAAGCAAGTAACCTGCACAATTAACCACCACAAATCTCTGTGAAGAACCTGCAAAAATATACTAACTCAGAAAACGAAGAGAGTATTTAGAACACCAGTGATTTATTTTCAAGAGAGGATATAAAACAGGACAGATGACAGAGGAGCCCAAAACTTCTCTGGGGCAAAGGAGTCCTCCGATTACCCATCAGATTTTGAGCCAGGCAGTGCTTGAACTCTGCCCTCTCCATGTGTATCACTAGCCACACAGGGAAAAAAAAAATCAGACAGGAAAAAACATGAATGCAAAAATGAATTTTACAGCCTGAGCTAATCCCTGATTTCTAGCATACAGTAGCGTGCTGAATTACTTTATGTATTAAACAAAGGACACACATAATTCCTTTCACAGTGAAAAACTGCACTGAAGAAAAAGTAAATTGCCTATTGCTTTATGGTCTGGCCATTCTGTAGGGTAGTGTCACAAATTTACATGACATTCCTGAGCTTTTGAGTTTACATGTGGGTTTCCGAATCTGGAAAAAAAATAAAAAATAAAAAGAGGTGCTAGCAAAGTTACATGTAGACAGAGAGCTCCCAGCTGCTTCAGTCTGAAAAGGTATCTATGAATTTCCATCTTGGCTTTCCTAGCAACATTTCATATGAACAAAATGTGCCCCAGAAATGCATTATTTCAGGAAGAACCAGGGAAAATCTGTTGTAGAGAACACAAATCTGGCTTTTACTGGACTGATGCCCAGATGCTCAAAGATAATTTGAGCCCCTGAGTCCCAGTGAGGTCAATCTATATACCCTGCTACTCCTTGAGTAGGATTCTTTCCACTAATTTAATCTTCAGAGGCATTAGATGTTTTTCTCCATCCTATCATTTCATGTGTTGAATGATTGGACTTTGAGGCATATCCAAGCAGCCCTTTCCCCCCCCCCCGGACATCTTAGGGTCAATCAGTTTCAGTTCTTAGCACATACATAAGCCTTGTTTGGGGGTATCTGTCTGCTTATGATGGAGCTGTGCAAAATTTCTGCTAGTGCGAGTAGGCACATTTCCACTGACCTCAGCAGCACTGATTCCAGCAAAGAATTTGGTCACACATAATTCTCGGACAAACAGAGATGATACAGATGGGCACTACCTTTATGTTAGAGACTTCTGAGCTGCCTCCAGCATAGAGCAAAACTGCCCCATCCCTGTGAATGTGATGACAGGGAGAAACAAGGTCTTCGTCTCAGTTTGCACTAAGGAAGCTGCTCAGGACCCAGAATTAAATCACTATGCTCTCCACCCACTCTGCTACAACAGCAGTCTTTCAAGCCCTGCCTGTTACCTACATTTTCAAAGACCAATCCTCACTTCACATCTCCCGATTTTCTTGTACAAGCTGTACAATGCCAGTTAATTGCTTCTGTCTGAAGTAGTCTCCTTAGCATATAAAATCTGTCTTTTCTTTTTCTTTTTTTTCCCCTCATTTTTTTTTCTTCTGCAGTGCACTGCAAAATGAACTTTGAATGAGAATTACAGAAGTAACTGACAACCTAACAGGTCACAACTTGAGCCTTTTCAGATGGAAAGGGGCAGGATGAAATGGATGTCATGGTAAATGCTCTCCTCTTATGAAAGAGATTTTGAAGACTTTAATATCTAAATAAATGAATCCACAATGAAATATATGTATATATAGTTAGGATTTTTGAAAAGTGATATGCAACTACCTAACTTTGTGAAATAAATGACCTAATTTTTCTCCTGTAGTGTCCTACAGCTTTTCTGGAAACAGGTCCCTAACAGGGGGCATCTTAGGTTGGGAACGCAAACCCCTTCTGATGCCAAGACAGAAGTTAATGAATGCAAATATTGACCATTAAAACTACCAATGAGTGGCCTCAAATATCTGAGTTGAAAAGCTAAAGAGAATAAATACAAGGATAGTTTGACATAGGTTCTCATCTCAAAAATAAACAAACCTCCCACAAAAAGTGTTAAGCGTACTATCACAAACTGAAATGAAACAACAGAGCGGGGAAAAAAAAAAAAAAAAAAAAAAAAAGGAATAGATCTCTGATAGCCAGAACCAACAGTGTTCATTTTCCTTAGAAGAAAAAAAGAAATCTACAACTTGGTTGAAGAAAAGGAAGGCACAGAGTTCAGCATGCAGCTTATGATTACATCTGGGTCTTGTTAGAAAATACCCCATTTGCTGATGCCAAAAAGATAAAACCAAAATTTGACAAAACAGTCTTGATTTTCAGCCGGGCTTGAGACCTTTGGCCCAGTGCAGATGGAGAGAAAGAGCCTTAAAAGTAGTATAGGAAGAAATTGGTAGGTGGAGTTCTTGATATTGCACTTCAGGCATCAGCCTCTACTTGTCACTGGCACTGAAAACTTCTTGACTTGATCCCTTGGAGATCAGGATCTCCTTCTCTGGTGCTCTATGAAGAGTGAAGAGCATAGAGAGCTCGCTGAAGTGGAAACATGGACATGCATTGCTTGATAAGCTGCTTTGGCAGGGGGCTGCAAAGTTTGGAAGCCACCCAGTGAATAAGAAGGGCCCTGCTGAGCCATGTTGGCTGCAAAAATACTGCAACTTCTCTTTGGCTTCCCACACAAAGGTCATCCCAAAGGGGAGGAGAAGAGATGGCTTTGTGCTGGGAATGGCATGCCAGAGTTGAGTTTGGAGAGACAGATAAATAGGAGTAAACTCTTGCTGGCTATTAACTCATGAGCGTAGCCAATGCATAAGTAAAGATGATGCACACCAATGGTACACCACTGTAACACACTTGTTCTGGTGGTTCGATAAAATATGCTATTTATTCCAAACCACTGAGGATTTCTCAGTATGCTATCTTTCTGATCTTTATCTGAAGGAAGAGGAAGCTTTATGGGAGGACTGTGCCTGGTTAAACAGCAAGACTTTAATGGCTTACATCACTGTTCTAAAAATCTAAAATTAATTTCAAGCCACAAGAGGAAGGAGGATACAAGTCAGCTTACAAAATATTAAGCATGCATGTATTCTGAAAACTTGCACTGCCCTTTCTCCTTTAAATAATGAAGGAAATTTTAAAAAAGGGATGTTACAAGGAGGAAAAAATGCCAAAATCTCATTCTCAATTTTCTTAAGGAGTAGTAGAGTAATCTGTTGATTAGTGCAGCTTGTATGAGTCCAAGTAAACAAAAACCTGGGCTTGAACGCAGAGACCTCAGAAGTTCACTAAAGACAGGCCTCGCTGCTTCCCCACAAGATGCCTTTCTTTTAAAGCATGTCTGCAAAGATTGCAACAGAAGAAATTGAATCTCATCTGTGTTTTAGGCATCTTCTTAACCTCTTCTCCAGTTCAATCCCTCAGTAATTTAGGTGGACACTTGGAAATATTTTTTTCTCAGATCCCCATTGTCCTTGGCCATATAGAGGCCCCTGAGTAACTCAGTCCTGTCAGACCTAGTGCCTATAAGTATCCGAGGACTACTGACATCATGCAACTCATTCATGGCAAACCTTGATTATTTCCAGAGGCAGTGAAGCTGATAGCACTTGTGGACTTGGCATGTAAAATTTCACTTCAGCGTCTTGATATTACATCCTCTCCCATTTTGTGTATGGCTCCCCCTACTCAGTACATAAAAAATAATATTTACAAGTGCCATTCATTTATCTGAATTTATTTAAAAATAATTCAAGGGCCAGAACTATCAGGACAATAGCAAGTACCTGAAACCATCTGTTATTTCTGATGTCAGTGAATACTCCCAAGTCAAAACTATTCAGGAGCAGTTTTATAGGGTGACAGTTCTTGAAGTATCTAGACACCTAACCCTAATGAAATCAGAGAAATTGAATACTTATATTTCCAGAGATGTCTGGGCATTGGATAAAAGCAGCAGTGGCTGGTAGTCTCCAGTGATGTCACTAAACCACTTGAGTGCAAACACCTTCCTTCTGCCAGCCAGAGGGCAAATAAATGAGTGGTTGGTTTATTATTATACAGTGCTGAAGTCTGGATTCTTTTTTTTTTTTTTTTTGCTCTTCCACAGATTGCAGCAGAGGGCATCCCAGAAGGGTTAGGTGGGCTTCAAAATTATGTGGCCTAAGTTTCAGAAAAGCACCCCTGAGATTCTCAAAAGCAAAAAAGAAAATTCCTACAAATAGTTCCCATCTCACATGTAATGGCAGACACTCATGCAAAGATCACAAAATGTCATCTTTATATATAATATAAAACTATCTTCAAAAATCCATTGTCATCATTTCTCAGTTCCACTGTCTGTAAAACTGGAGTAACGTTAATCTAATGTAATCCAATCCAATTTAACAGTAATCACCAGTGATCTGAAGAAAATCTCATTAGAGATTTTGAGAAGCTGAAACACTGCACCAATGGAGTCCACAGAAATATCCTAGCAGATAACTGCCTCTTCCTTCACTCCTAATCCCCTCCCTTCTAAGGATAATGTCTCTAAATTCTGGGAGAGTTTTGAAAGTAACTTTCCAATGAGCTTGCACGTTTCCCTAGGAAATGATGTTTTCCCAATGATTTTTACATATTATATTTTCACTTAGCTGAAGAGTTATTTCTAAATGGGAAAGCATATCTTTAAAAAGTACAACTGAAGAAGAAAACTCCATTGTAAAAATCCAAAGCTACTGAACAGAAAATGAGAATAAAGGCAGCCATATTTCCCTCAAAAAACAACCTTCCAAACATTTGCTCATCTTAAATATCAGAATAATTTAGGAGTGATGTCATAAATATGAATGAACCAGGATAGGATTTTATAATAATACCATTAATACACCGAGAGATGTTAGCAATACTGGCACAGCCTGGCTTTTCCTTACCATCAACCATGTGCTGAATTAAGTCCAGTGAGGTTATGGCAATAGGACTAAAGGAAATGTCTCCATGCTGGCATTAAAACTATGTTAATGTAGTGGAGAATGAGATCTAGCCCTAATTTTGAACACCCAGTAAATACCCCATCTTTGGTTCTTAGAGCAATTGAGGAAGCAGCTGTGCCAAAGAAACCATGGCCTGGCTAGTAGCTGACCCGCTAATGTTTCACCGTGCCCTGCAGGGCTCCCAAAGGAGCTTGCAGTCAAAGAGACCAATGTTGATATCACATTCACAATTACAGGCAAAGCATGATTTAACCTTGCCGGTTTTATCTGCCTTCATCTCCACATAGAGATTCATAAATCTCCTGTTCATTGATATCAGCATTTTTGTAACCCTTATTCTCCTGTTTCAAAAGGATTAGCTTGTCTGGTCTAACCTTTCCTCCCCCCCCCCCCCAAAAAAAAAGTAAACAAACAATAACAACAACAACAAAAAACACTACTTCACAATTCACGTAAGCATCCTTTCTCTCCTGCTCCAAACAAGAGGATCTCTCTCCAAAGATTTATCAAGATTGAAGTGTAAACATCAATCTAAGTTTCCTGCCACAATTACTCTGATCAGAATAACCCATTTTTTTCCAAACCACAAATTCTAGGAAAATAAAACCAGTCATTTTTCCCCAAGATCTTATTATAGATAAACTGATCAGAGGTATGCTAATCACACTGTAGTACTCAGCCCTCCAACCTGACCCACAAGAAATGTCCTGGCCCTTGGGAAATGGCAGGCAAGAATTTAAAACCAAAATTCTTCCCATCTTTTCTCATCCATACAGTTAGTAACACAGTGGACAAGGCTGCAACTGCAAGCGGGTTGAAATTTGAGATTAGGATGCCTAAATTTAGGTGCTTATAAAATACCAGGTGTCTAAACTCCTATTATAATCAACAAGAATCTAGTCAAAAAAGTCAGTTAGGGACCAGCGGGCCCACAGTGACCTTACAGTTAGCTGCATTGCACTGACTGTGTCGCAGTGACTATAATTGGAATTTAGGTATGGCCAATCCAATACAGCTACCTAAGTGAAGGTGGCCAGGATCATTTGAGATGTCCCAGGACTTCCAAGATGTATTCTTGATGATGGTAAACACAACACAAGAGCTGCAGGAAATTTGTATTCCCATGGTACAGCAGCTGGAAGGATGCTGGCACATCTCACATGGTGATAATGGAGAAAAACCCTACCCCTAAATTACATGTGAGCTGAAATCACAAACCTAAACATTGGTGTTGTAATCCTTACATTGAGTCCTATCCTTCAACGATCACCTTACATTGATTACCTAGTTAGAATGAAACACTCTCTGCAGTTCCTGAGGACTCAAGTAAACATCCTTGCATCATTTTGATGGTATTTTTCCACCTTTTAATGGAACATCTCTGCACCAATACTGGCTATAAACTTGAGCATTATTTGATTTTCTTTTTTATTAAAAGAAATTGGAAACCTTGGAAAATAAGTGAAATTTCATGCTTGGCAATGCTATTATAGTTATGCTTAGGAGAGCTGTTATAGCATAGCTAAACATGTAGCCAAAATGTGAAAATTCCTTCACATTTATACATCAGAAAGAAGCTGTCTTTCCAGTGATGCACCAGTATAACCTTCCCAGTCATCAAAGAAACCTTTTTTTGGCAAACACTGTGACGTGAACTCAGTGGAACCACTGACAAGCAAATACAAACTGGCTTCCAAGCACCTCATGGGACAGTAGGTACCTTTTGTACAAAACAAGGGATGTTCTATTGCCTTTGCTTTGACAACATTTACATTTTGTCATCTTATTTTAGTATTTGGGTACATCTGACTGCTTCAGCCTCTGCAAATTTCTCAGCTGGATACAGTCATTGTTTACATGAAGAGCGTTACAGTCTTGCTTAACTTGCTAAGAGGGGGGCAAAGGTGGTAGGACCACTTTTTACTTTGCTAGCTTTCCCCTAACTCCTCAGTTTCTGTTTCTATAGTAGAAGAGTATATTAAAGTGACAGCTTCTAGCTAAAATATTGATATTTTTTCTGGATGATCTTCTGGATGATCTCCATATTAAAACCCAAATCTAATAAATGTTTACAAGGAAGTTAGAAGAGGGGAGCTTTTCAGAAAGAATAAGTCATTTGTGCTAACGTCTCTACAAACTATAATTTAAAGTGCTGAAAGCCTCATTTTGTACAATCACTAAATTTTTAAGCACCAGGAGCCACAGGTTTTCATTACTATGTTCTTCAATAAACGTCTTGCTTTACACTCTTTCTCTACTGGGAACTCTTCCATCAGTACACAAGAAATTTAGATATATTGCCTCCGCTGGCAACACTGAAATTTAGACATGGACCTCCCTCTTCTGATTTCAAAAACAAATAAACAAAAACAACAACAAACAGAATAATCTTCATCTCTTTAAGCTACTCCACATCAGATAGAAATCAGTTTTGTTCTGATGCAAAAGATATGCTGTAAAATGAAATTAAGCTAGCAAAGGGAAGTACCTGAGGAAGGCTAACCATTGGAGTCACTTAAATCTATCTTTGACAGCAACATACTGTAACTGAGTATTTTTATCATAATATTATGATGGTTCAGAGCATTGATTACTTTCCATTAAAGTAATAAAAATTGAAGTTTTCTACTGTTTTTTGAGGGAAAGGAAAGAGGCAAGGAAAAAATACTTGAAATATTGCTATGAATACAGAGTTTGAGGGTCCAAAAACAGTTTCTTTCCTCTCTTCATCCTTGACTATATATCTCATCAGCTCTATAATGATCACATGTGGCTCCAAATTTTAGGTGCAGATTCTGAGCAGCAGCTTCAAAAACCTTCTTAAAAGCCCGTGTTGTAGCAATCAAAAACCATCATTAACTTTTCAGTAGCTCAAGTGAAGATATCTGTGTTTCAACCTGAGTCAGTCCATGAGCTGGATAAACCACAATGGCAGTGTACTTTGGTCTATTAAAAATTTAAATATCCTTCATGGGCAACGTTTCACACAAATGGTTAACAAAAAGCACAATTGGCCTTGAATTTTCCTTACTATTTAAAGGAAAACTAGCTGGTTTTATTCACAAGAACTAAATTAACTTCTTTGTAAAGTGGAATATTCAGTGTCTTCCCTGCCATGAAAACCAGCGGGAGCAGAGGAGGTATAGGAAGGAAGTATAGGAAGGAAGCAAGAGTGAACCCCAAATAAAGGAGTGAAAGATACAGGAGATGCAGATATGCACTGTAACACATCTACAGCCTTAGAGAGTTTAGGAATGTCAGCATAATTCAAGTGACTGAGGTGGGAACAAATCAGAAAATACGGAGATACAGAGAACACAGAAGAGAGCCTGGGAAATCCAAGGTTAGTCCTGACCTGGTGGAAAAGAGATCCATAACAATAACAAGTGGCTACACTTCCTGTAAATGACTGAAAGACATTGGCAGCCTCTCTGCTGGCAGAATAACTGTGCCACAGGTGCTCAGACGAGGACTGGCAGTGCGGCAACACAGCATGTCGAGAAAAATGCATTACACTGTGTGCTTTCATTGGGCCCCAGATATAACCCTGGTTCATGTTAAGCAGCCTAAGAGAAGCCCCATGAAAATCAATGGGATCACACACTGAAATCAATGCTGAAGAGCAAGAATAAAATGTGAAGAATAAAGTCCTTATTTTGAGGGATATCCCTGAACCAGTGAACAAATTTAAAATGTAAGCTCTTTGATGGAACAGTATTGTGCTTTGATAAGAAGCAGTATTGTGCTCTCTGGCTGCACAGCCTCTTGTACAATTGGATCCCAATATGCAACCAGTGTTTCTAGGGAGTGCTGCGATAGAAATAACATTGAAGCGAGTCCCTGCTGCTGCACCTTTCCTGGACTTGTTTCTTTTGAAAAACTATCTGATCCTCCACTTCGGAGAACAGTTAAATCAGCAGCAAAGGCTCTGTGTGAGGTCATCATCCTGCAAAATCTTACTTGGATAAAGAAATACTGCACTGAAGAGCTGCAAACACTAGGATGTTGGGATGCTAAGAGAAAGTCCAAGAGTCAAAAGCCTAGAAGCATAAACTAATTCATCAAAAAAATAAAAAAAAAAATAATAAAAAAAAAACATATGGTGTATCTACTGCCCTGAGTAGCAGTAAATTAGCAGCAGCACACATCTGTCTGCCATAATTTAAACCTCTTCCTAGCATTCCAATTTGAGATGCCATCTGCAAATAAGCAAGTTAGCTCACCCCAAAACATTGCTGTTCTGCCCCTTTTCAGTTTGCAGGCCGAGCTGAGAGGGGCCCAGCACCAGCCACCTCCATCACCTCTCAACACTCTCCCAGGGGCTCTCAGTGTGGAAAAGCCTTGGGTTTGCCACAGCATATTTCATTTTGCCTACTCTAAGGCACAACACCTAGAAATTAGTGTACATGCTCTGTTTCTCGCTACCCCACCATTTCCTAATTTTAACAATCTCCTCTTCAAACAAGCTGAAAATTTGACATGCTCCCGCTCTCGCCACATGCATGTTGTGTCCAAGCTCAACTTGCTCCTTTGCATAAGGTTCCCCTGGGGACATTTTCCAGAGCAAGGTTTGCATTTCACAGTATAGGGATCAAGCATCCTTCTGTCTTGTTGTCCCTCCCATGCCCGAACACAAAGGAGAATATGTTCATAACAATGTTAATATCTCCTAAAATCTCTGATTTTAAACACAGTAATACAAGGCCAATGGTAAGAAGGGAAATCCCACTTAGTGGGTTAAAAAGTTGTTGTCCTCCGTGAAAGAGCTGGCAGACCATGCAAAGGAAGTGCTCATCCATATTCTTAGCAACAGAAAAAACTAAAGCACGGACAGAATATTTGCCCCAGTCTTGGTATGGAACAATTACTACTGACTGCTGTGATTTCACAGTAGACCACCAAGACCATGCCTATACTGGGAGACTAAAAGCAGGCTGAGGCATTTTTTCTTGCTGGCAGCAGTGTCTGGCCTTTATCATAGATCCCAGCTGATTATTAAGTGACAATGCAAAACCATAAAGCCTAAATCACTTGGCCAACATCCCAGTGCAACTTGGGACTTAATTCATGAATCAAGATCTTCCCCTTTAGCATTACACAAGTCTATACACCAAATTTTATTTCTGGCAACACCATGAAATGCAAATTAGCCCTACCAATACCTAGGTAAATACATTCTTCTCAATGCTGACTGATGACCAAACCATTTCATCTGCAAAAGAAATGTCCCGGCATGTCAATCTAGCTATTTTTGTTTAAAATGGGCATAAAAATCCCCAGCATAATATAAAGATCATAAATATTGAATTCTGTCCAGAGTAGGTGTGGGTAAGATGCACGAAATAAACAAATGAGCAAAATAAATAAATAAGGCAAATGTCTCTCCTGTTTACTTAACAGCACCGATATAGAAATAACCCAAATGAGTTCCAGCAAACAAGAAATTGCATCTGAAGTTAATCCCTTTTCTTATTTTTCTATAGCCTAGAGGTTCTTTGTACTCTTGCTGAAGTCAATGGCCTCAAGTGATCCATACCGCGTTCACAGCATGATATTATATCTATTTTATTGGGAAACAAAATAGTCAAAATGCTAAAATAAATCTTCCTATTATTTGACTTAAGCACTTAAGTACTGAAATTGCTATGCTAATTTATTTTGATTGTCAGCCCGCTGGTCTTGGTATTATAAATTAGCCCCAACATTTTTGATGTAGCTTCCAGCTATGGCTGCCTTTTTTTGGTTGGTTGTTGGATTTTTTATTTATTTGTTTGTTTATTTGGGGGGGGGGGGGGTTGCAGGGGCAGGGTTGAGCACATATCACACTAAGATTTTCTTGAAATTTCTATTAAATTGCTCTGGTCAATAACAGGTTAATATAAAGAGGTTTGCAGTTAAATGACATTGATGCTCACACATTTGCCCTGTCCTACACCAGTTAAAAAGCCATTGCAGATTCCAGTTACAGCACTCATAGCTCCGGCTGCGTTTTTAAAGCACCAACTGTTAGTTAATTTTGTTAGCATAAACACTCAATAAAATTTTATGGTGTGTTCAGCTCTCATTAAAGATGAAAAACAGCAGCAAAGAGCAGCACCCACAAATAAACCCAGAGCAGGACGGCTCTGATGTTGCAGATCCCCAGAGCTCATTCAGATTCAGGGCTTGGGGCTGCCCTCACCTGAGGGCACTGCAGAGATATGGAGAACAAAATCGCCCAAACAGCTGGAAACTCTTCACAGCCCTACCGTAATGCTCCTGGCAAGCATTTACTGGTGAAAGAATAGTCCTTCTCCAACCCCTTTGTTATGCTCCCTCGAAAACCTTGAAATAACAGCTACTCCAGGCAAAATACACCCTTGAGGGTGCATACCTGTACAACAGTACAACCAACCCTGCTCCTTTTACTCCCCATCACCCAGAATGCATTTGGTATGTCACAAATGAGTAGCATCAACAAGCACTGCAAGAGTTCTTCCCCAGGTTTCATCTTCCAGTTGGATTTCCTCCATCTGGGGAAAGTGTGACCCCTACCAGGAGGTTCTTGATCCATCAGGCATTTATAAAGTCAGCCTGGCCATCTCCCTCTGTCTTCCCGTACTTCAAAGGGGCTCTCCGCATCTTCCACCAAAATTTCTAGTGTTGAACCTGCCGTCATGCTCCTTGCAAAATTTTCTGTTGATGGAAACCTTACAGGACAGCTGGCACTAGGATGGTGAAAGGAAGCACTCAAGGGAATATGTCTGGAATTAACTGGCAAAAGCCATCAGGTATACAGGGAGAACCACAGAGAAAGCATATTTCACTGTCTGAAATAATGCATGATGTGGTTGAGAACTTCCCACAATCAATACTCCTAAAATCCTTAAGGCTGGGTTGCTTAAGGTTTTAGAACTTTCTTAAGTCTTTCCATTTACATCAACAGAAGCAAAACATCTCTCACTAATTCAGCGCTTCCACCAGATACTGCCAACTGAGAACTTACAGTTTACAAGAAAGAGTGAGAATGTGACAAAAACAGTTTCAAACACTTCCCCTGAAGTTCTCTAGCATTTTTTCTTAATTTACAGTTCATCTTTCCCAGTTTTGGCAGGTTTTGCCTTCCTCTGCTGATTTGTGAACAATCCCCCGCAAAGGATACAGTAGATAGAGGATCTGTAAAAACTGATATAGGGGAAAGAGTTAAATCAACACTACACAATTCCAACCCTTGTACAAAATAAATGTTTCTCCATGAGTAGCCAGACTAAATCCTGGCTTCCTAACAGACACAGACACAGACACAGACACAGACACAGACACAGACACAGATTTCTAGGTTGGAAGAGACCTCAAGATCATCGAGTCCAACCTCCGACCTAACACTAAGCACTCCACTAAACCATATCGCTAAGCTCTACATCTAAACGTCTTTTAAAGACCTCCAGGGATGGTGACTCCACCACCTCCCTGGGCAGCCCGTTCCAATGCTTAATAACCCTTTCGGTAAAGAAGTACTTCCTAACATCCAACCTAAAACTCCCCTGTTGCAACTTTCGCCCATTCCCCCTCGTCCTGTCACCAGGCACGTGGGAGAACAGACCAATCCCCACCTCACTACAGCCTCCTTTAAGGTAACTGTAGAGAGCGATAAGGTCTCCCCTGAGCCTCCTCTTCTCCAGGCTGAACAAGCCCAGCTCCCTCAGCCGCTCCTCGTAAGACTTGTTGTCCAGACCCCTCACCAGCTTGGTCGCCCTTCTCTGGACTCGCTCGAGCACGTCCATGTCCTTCTTGTAGCGAGGGGCCCAAAACTGAACACAGTACTCGAGGTGCGGCCTCACCAGAGCCGAGTACAGGGGCACAATCACTTCCCTAGACCTGCTGGCCACACTGCTTCTTATACAGGCCAGGATGCTGTTGGCCATCTTGGCCACCTGAGCACACTGCTGGCTCATATTCAGCCGACTATCAACCAATACTCCCAGGTCCTTCTCGGCCAGGCAGCTTTCCAACCACTCATCTCCCAGCCTGTAACTCTGCTTGGGGTTGTTGCGCCCCAGGTGCAGGACCCGGCACTTGGCCTTGTTGAACTTCATACAGTTGACCTCAGCCCATCGGTCCAGCCTATCCAGATCCTCCTGCAGAGCCTTCCTGCCCTCGAGCAGATCGACACACGCACTTAGCTTGGTGTCATCTGCAAACTTACTGAGGGTGCACTGGACGCCCTCATCCAGATCATCGATAAAGATATTAAAGAGGACCGGCCCCAGTACCGAGCCCTGGGGGACACCACTTGTGACCAGCCTCCAACCAGATTTGACTCCATTCACCACAACTCTCTGGGCCCGGCTATCCAGCCAGTTTCTAACCCAGCGAAGCGTACGCCAGTCCAAGCCCCGCGCAGCCAGTTTCTTGAGGAGAATGTTGTGGGGAACGGTGTCAAAAGCCTTACTGAGGTCAAGGTAAACCACATCCACAGCCCTTCCCTCATCCACCAAGCGCGTCACTTTGTCATAGAAGGAGATCAGGTTCGTCAAGCAGGACCTGCCTTTCGTAAACCCATGCTGACTGGGCCTGATCGCCTGCTTGCCCTGCAAGTGCCGCGTGATGACCCTCAAGATAATCTGCTCCATGAGCTTTCCTGGCACTGAGGTCAAACTGACAGGCCTATAGTTCCCCGGGTCTGCCCTCCGGCCCTTCTTATAGATGGGTGTCACATTGGCTAGCCGCCAGTCAACTGGGACCTCCCCCGATAGCCAGGACTGCCGATAAATGATGGAAAGCGGCTCGGCCAGCTCCTCTGCCAGTTCTTTCAGTACCCTCGGGTGCATCCCATCGGGCCCCATCGACTTGCGCACATCCAAGCTCCTTAGCACGTCGCCAACCATTTCCTCATGAATAGCGACGGCCACATCCTGCTCCCCATCCCCTTCCGCCAGCTCAGGGCACTGGGTGTCCAGAGAACAACCGGTATTGCCGCTAAAGACAGAGGCAAAGGCGGCATTAAGCACCTCAGCCTTTTCCTCATCCTTAGTAACCAGGTTTCCCCTCGCATCCAGTAAAGGATGGAGATTCTCCTTAGTCCTCCGTTTCGCATTGATATATTTGTAAAAGGATTTTTTGTTGTCTTTAATGGCAGTAGCCAGGTTGAGCTCCAGATGAGCTTTGGCCTTTCTAATTTTCTCCCTGCACAGCCTCGCTACATCCTTGTAGTCCTCCTCAGTGGCCTGCCCTTTTTTCCAAAGATTATAAACCCTCTTTTTCCTGCTAAGCACAAGCCGCAACTCTCTGTTGAGCCAGGCCGGTCTTCTTCCACGCCGGCTCGTCTTTGGGCACGTGGGGACGGACCGCTCCTGTGCCGTTAAGATTTCCTTCTTGAGGAGCGCCCAGCCTTCCTGGACTCCTCTGCCCTTCAGAACCGCCTCCCAAGGGACTCGGCCAACCAGCGTCCTGAGCAGCTCAAAGTCAGCCCTCCAGAAGTCCAATACAGCAGTTTTACTGGTCCCCTTCCTGGCCTCGCCAACAATAGAGAACTCTACCATTTCGTGGTCACTCTGTCCAAGATGGTTTCCGACCACCACATCTCCCACCAGTCCTTCTCTGTTTGTGAAGAGAAGGTCTAGCGGGGCACCACCCCTGGTAGGTTCACTGACCAGCTGCATCAGGAAGCTATCTCCCACACTCTCCAGAAACCTCCTAGACTGCTTTCTCTGTGCCGTGTTGTGTTTCCAGGATATATCCGGGAAGTTGAAGTCCCCCACGAGGACAAGCGCCGACGATTTTGCAACTTCTGTCAGTTGCCTATAAAACTCCTCATCCGTCTCCTCATCCTGGTTCGGCGGTCTATAACAGACCCCCACCAGGACGCTAGCCTTGCCGGCCTTCCCGCGGATCCTAACCCACAGGGATTCAACCTCATCATTCCCAGCCTGGAGTTCCACAACATCAAAAGATTCTCTAATGTAGAGAGCCACGCCACCACCCCTTCTGTGCTGCCTGTCCCTCCTGAAGAGCCGATAGCCAGGCATTGCAGCACTCCAGTCGTGGGAGCGGTCCCACCACGTCTCCGTGATGGCAACCAAGTCGTAGCCCTCCTGCTGCACGATGGCTTCCAGCTCCTCCTGTTTGTTACCCATGCTGCGTGCATTAGTGTAGATGCACTTCAGCTGGGCCATCGCCTTCTTCCCCAGCCTAGCCATTGTTTCCCCCGGCACGGCTCCAACAAGCCTTCTTTGAGCCCCGTCCCCCTTCTTGCCTAGTTTAAAGCTCTCTCTATGAGCCCCGCCAGCTCCTGGCCTAGGATCCATTTTCCCCTTGGAGATAGGGACCCGTCTGGGGCCATCAGGCCAGGTGCCGAGTAAAGCTCCCCATGGTGAAAAAAAACAAAATTTCTGTGCTGGCACCAGCCTCTGAGCCACCTATTAACCACGTGAGCTTTCCATGTCCTCTCCGTGCCTCTCCCTTCCCCCGTAGGGATAGACGAAAACACCACCTGCACTCCCGCTCCCTCCACCAATCGTCCCAGCCCCCTATAGTCCTGTTTGATAGCCTTCAGGCTTCTCTTTTCAAGATCATCACTGCCAGCCTGGACTATCAAAAGCGGGTAATAGTCAGAGGGGCGAACCAGGTTTGGAAGCTTCCTGGTAACGTCTCTGACCCTGGCCCCAGGGAGGCAGCAGACTTCCCTATGCGTGGGGTCAGGCCGACAAATAGGGCCCTCCGTTCCCCTGAGGAGGGAGTCGCCCACAACAATCACCCTTCTCTCTTTCTTGGTGGAGGCAGTCCTGAGGCGTGGAGCCAACTTCCTCACCTCAGGCATCCTCCTGGGTAGGCTTCCTGCCTCATCCTCACCCACCGGTCTCTCAAGCTCCAGGGCCTCAAACCTATTGTTCAAGGGCACCTGGGAAGGCAGCGCCGGAAGGGGAGGGCATCTCCTGCGAGGTCGAGAAGGGACCTGTCTCCATTCCTCCTCAACTCGGAGGTCCCCTCCCTCTGCCCAATGGCAACAGGGCAGGGGGTCCACCCCCTTTTGGGGCATCTCACCCTGGTCCCTCTCCCTCCGGTCCTGCAGGGAGTCACTCCACCAGTCTATCTCCCGCTCGCACTCCCTGATATCCCTCAACCTCTGCACCTCCTCCTTGAGTTCCGCCACCATGCGGACCAGGTCGTCCACCTGCTCGCACCTCACGCAAGCAGTCCCCCTGCCTCCCGCCGATGGCAGCAAGAGGCTCAGACACTCCCCGCATCCGGAGACCTGAACTGCCGCATGTTTGGACGGGCAGTCGGTCTGGGCGTGTACTGACTTCCTAGAGAAAGCACCGTGCCTGGTGGAGACCATTGTAGCCCAGCGACGGGAGAGCGCCCTTAGAGGAGGTGTCCCTATGGGCGGGTGTGAGCGCTCCGCCCTTCCTGCCCGCCCTGCCTGCGCTAACTGCCACGTCACTCCCTGTTTGCCCGCCCTGTTCGCCGCGCTCCTGGTCGCGGAACAGAGGAACAGAGGAAGTCTATAGATTTCCCAAGTCAATAAATTTCTCCCTTTTCATTGACCCCAACTTTCTCCTGCTAACACCTGTGCTGGGAAAGAGATAATACGTTTTTTAGGGAGGGATATGTTGGTGGGATGTTGAGAGCACATGTGCCGACTGGATCTTAAATGGATAATGGCTAGTTTTGCCTTCTTTGTCTATGATAGAGAAATTCAGTTAAGTATTAAGTATTCAGTTAATTATTAGGTTTGGTATGTTTGGTAGTTTATATTCAGCACCCTACTTCACTGTCTGCACAAACAAGGTAATTCTCCTCTTATCCCAGATTTTTGCCCCTATTGTCAACTTCAAGTGTAAACTCTCTGAGGCAAAGCCATTTCTGTCTATATGGGGTTACAGCATCCAGCAGGGCTGGGCCTCGATCATGGCTGGGGCTCTCATGCAGTGCTATATTAGACTATTCTGAAAGGTTGATGTCTTGAGATGGAAGTGTGATTTCTTAAGGGACTGCCCATCGAGCAGGGCTGGGTTTTGAAGATGGCTGACTGATCATGCTTTAAAACCCTAGCAGCCACAGCAGGTCGTACTTTAATACTTATTGGGTGCAGAATTCAACTTTCTATTCCCACTACAGTATTAAAATTGGACAACTCATAAATATACTCCTTAGTTGTGCCCATACATGGCAGCTTCCCCAACACAGTAAAATGCAATGTGGAAGTAAAATTGAACTTGTTTCCACTTCAGCAATAATACACAGGAGCTACCATAGCTTCTTTATCTTCATTTTCTGCATCCAGGAGTGCTAGAAATGCTGTGGCTCTATTGCTTTCATAAATTTAGAGGTATTGAATCTGTCTGCAATTAAACCAACATAAATAAGTAGTAATTCAACTGAAATCAGTGAAATTCACATGGGGTAATAGTTCATGTAAAAGAGAAGAGAATTAGGTTCACCCAGTAAAGATGAAATAATCTCTTATTAAAGGATGGTTTAAAGAATAAAGCAACATTTAAAAAAAATATATATATTTCATATCCTGTTTAAAGGGCATTATTGAGCTGTTGACCACAGCTGCATGAGCACTGCACTGCCCATTTAGATCAGCCCCTTGAACTCCTTGCAAATATTCTGTTCTGTACGGACACCCCAAAACTACAAATTATTTCTCTTATAGGTTAATTTTGTGATTTTCAAAATAATGGCGGCGCAACCAAGGGTACAATCAAAACTGCATTTCCAGTTCATCATAATTCAGTGTACTTTATTTTTACAAAGACTTTAAATTACTTCATTTAGTTGTTTTCATACCCACTTTCTTGCATACTGATATTGATAATTAGTACAATTGTCTCTTCTTTAAAATGAAAAAAAAAAAAAAAAAGAAGAAGAAAAAGACTGTCCAAATGATTTTCTGCTATCCTCAGGCATTCATTAGTGCTGATTAAAAATCAAGTTACAGTTATTCAGGCAGATGTCCCAACCTCAAGAGTTTGATTCAATGAGCTTTTCTTAATATGCAGACATACATAAAGCCAAGAGAGGAAGGGTGGTTGCTCAGTATCTCTTGTAGCCTAAAATGTGTCTTGTAAGCCACACCTAGGAAACCCACGATGGAAACACACACCGTTTACTCAATTTTATCCCAGTGTTGTTTCTTTTTGCCGTAGAGCTTGAGTGATTCCTATTATTCCTGTTATGAGAAGAAAACACTCATCTCCAACCCACTCAATGGGATCTGAATCAGGAAGAGGTTAAAGCCTAGATCCACAAAGAGATTTAAATGTCTAACAAAACATTGCAATTTAGGTATCAAAAGAAAAGTATTACCTTCAGGACACATGCAGGCTATTTGGGTTCTCATCACTGATGTGCTCCTGGGGTCATACATTGTGTACTGGTGTACACCAACTAAGCTGTACTAATATCTGATGGGACAACATGTCTCAGAGGTAAGAAACCTGACCCAGAAGATGCACATTGACTGTGTCTAAGACTGAGCTCCACACTAAACAGCTACCACAGATATATTCATTCAAAGAGATGGCCAGAGAGAAATCAAAAGAGACTGAATCAGCAGGAGTGTTGTGCCAACCATTACACACTAATTTTCACATGAGGCTGCTGCACAAAACTGGGGGATTCAGACCATACCCTCCAGATGTGTATATAAGCCAATGGTTTGGCTAAATGCATTTTCACACAAAGTAAAGAGAAAGTGCATCCCTCTCTCCCCTGGAGACATTGAGGCTTTCCATCTCCTTCCCTGCTCCAAAGAACAGGTGCTGGCCCTTCTCCAAGAGGGGAATACAGGAGTGCTCCTGCTGTGCAGAAGCCTGTCCTCTTAGCTACAGCAGCTCCCTGGAGTACAGGAGCTGGTCAGACTCTGAATCCCCATCAGTGCTTAAAAGTACACCAGATCCACAAATCCTGCTCCCCGGGATACCTCCTTGCTCACTGTACGCAGATAGAAGACCCCGACCAGAACTGTATCCAAAGAAAGAAATGACTCCCAATGTTTTTCTGTAGACTTTCCTCCCTCGAAATGGATGAAATTGGGAGTGTCAATATGAAATAGTTACTTCTCACAGCATCTACTTTGGTAATAATTTCAGAAAAGAAGCGAGATTTAAGACAACTTCTGTGCCTTGTGTTGGTTGGCACGCGGCTCTGGACTGCTAACAGAAGCCAAGAGCCAGGAGCTGCAATGTGCAGTGCTGAAGTGCCTGAGTCCCCATATGGAGCTAGCCCTCATTAATTCATTCAAGAAATCTGTCAAAACGAGGCAGCTGGGAACTGACCCCCAAATTCTTATGCCAGTATCTGAATAACTGAACCATCTTTCCAAAAACGCTCACTTCCTTAGTCAAAGCTGAAGCCTGCTCCCAGCCCACACAAGAGGGCTGCCTGGTTTTGTGCAGACTCTCAGCAGTTTAGGGCTCACTACCACAAGCACCCAAACATGTCAGAAATGTTCCTACAATGAAGATTTTCATTGCAGTGTTGGGGTGAATCCACTCTCCTTCCTCCCACAAATTCTCTTAAGAAAGGCAAAGGGATTAGTCATAGGCGGAAAAAAAAAAAAAAAAGAGCATTAGAAACCGTATGTACACCAGCTATTTCTCAAAAATAGTTCTCTCTAACAAACAAATCACAGCCTTTCAATAGAAACCACTCATGTCTTAGAGCTAGATCTTGGTTAAAACAGGTAAAAGTTGTTACATGGAAATGTCTGTAAACCATACATGTTTTAGTGCATGCATTACTACAGTTGAAATTACAATCAAGCTAGTCACTTAAGGCCTTTAACAGTATCCCTCTCTAAAACGTTGTCTCCACTGCTCATCACAACTGTGCAAAGCTGTAAATCTTTCAGAGGAAAGTTGGAGCCTGAGTGCTTATTGCCTAGCGAGAGGAAAAATCAAGTGAAGACAGGAAGAAGAGTGACCTTGCCCCGGTGACTCGGCAATTGCAGCTCTTAAGATGACACAATGTGCTAACATATTTTGGGGGAAGGAAAAAGAACAACTTATTTCACAAGCAGTGGAAATAATGGCACTTGACTTGCAATGGATTTCCATCCCACGCTATCCACACAACCCAGCCCCTCTTGCAAATACCCCAGCTCTCACACATCACTACTGCTTTCCTACCAAAACCATCCAGTTCTTTTGGGAGTTTATTCAACAGTTCTTCCTTTCTCCCATTCCCTCCCAACCTCTACGCAGCCCGGGATGGCCTGTAGGCAGCCCATGTTGTACTTATATCCACATGATGACTGAGTTGATGAGACAGGGCAAGTGGAGACAAGGGATGATTTCTCCCTGCCTCTTCCCCTGGTCAGGTTAAATAGTTGTTCTTCTCTACGAAGCAATTGATTTCCATGCCACTTGTAGAAAGCTGATGTTTGCAACACTTCTCTGGTTCTGTCTATTTTGATTAAAGTTAGCCAGTGAGTTCAAAAGTTAGGAGATAGGAAAGCCAGAGACTTTTTTTTTTTTTTTTTTTAATTATTATTATTATTTGCCTTCCCCTCCTCTCCTCCCCAAGAAAAACAGACATTAAACATCTCACAGGCATCTCCATGCTTCAGAAGTCAGTGTCACAAAACACTTAGTTATTCTGCCTCTTGTCTAGTCCACCACAGACCTCTTTCAGATGTTTTTCTTTTTCGGTTCTTTTTTATATGCTCATATTTCTGAGCTCTGCAAGGTTTTCTTGCAAATAAATCAGTCATCCATGGACCCTACTGTGTTTTAATTAAAAACCTGAAACCATCAATCATGTCAATCTTCTGATTTGAAAAAAAACATATATATTTATTTCCAAAGGAAAAAATATCCATTTATTACAATGTCTGAAAATAAGATGAGGATGCCTTCAAGACAAATACAAAGGTATCAGTTAGTATGTGCTAGGAATACACACATTTGAGCCTCATCTCTTCCTTCTGCACTAAAGCATTAGGTAAGCAGCTTGATAAAATAAATTATTACTGACATGCAATAACCTTACCTGCTCAACCCAAAACTCACAGAAAACCAGAAAGTCCAAAGAAAGGAGGCCCAACTTTGAAATTACAGGCAAGATCCATGGAGGACCTCCAGTTTAAGGCCCTCGACTTATGCAAATTGCTTATGAATGGGTTTCACTTCAAATATATGATTAGTCATGGAGCTAAGTAAATAACTTCAGCAGACTCATCTAATCTGTGTACTTCCACAGCCCTCACCATGTACCATCTTTTAATACTCACATAGATGCAGGACAAGTGGGTTTAATCCTTTCAACATTGTATGAGAAAAGAGGACTAACTGAATTCATTTTACAGGAGAGGTATGGGGTATATCAGTGTGCCTAAGAGTTGGCAAACTCTCACAAGCAGGGCTGTACTGATTAAACAGGACTTTGCCAACCAGGTGAGCAGCAGAACCAGCATTTCAAACATCACCACCACATCAAGTCTAGAAGACAGAATGCAAAAACCAATATTAAGAGATAAAATAAAAAAGAAGCTAACAGCACCATTTTTGGTAAAACATATATTTTGCATTTCTTTATGGTGCACCCCACTAACCAACAAGGAAATGTCTCTCTACAAAATGCTAGCCTTACAAAGGCATTTGAAATCTTTGGGGAAAAAAAAATCAAAAAAAAATTCCCCCCCAAATAGAAATACAAACATTGAAATACACTTTGAAGAGTTGTAGAAGAAGCATCAAGAGAATTGCCTACAAGAGGCAAGCTAATTTACCCAACTCTCGTTTAACATTACAGCATACCAGTGTTGTAAAGGCAAATGCAAGGGCCATGCTCATTAATACCAGAAAAGGCTAGTGCAAATTTGATCTGAATCAGGTGTGAGAACCCCATTCCATTTCTGTCAGATTCAGCAGAGCGCACAATCAGGTGTTTTATCCCAGATATTATTTTTTTCTTCCAGATGCTGGCTATGCAAACACACCGTGGCAAGAAGCAAAGCAGCAGCTACAGACGCACCTGCCCGCACACAGCACACCGGCATTAATATTTACCTTCACATCATTTTAACCCCTTAGAAGCAGGAGCGCCAGCCGGGACCGGTCCAGCAGTGATGCTACGAGGCCGCAGCATCCTCGCTCCCTACAACCCCGCTTCGGCACTTCCCGGAGCCGCAGCCTAAAGGGCGTGAACCCGACCGTGAGCTCCGAGCTGGGGGGAGCCAGGGAAGGATGCTCAAGTTGGCGAAGTGCAGGACCAGAGGGATGCTGCCCCGGGGCGGGGAGAGCTGCTCCCAGCCACAGGTTTAGGGTCGGGGCTGCTGCCCGGGAGCAGCCGAGGGGGAGCAAGGCAGTTTACCGGTCTTACCTTGGGCCCTTTGCCGCCGGAGCAGCGAACGTTGTTGGTCACCCCGGCCGTCTGGTTCATGCTGGGGCCGGCCGGGAAAGTTGGGCTGGTGGGGCTCTGCGCCCCGCCGGGCGGACGGACAGGGCGGGCTGTCCCCGCACCGGGACTTCGCCCCCGGGCGTAAGGCTTGGCGAGCTGGCTTCCCGGCTTCCCAGCTCCAAACCCAAACCCAAAGCAACCCCCCTTCCCCACCCGGCCTCTTCTTTCCCCCGCCCTCCAAAAGCAGAGGCGAGGCGAGCGCGGCTCTGCCCGCCCCCAGCACTCCGGGGCCGCCGCTGCGGCGGGGGGAGGACGCGCAGCTCCGCGCCCCTCGCCCCGCACAGCCCCACTGCTCCGGGTTTATCCCGACCTTTCCCCCGACCCCGGCACGGACACTGGGAAATCACGTTAAAAACCTCAAGGCTTCCACCACGATTGAAGATTTTATATATATATATATATATATTATATATATATATATATTTATTTATTTATTTTTCCTCCCCCCTTTCCGTGCTCGGGGGGGGGGGCGGTTAAGCCAGCTGTTTGCAGTGGAAGAAAAGGTGGGTTGTGTTTTGCTGGAGAGATGTTTACTTTCTAATAAGCCGTGAAATTTACATCTTACTTTTTTTGTTTGCTTTTGGTAGAATTCTTCTTCCAAGGGTGCTGGAGTTCAGGGGTTTTAAGAGGAAGTGGGGACTGTACAGCCAACTATGCTTTGCTAGTAAAAAATTTGGTGTTTAAGTTAAAAAAAAATAAAGTAAATAAAAATCCGCATCACAAGTCATGATCCAAACACATTCTGCTAGCCCAGTTCCAGCCCTCCAGTTCAGCCCATGAAGCCAGATGCTGCCCCTTCTGTTCTCGCAACAAAAACTTGTAAAATCCAGTTTTCAAAACAGGGAAAAGAGCATTAAATAAATAAATAAAAGCCCTACCTCTGAGTAAGATCTGCCTAACCAAGACTAAAAGCATGCACACTTAAACTCATGAAATTTTTTGTTTTCCTAAGGATTCAACTATCCAATCAAATTAATGAAGACATTTTTGGTGCATTTCTATTACATACTTAAAAACCTTTAAATAAATAAGCTCCTTCCTGGGTGTTGCTTCTTTCTTCAGGGAAGCAAGCGTGGGCCATAGCGCAGTGCCTTAGGGAAAGCACAAGTGCCCGGGTTGCCCACCAAGCACAGAGCAAACGCTGTTTTGGAGAATCCCAGCTCCTCCAGTTCTGAAGGTTACACATCCTGTCACATGCTTAACTGGCTAAATCTTCTAGCTGCATAGCTAGAACAGGCTTAGAGAGACTGTTATGGAAGCCAATAGCAGAAGTGTAGTTAAAAGGTAAATTTAATTAGAGCTGTAAGCCTTTAAGCTCTGATGTAGGAGAGAGGTCCCAAAGCCTTAGCGTGTTGTCAGACTTCCCTCCGTGGCAGGATGGCTGTATGTTTGATGTGCCCTGGTGGCATTATAGTCTCGTGGGAGTTTGTTGTGCTGGGCACACAGATGTCCCTGAATTATTTGCAGTTGTATGAATGCGCAGAACAGTTTTCAAAAGAAGAGCTGGGCAAGCAGAACTGCCCAAAGAGATGCATGGCAAACCCTTCTGACCACTACATGGAACAGGGGAAAAAAAACCTGTTCTCCTATGCTGCCTCTCAAGCCAAGTTCTTCAGGGACAAAAAAAGGAAAAAAAAAAAAGCTCCTGCCTATGCATTCTCTTCCGTACACAACAAACCCTTTGCATCACACAGACTGAACATAGGAGTGTCATCCCATGCTCGTTCAGCACAGGTTTGTTCTGAAGCAAACCAGGATAGGAGACACCACTCCACTACCGTTTCCGAGGAGTAACTCCCTCTTCCCTCCACAGCCAGTCCACTAGAGCAGGCAGGGAGCCTATTTTCACCACAGGGCAAAGTTTGTCTTATGCCCTGGCAAGGAAGAGCCAGGGAGTCTCCCCTTTCCTCTCCTTATTCCACTTAACGCCTGCCCAGAGCCCCACCTGCAGGACCCCCATCTGCCCCTGAAATTGAGAAAAACCTTACAGCATTGGACCTCATTTCTACATGGGAAAGAACAGCTTCTAATTAGGTTAGTGGAGAAAATGCACTCGCTTTCAGAAATATGAGTTAGCTTGTTGATTTTTTATTAACCCTTGGAAAAAAAAAAACAAAAAACAAAACCTACTTAATGAATAGTGGAAGTGCAGCCTTTGAAATTCAGAAGATGTCGATTCAATTGCAAACTCTGCCCAAGCCTATATGATCTCAGGGGAAAAATAAAAATAGAATAAAAATAGAATAAAAATAATAAATTAAAAACAAACAAACAAACAAAAATCTTCTGTCATTAGTGAGATGGGAAGATCCCACCTCTGCCCACCCACTTACAGCTCCCTTAAAGTGGGACATACCCATGCAGTCCTACAGGGTCCAGCATAATTTGTCCCTTGTTTCAGCAAAGGCCCCTAAGTACCACGAAAAACAAATGTGAAATCATTACAGTCTGTTGTTCTTTACACTAAAGTCTTATATATCTAGAAAAGAACAGACAATGCCACGAGCTGTACAAAGTTTTAAAGTGCATATGAGAATTGTAAGTGATTTATAGATTAGTATTCGAAGACAGTTCAGTGAAGTGTGAAGGAACAACAATATACTGTCATATAAGCTACAGCACATAAACATCCCTCGGCATTTTACACTTTGAAAAGGATTATACATAAGCTCAGCTGAGAAGGGTATTAAGAAGGAATCTCAGTCATACTTTTTGGGAACATTTAGTAAGACAGCTAATCTGTCTTTGGAGCTGAGCTAAAGCTATGCAAAATGGATACAGGGAAATTCACACAATCATGACATAAGATTTTTAAAAAAATTAAAGCTAAAACTAGATCATAGAATTTTAATAATGTGTTGAGTGTTTTTTTATGAGTTCTTCAAATTTATACTTCACAGACAAACTCTGTAAAACTGAAACAAAATAAAAATAAGAGATTTCCATATTTATTCTGTCTCTACAATTTGAGGCTTTTGGAGAAACATCCAGCATCACAGATCTCAATATTAAATAGCAGGACTGCAAACCATTAAATTCAACTAGTTTCAAGTTCCAGCTCAGAATTAGATGAAATATGCCCCCACATGTATAAGTTATTTCTGGGAGCCTGTTTTGATCTAAATTTTAGCTGAACGGGGCATAGTATCACTGCTCTGTGAACTCCAGGGGCTTCCAAGTTTTTGCAATAATATGGCAAAGACATAATACTTTCATTTTCCTTTTTTGACATTTACAGTAGAAAGCTGCCCAAGGTAGCCTAAAACTCAGTATTTCACCACTCTGCAATTTTTGACGTCACTTGTGATGTAACCAGGAGGGAACATCCATTTTGTACAGGTCAAAAAGCAGAGCACAGAGCCACAGAGAGTCTAATATGAACTTGCACAAAAGTCAAAGCTTTGTAGAAATGGTGAACAGTCACCTAGGCAGAGAAACGTGATTAAAAGCATGGTTTAAGGAAAATGCTTAGAAAGATAAGAAGTCAACACACAGCAAGCTCAGAGAAGTTGAGAGCAGAGGAGACGAGGAGGATGTGAAAATTGAGACCACGGTGTGCTAAAGAACACAACTCTAAAAATCAATGCAATGATGGATCAGGAATGAATGCAAAAAGCACAGCACGGGAAGGCTATAATTAGATGATTTAGTCATAGCCAGAAGCCTGACTGAGCTTTTTGAATCCACTGAAGTGGACACAGGTAATGCAGAGTTTGGCTTGATCATTACAGTTCTCATGACAGCAACACAGGGAGGTTCACAACATCCTTTAGTCTCTGTTAAGGCAATACAGGTAAAAAGAAAAAACACCAGTACATACAGAGTACCCTCACACTACGGAAAAATTCTGCATGCAGACAAGGCTGAGCATCTTCTGCTGCAGTTGCATTGCTGGGACCACTGACACGGAGTCAGCAAAATGCAGGAGAGCAGGAATAACCCCAGCAGCACTTGGACCTGTTCTGTCCACACTGCATTTGGTGGCTCTGCAGTGAAATCACAAACAGCTGCTCTCCACACTCACTTCTTACCACTACCAGAAGCAGGGGTTAATCAGAGCTAGCGTAGTGACGAGAAAAATGAACTTTAAGTCTTTCCCGAACAGAACCATCAATGTGGACTTCCAGGCTTTGTGAGCAGGAAGGGAAAGAGGTGACCAAAGTTCCCCAAAAGCTCAAGCATGAGCAGAGACTCAACAGACTACCAGGACTTATCCATGCTGACTGTAACTTAGGGTAAATGTCAAACTGATGCTGCCAGTGCAGAGCCCAGCTTGGTCCGGTAATCTTCCCCCTCAAAGCTCAGAGTTCAGAGCTGACACGAGGGCATTTAGAGCTAGCTCACAGCGTCTCTGCAGTCCCTTGCAGGCTGCGGTGATGACAGGTTGTAAACCTGTTCCTGAAAGAGGCTGACCCAGTGAGAACCTGATGAGTGTGTGAGAGCCACAAGTTTTTGGTATCATTCTTCTCCTAGCATGCTGAAAACAGCTCGAGTGGTCACCAAGCCTGTCCTGTCTCCTCAGTTACATTTTCCAACTCTTCTTTTGCCTGATCTGTTGTGCACCCAAAACAAGCAGGAAAAAGGGAGCTTAAAAAGTAAGCAGCGATTAATACCATGGATGCTGGACCCCTCAACTTGCCCAAATATCATCCCACCTTTCCCTGCCCACTTATCTCAGCCTGCCATGGTGATTCAGGAGGAAGTAGGGGCTCAAACACTTGAGCACTAGCATGGTATCTAGGATCTGGGCTGCACCAGGGCTGTACCAGGGCTGTTAAGGCTTTGGAGCAAGGGCAGCAGTCTAGATTTGATAAGGGACTTCAATGGAACTGAAACAAGTTAGTTAGAAAACAGCCAATCTCACTTTGGTGTTCTGTACCTCCAACAGGCTCCTAAATTCAGTGGGCACCAGGGATTCCCTGAAAGTCCATTCTGCAGCACTCTACCCATATTCCTTGAAACCAATGAACTTGTCCAGCAAAGAAATCAGGTTTTATAAGGCTAAAGAGCACATGCCCGGGGTGACCCTCATCTACAGAGCACCGTTAAGGGCATTTTCTTGGTATTTCTTCATTTGTGCCTGCTTCTGGAACTGCACTGTATTTTACATTACATAGCTGCTGGGTAAGCAGTCCTTTGGCCAGATAAGTTAACACTCCCAGGTGAATGCCCTAACTATTAGGAATGTTTTAAGCATGGCATTATTAAGTAATAATTTACTCATCTAATTTAGTCTACTAGGTCTCCTTATTGAGGAATGTTATTCATCAGTACCACTCTAGCTCTCATTCTAATTTATTTATACTTAATGGCCTTTCAAAGACATCTCTCCACATTACTTTCAGGCTCAAGAATATACGTGGAATATTAAATCATATCATGATATAGGATGTTACAAAAATATTGCATAATTTATATAGATTAATCTTATATACTTATATACAGATTAAGTCTTATAAACATAAGAAAAATCATCCAATAAACCCTGCCATGAAGTGTTCTTGAGGCTAGATTAAGGCTACATGAGGCCTTTTAATTTAATAAATCAATAAGAAAATTTCATTCAAGTTTCACCTTTGCAAAAGAAACAAGCTGTTTAAAGCTGATAAAAGATTAGTATATGTGTATCGAAAATGAATATCTGTATCTAGCTAAAGCTCTGGTACTACCTTCTTCAAATGGGTGAAAGAGAATTCTGCAATGATGCCATAATCTTGCTGTCCACAAGATGGTGTAACATTTTGGCCATGCATAAATTGGGTGACAAGTTCAAAGAGCATTGCTGACCCTTCACCAATCATCGGTTAGATATTTTGAAACTTCAGGTCACTTTTGACAGCCAATATGTACAAAATCCATTAAAAAAAAAATAATAAAAGCTCTATTTCAAAATTCTTCGGAGAAAGTTTTTCATTACAGCAAGTCAAAGGAATTTTTTCCTCATTAAAAAAAAAAAAATGAAGATTTTGGGAAGAAAAAAATAATCCAAGTTTTCAGGGAAATATTTTCATTGAGTACAAGATTCAAAATATCTCATGATAAGTCGAAAAGTGGTTGAAAAGATTTCTTCAGGTTTTCATAGGAGCAGTAATTCAAGCCCATTTCGCTGGACTTCTCAGTTTCATTTCATCTCTTGTGATGTTTAGCGGTCATCTTTTGGAAATGAAGCAATCAACCCAGCCCAAGGTCTGCAGTCCCTCTGTGAACCCTGAACATCAGAGAAGGATAAAGGGACTTGTATCCATAAAACCAGTTTTTATATATATTTATATATATATATAAATAAAAGATTTAACAGTCTTCACAAGTAAGAACATTAAGACTTTCCAGAAAAAAAAATAATATAAGTCTTGCTCACCCCCCTATAAAAATGATCTGGAGTGGGAGAAAATCCATTTTGCCCTTATTGAGTTGAAAACACAGTATTTATCACGGGTCAATTTTGATGGAAAATTCTGAAGCAGCCTTAGTTTTCATTTTTGTTCTGTGTGAACTACTTTTTAGCATGAAGGATGTGCAACACGCAGTATCCCCAGGGCAAGTAAAGCATTTACTTAAATGGAAATAGAATACCAAAAAAAATGAGATGTTTTAAGGCAAGATTCTTGAAAACAGATGAGTTACTTTGAATGCTTCAGTTACCTTCCTCATTTTCACAAAGTGCTAGCCATGAGCTTCCACTCCCTAAAATCAGGTGCTTTTAAGACAACTTTTTAAGACAACTTGCATTAGGCTCCTGTAGAATAGCTGCTTCTGAATTCATTGCGTTTTAACAGTTTATTTGGGCAACCTGCAGTGGAAATCAAGGTAGAGGATGAGCAAGATAAGACCTACCAGCTTACAGCATGTACCTCCAGTTTGTGGAGGCTTATACAACAGCCCCCAGCAGACAGCCAGTCCCCACACCTCCACCTGGGCAGGCCCTTCTGGTGAGAAAGGACTTTCCTTTCCACTTATCCTCCTCAACTTGACTTAGAAGAGAAAGCTCAAAAATTAAATGATTCAAAATGATTCAACTCAAAACTCATACAATTTGCTGTAAAATTGCCACGTGAACATTTGTGCATTTGTTAGTCAGCGGCAGAAACCCTCCTTTAACTGTGTAAAATCTGGCTGGGAACACCTCATTGTCTTCCAAGGCATGCTGTTAAAAGCTCCAAATGTTACAAGAAGGCAGGGGAGGGAAACAATTAGAAGTTCAAGTATTTTAAACTCTGGTATTTGAAAACCACACTCAGGTGCACAGAAACACAAATAACCTGGTGAAGCTCACATTAGCCAGAGGGATGAACGATTTACCAGGTCAGT
Source organism: Cygnus olor (assembly GCF_009769625.2). NCBI lineage: Eukaryota > Metazoa > Chordata > Aves > Anseriformes > Anatidae > Cygnus > Cygnus olor. The sequence goes on along the minus strand of NC_049170.1, from coordinate 8,083,049 downwards.
TTGGTACAGCTGTGATTAATGTGAGGTGAGCCAGAGTGGAATATCAATTGTGCCTTATTTCAATACTGTGAGATAACCCAACTCAGTGGCCTGAGCCTTGGAATAGAGCCCTAGGTTAAGGTCCTGTCCCCACTGTGGCTACCACAAACTCTAAAGTCAAAGAGCCTAAAAACATATTTCTAGAGAACACTGTAGGAGGTCCCTGAAACAACATGGAACTGAAATTATCAAACTATCACATAACGTTCATAGTGATTGCCCGGGAATCTACTCTCTCTTCCATCTACCATTTCTTAAGCATTTTACTTTGCACTTTCAGTATAAATTTAATTGGCTTGAAAATAATTTACCTTACTATTACACAAGATGTTGTTGAAGTCCCCATGCACATCATCAGTAAGATAACAGTAAGAGAAAAGTTACTGCTTACCACTTACACTTGAAAAAGAAAAAAGAAAAAAAAACACAAGGCAAACAAAATAACAGGAAGAACTCAGACACAAGACACATGTTGGCAACCATTACTGAAACACTAAAGGCCTTACTAACACCAATGTTCTGCTTTGCAAAACAAGTCCATCTGCTGAAAAATAGAGATGACTGCTGCAACCTAATGGACAGAAAAATCAGGAGTAAATGAGCTGTATTAATTTTGTACTGAAAGTCAAACCTTAGTCAGGTCTTCCTTCCCCCTTCAGCAACAGTGCACTAGAGGGCAGGATTTGGCCTTGAAAACACATCTGGGGGAAAGTTTTGCTTACCTCCCACATTGGATGGATGGCTGTGCTGCACAAGAAGATGGATTTGGGGATCCTCTAACACAGATCAGGATGCAGCTCATGCTCTATATTGCAATTCCAAATCTGAGCTTTAAGACAGACCCTGAAAGGTACCTGAAGATGAGCTCAGTTTCACTAGTTAAAATCTTTTTGTTCTATATAGTTCAATACTCATAAGACTTTCTGGAGCTCTGGAGTTTCAGGGATGATCTCACAAGACTTCAAACACAGCTTATGGTGGCAAGATTTAGCTGTTCATCCACTGAATGTAACACCCTATGTATCTTATGGTCGATATGTTCTTACTGAAGCCTGGCTTTAGCCATGTATTAGTCATAGAATGGTTTTGGTTAAAAGGAACCTTGAAGATCATCAAATCTCAACCCCTCTGCCATGAGCAAGGACACCTCCCACTAGCCCAGGCTGCCCAAAACCCAATCCAATCTGGCCTTGAACATTTCCAGGTATGGGGCATCCACAGCTTCTCTGAGAAACCTGTGCCAGTGCCTCACCACCTTATAACGAAGGATTTTTTCCTTATATCTAATGTAAATCTACCCTCTTTTAGTTTAAAGCCATTACTCCTTGTCCTATCACTACACTCCCTCATAAGTCACGGACAGATGTTTAATGAAATAGAGCTGTGAGCGTATTCTCTTTCTTCTCATCCTGAGCTCCCATCCCTCAGATTAACCTGGCCATTAGTCTGCACCTGGGTCCCTCCCTCCCTCTGCTATTCAGCTGCAATTACCCCAGTGCTTTCCACCTGTGGTCAGAAAGTTGCTATGGAACTTCTAACCCAACCAGTGCCAGGGACAGGTGTGTTGGTTGGGTCAAGCCTATGTCCTTCCAAAAGAATCCTGAGGCTGCAATCAGCCCTTGGATTATTTGTCCTTTAGGTCAATTGGAACAGGTTGCCCAGGGAGGTGGTGGAGTCACCATCCCTGGGGATGTTTAAGGAAAGGTTGGACATGGTGCTTAGCGACATGGTTCAATGGGTGACATTGGTGGTAGGGTGATGGTTGGACCAGGTGATCTTGAAGGTCTTTTCCAACCTTAATGATTGTATGATAACTACCGACACAATGAGGTAACATCTTCAGGCACCCCAGTAGCATCTCAGAGTTAATAGTTTCTATATAGTCTGCTGCCAAAGGCTGTCAGACATCAATAAAAGCAGTTATACCCAAAAGTACCCTTACAGGGCAAAAACCAAAAACACAATTTATAACATACCCTATTTAACAGGGCATTTCAGCCTCTAAGTCTATTGTTGGTCTGGTTTAGTGACTTTGTGTGTTGTGGATTTGTTTGTGTGTTTTTAAAGCAGGCTGTGTTATCTCTGCAGGTATAGTTGTTACCTGTGGTATTGCTGTGTGGGAGCAACTTTCAGTTGCCTGAGAAGACAAGCGAGGTAGCCCACAACACATACATTGAGGACAGTTCACAAGCAGTGAGGGAAAACCTTTGAAACAACAGATTTTCCCTGCATCAAGTGCAGCAAATGAAGCAAACATTGCTAAAGCAGTTACCAGAAGAATTAATCGTGTTGCTGTGCAAGTGTTAGCAGCTTTTCCAATTTATTTTTTTTTCCCTTCCTGGATGCTTTCTGATGTCTTTATCAAAATGTCTACAGAAAAAAAAGTTCCTTTATATGGACTTTTATATAAAAGAGGAGAATGTATAGGAACACAGGGAAAACTTGACAAGAATGCTCTTGTTAACTTAAACAGATCGATACTTAACAGCCAGCTACTTTGAACCATAGACTCTGTCTAGGCTCTCCCCACCTTACTTCCATATAAGAAATCAATGAGTAATAATTTGTACTCTAACACGTTATAGGAACTCAAAAGAATTCATCACAGTAAGATGAAAAAGCTTGCAATACAGACAACACCTAATTCTAATTAATATTAAGGGGGTGTTGTCTAGTCTTTTAAACCAAAAACTAAGTGCAGTTTGTGTACTTAAAGTTGTAAAACCTCATAAGGAATGTGGTCTCTGTTAATTACAGTCTTCTGGGAAGGGAATGGGGGAAATTAAGTTGATCTTTTTAGTGATGAATTATTCAAAATGAAAAAATAAAAACAATTGACTGCAGCATTAGAGTCAAGCCCTACACATTGGTGGTTCTATAGCAACGCACGCATACTCTTAATCTGACAAATAAATTAAGCCACTGGGGTGTTCTTGCTGACATGTTACATTTAGAATTAATCAGTGCAGGACTGATTGGGAGGTATGTTATTAAGAAAGTTGTTACAAATATAAAACTCTTATTTTCCTCATTAAAAGTTAGGCAGAAACAACACCCAGCATTAGCGATCATTGCAAGTGCACAATTACTTGTAACAGAAGTAGGCTCAAGTTGTTGTTTTAAAGTCACCATACCCAGTCTTACATTCTATTCAGGAAAAGTTTCTGGTAAGGCCATCTCAAGAATGAGTCTATAGGATGGTAAAATAAAAAAGAGATCAGAATTTCTACATGTCATATGCAGTGCAGATATGATCTTAAGAATATAGGTAGCATACACAGACAACACAAATTTTAGGGTCAAAGACTATCAAAAATGACTCAGCACATACATTTCTTTAGTGTTATAATCAGCAATGTGACTGCTTTAACTATTTGTTCTGAAGTACTGACTACAGTTAATGGAAACACCTACCTATTTGACGCTGTAGGCCACACTAAGTTCTTAAAAACAGAGATCTTAAACTGCATTCTAGAAATCATCCACAAAAGTCACCACAAAGAAAACAAACATATGATGAAAGGAAAAAGAAAAAAAAAAAAAAGTGAATTCCACCGAACAAAAGCTACCACATGAGCCTTTCTCCAGATTCTTTCTCCCACCCCCCACCTTTTCTCCCCAGAGTTGATTTTTTGTCCTTGAAGAAAACAATACACATCTTCCAGGTTAATTAAAGATCTTCATATTTCCTCACACAGCAGGCAGCACAGCCAACATAAAAAAAGTTTTTGTGGGAATTAGTGGAGGACAAGCACGAAGGAAATCACAAGAGAGAGCCTCACAAACATAAAAGAAGCAAAGACCAGGTTCTTAAGAATGTAGCTTTCTGGTCTTCAAAATAGTATAAGGCTCAGCTGAAACATTTGTTCTGGCTGGGATGTTTGTAACAGCTCTCCTCCATTTAGGTTCTCTAGTAGGGACTGGCTTCATGCTGCAGCCCTTTTCTCAGTGAGGAATTGCTGTGATCTCAATCCCTCCTCTCCCAGGCTATTCTCAGGAATCTTGTAATAACTCTGAGACTCTTAACTCTCCATCCAATTGAGTTTAAAATGGCCAGTCCCTTGAAAAGGTTTTAGGGAGGAACAGACCAATGCATATGTAAAAGCAGAGACGTGCACCCAGACATGTACAGTGTGGACATTTATAAATAGATACAACTGAGTTGAAGGATCAGCCATGTGTCTGTTGGTAACTATCTTATTTATTCTCAAGATGTTAATTCCTGATGAACAATGATACAGATTTATTGTGAGTTTCAGTAGGTGATTTTAATTCCAGCCTTGTAATACAATATTACTAATTTTCTTATATATATGACAAAGTCCAACCCAATTTGACATCTAGTGGACAATCAAAGCCTGTATTCTTACTCAGTCTTACCTTTGGAGCTGTGGAGTGGAAGAAAAGTAAACTGCAATTCATCCTCTGATTGTTTTTGAGATACATTACAAAAAAAAAAAAAAAAAAGTTATTATTCAGGCATTAAAATTAAGCAGTTTTTAGCTGTTAGCTATTGCTGCTCTAGTGCAATGTCTGGCATTTCTGTGAACTCTGTAAACTGAATGAGGCAAGAGGTGGCAACTGAACAGGAAGATCTTTATACTGTAAATGTTTATTAGGGTACAGAAAAAGAAGGTTAAACTTACAGAACAATCTGATTTGGGGGTCAAATCATGTAGTCAGAAATTAGGACTTTAAAGGGTCTATGACTAGAAAAATAAAAAGAATGAAGAGAGGATTCAGTCACTTCTTATATTTGTGTCAGGAGTAGATTGAAATTCAACAGATTTTTCTTGATGGATTAGCACCCTTTTCTTAAAAAAATGTAGGTACAACTGCAGTACGTATGTATAAAAGCATTGGCTTTACATTTTTTTTGCAGTCTGATTGATAAGAAGGCTTTAGTGGGGTGTTGAATTGAATTGTTTGTTATAAGGTCTGGGAAGTGGCAGACTAGAATTTTCACCCCTCTAATTCTATTTTCCTTATGGTTTTGATCTGGTTTTACCTGTGGATTGATTTTCTCTGGCAGATAGATTTGCCTGACATCTGATTCTGCCCAGCTAAGAGAACACTTAAATCACCACTGCACCTAACCTCTCTCCTTGCAATTGTCAGTGTATTTACCCTCAAAGATGCTATTTTCCCCTGTGAGAGAGGGGTAATGGAGACACTGAGGACACAATCCAAAGAAAGCCGCAACACTCACTGTTGTCCTCTCACCCAATTCTGGAGTTAGTGAAAGGCAGGGTATCTCTGAATGTTAAAAATCCCAATGTACCTCAAATTCTCTGTGGGGAATCAGGAGAACTGCCTGGGGAACATGGAAAAGGTTGTTTTTGTCCATCCACCTCACCCTCTGGGCTGGTGGGCATCTTGCTGAGGCTGGCTTGCAAAAAAACATGCATCAGAAGCTGATTCCTTCAAAATCAGCTTGAGTTGGGAGTGTGGTTTCCATGTTTCAGAAATAACCAGCTTCTTAAGGCACTCCACCAGTACCTGGTGGACCTGAGTTTGGCTCTCTTTTACTACAGATGATTATGGGCACATCCCCTGTCCCAATGCTGGGGTGTGCACAGGTTTTCTGAGGGGGGCAGCGAGGTCTGGGTAGCAAGGAAGTCATTCTCATTTGCTCTTGTTGCAGCTTCTCCATTGCATTTTGAATAAAGATCCTCCAGACAAAGATCATGGCCTTTGTGTGCCTGTTGGTTTAGGCACTTGCTTGCAGAAGGAAAGGCCATTAGCTTGCTTGCTTGGTGGGTAGTAAAGGTTTTAATGTGCTCAGAGGCGATGCTGGTGCTTTGTGGCTACTGAATGATCCGACACAGGGTAAGTGTGATACTTAAGCTTTGCCACTACTGCAGTATATCCTTCATAAGGCAGTATTGATCTCTGCTGTATTTCTCAAGGAAAGAATAGAGCTCAGAACTCAATCCCAAATAGAAGAAGGTGATGCATTAAGTGCTTGAACTGTGGAGAGAGCGGGGTTTAAGAAACATGTCTGTCTGCTGCATCTCTTCTGACAGCACATACACTTTCCTAGTCTGGTTGTGAAAATCCTTTTGAGACATTCCTTTTCTCCAGGCACTGCATGGGACAACAAGTTGATGTCCCATCAGAAGTCCAAGAGCCAAATATTCAAACCCTTCATGGGCCTAGTGGGCCAAGGAGGATAAAAGGCTGCTCCCACTTCTCAAGACATCCTTGGTAAAACGAGAAATTGGACCTGGGTCAGCCCTCTCCACCACTAGACCATTTCTTCTGTCAAAGGAATCAATGTAGGAGGTAATAAACATTGTCCTAAGGCAGTGATTTTGGTGTATCCATTAATACAGGGCCTTATTCATTTGACACTACACCATCAATAATTAGTTCAAATAAATTGAATCTTACCAATACAGAGCTGACTGCAGTAATATATGATCTTAATCCTTCCTTAGGACTCACATAAATGTGCATGATGACTTCTATAACTATACTTTGTCATGAAAGTTAATATCACCACTTAGTTTCCTTCTTTCTTTCATGGTGCAGCTCTTCTTGGTTTAAGTGGCATTTGTGCCCATTATATACAAATATTATAATTATATGTTACAGGTTATTAGTTGGTATGCTAAAAATAACAGCAGGGAAAGCAGGAAATGTTACATTGCAAATCTCGTTCCTGCTCTGCACGTTATGAGTTAGCATCTAATATATTTTATTCATAATTAAACAATGGCAAAGCTCCTTTGCAGTGCTTTGTTATCCATTTGCAAAGAGGCATTGCACCGCATCAGTCTTGTGATGAGATGCCACCAAACAAAGTCATTATGGCAAGAAGGAATCTAGGGAAAAGATATTAACTGGTTTCAATAAATAAATAAATAAATAAATTAATTAATTAAAAGAAATTCTAGGCTTATTAGCTTTCCTTACATAGCAGACTATCCATTTTACAGCCTAACTGAAGGAACTTTAAGCCTCCTTTAAAGAGAGCAGAGCTAATATTCCAAGATCTTGAGGTGCACAGTCAGTGTCTCAGCTGAATACAGTGGAAGAAGTCATGCAGTATTAACAAAAAGAGTTATAAAAAAGCCTTGCTGAAGTCTATTTCTCACCCAAATTTGGTTGCAAAAGCCAGCAGTCTTGAAAAGAGGCCTGCATAATTGCAAGTGCCTTTACAATCTATTTATTTACAAGAACAAAAATTGTCCTTTCATGTGTAAATTTTATCATATACAAATAATAGTTTACACGATTTGGCTGCATAGTGAGCCTCCATGTTCATAAATATGCATTAGGACCAGGCTTCAGATTAGAGAAATTTGATCCTGCAAGGTCTTACTGAGCTCTGCAAAATTGAAAACTTTTGTTACTCGGATGTTGCTTTAAAGTATTTTGACTGAAAATTTGCCTGGGGGTTTGCAGGGGGATAAAACAAGAGGAAAATTTGTCCCATTGGAATGATCTTCCTGGTGTCATTGCTACCATTGCAGTCATATTAGAAGGAATTGCTGGACAATTTGTTCTGAGAATTTTGAAAGTGCAGTGGAATTCCGCTGGAGGATTTTGTAATGATCATGCAACATTAGTGGGTACTCAGATTTGAAGGGAGTTCATAAAGTAATGAACTGATTCATTCAAATTAGGACAGAAGAAGATTCAATCACAGGTGTTTAGGCATGAGTATTCACTTTCGAGTTAATCAGATAAGGAGAAAAAAGAAGAGAGGGGAACATGGATGGTGAAGGTGACAGAAAGGAGCAAGAATATTTGGAGCCTTTTTGCCAGTTTGGGATGGAGATGTGGTAGCAGAATAAATGAGCTTGCATTCTTAAGGATGTAATACACTCCACAGTTTTAAGGAATAAAAAAAAAATTACTCTTTTCTCCTTCATGGAAGTCTGTTACTTTACAGCATTATTTGTTTTTTTTTTAATTATTTTGTTCACTCCTCTATTTTGATCTGTGATTCAAAACACTGTGTTCTGAAACTCTGGCTTCTTTCAGAGCCACTCTTCCAATACAATTCATGGCAACTCATCATGTAGCAAGGAACAGTGGGACACACTTAGGTTTAACAAGTGTTTACATCTCTTTCTGTCTCCCATCATTAAGGTTGTGCTTAAATGTTTTGTGTATAAGAACAGCCAGGTCCTTTTCTGGAGCCAAGTGAGAGTCCATCCTAAACACGGCCCAAGGAGGACTCAGTTTCAGACATCTGTCAACAGCCCACCATGCTGGGACACAGAAGAGAGTGTAGAGAAGGGAAATGGACAAAGGAGGATTGCTGAAGACTTCTAAAATATAAAAGATGGTACCCCATAGGATTAAGTGGCATTGCGATGACATAACTCAGGATGTCCATAATGCTGAATGGAACTGTGAGCTAGTGTGAGGACATATAGATTTTTAACCTGATACCTTTAAGTGTCTGTAATTGCTTTGTCTTTATTTTGAGAGACAGGCAAAGCCCACAGTCTGCCAATGTGAGTTTACATTACATCAGGAGCATGAGGTTCTTCTGGAGCAGCTTCCTTTGCCGCAGTGGTATGGACAGGCTGGGGTAGCTAAGATGGGACCACAACTCTCCCTGAAGAGCTGTAGGAAGAGAAAAGAACAGGTAGATGGAAAGACACAGATTCATTCACAGACAGACATGTAAAGAAGAGAAAGAAAGGCATTTCTGTGATCTCAGACCTCCCCAGGGAACTTGAAGGATCTCCAAAAGGAGAAGGTCATTCTCCAGAAAAGGTGGCAGGGTAAAGGAGCTGGAATGAAGGAATTCCATGGCTCAGATTACTCCAGCATTGGTCACAGCTCTGGGTGCCACTGGTTAAATCTCATCATGGATATGTGTGAAAAAAGACCCCTTGTCTATGCAGAAAGGCCCTCCGCACAGAGTGTGCAGAAGAATGGAAGGTGGTATTGCAAAGGAAGAAGGGTCCAGGACTGAAATTCATCCTGAAAAATGCTGATTCACAAAATCTACCCTCTCCTTTGGACTTGGGATTGTGAGGGGCAGGGAACATTGCAGTTGAACACTTCAGCCCCCAACACCACACTTGAACTGTTCCTCTGACTTTTTGTGGATTTTCAGTACACAGTGTCCTAACCTTCAAAATCACCTTCACAAGGGGACACAGGTAGGAAATGGCCTCCAAGGTAACAGCTCATGTAGTCACAGGACTACATAATCAAGAGTACCATAACAGCAGTAAGTCAAAGTACTTCACTGCAGTGAACCCAGACCTTCCTGGGACGTGCTCTGGATGATACTAACCTTGAAGTTGACATTAGATTTACAGCTCAATTCCCTTGGGTAATGATGCTGATTACATCCATACTAAAAGAGCAAAGTAGGTTCTCTTCCTTCCCCTCTGTAGTGAAACTTCACTCACTGCTGTCACAGGGAAAGCCTGTGAGAGGTCCCTGAATTACTTTAGACATTCGGTAGTTGTAGAGCCCTTTCTAAAGGATAGAAATCTTCCCACTGCTCCAGAGCAGCTGACAGCTGAAGAAAGACGGTCAGGTGATTTCTTTGTTGTAGCCACACCATACACCTGGATAAGTAGAGTGATTAAATTGATTTATATTGCTGGGATACCCAACTGCTTTTATCCCCCAAATAAGATCTGCACAGCAGGTACTCCACTCCACAATGAAATGAAACGGCCATCCTTCTATAGACAGTGATATTATAGACATGTAAAGAGAGGGATCCTAAATTGTCAGTTTCAGGTACATTCACCTTTCACATGTGCCTTGAGTTAAAAAACCTGGGGCTCAAGCTGACTGAATTTACTATACAGGCATTAAGTATGGGACTCATCTGCCTAGCAGTAGAGTGGAGTTGTCTACCTCTGAGTTACACTAAGGGCTCCCTTTCTAGTCAATGCAGATCTCATCTATTATTCAATGGTCTCTATGACACGATCATCTCATTGCAGAATAGACACTCAAAATATATTGGATGATTCATCTTTAAAAGCATGCATTTCCCTTCGAGTTATCTAAAGCTGCACTTGCAACTCAGGTTGCCTGAGAACTGAAAAAAACAGGCACATAATAAATCCACTTAAATGATTAGCAAAAGCCACAAGTACCTTATCCATGCTGTTAGGCAAAGTCCCTGCCCTGATCCAAGCTCTTCAATTAATTGCTAGGTTAACAACTTGCACACTGAAATCAGAGAGTCAGTGGTCACCAGGCTAGTCATGATGAAGAAAAAGGGAAGGGGGGGAAAGTTTTTCAGATAGCTTTTGCTGTCTTTCACTAAAGTATTTACTCCCAAGGTTTTTTGATAACCTAGGGAGGTTATACAATAGGAGGGCTGCTGCTAATTGTCAGTGACATACTAGTATTTGAATTAAAACTCCAGAGCCCTTGTTTTCTTGATGTTTCAACAGACATTTGACCAGCAGCAAAGCTGGGAACAAGTGCTGCTGGTAAATATAGTTGACAGGGAGCGTTTGTAACCAACACAGTTCAGCACAACTTTTAAAGGCGCATATCTGAAAGAGATTGCCTGAAGCAAGCCTGTTCAAGTACATTTACACTACAGATAAATCTGATATAAGATCTCTTCTCCTTGCAATGATCCTAAGGAGGCAATAGGTTTTAGGGGCTAGGTGAGCCACTACTCAAGGTGGTTCATGAACAGTAACCAGAGTAGGACTCAGGCTGAGGGCTATAATGTAGGCTTAGCATGTACCCCGAGGCTGTGAACTAGCATATGTACTATAAATGTACTATTTAGCACATATAATAAAGACAGGTCAGGCACCAAGCCCTGTACCCTAGTCCACATGGCACAGACTGGGCTATGTGCACCCACCCTCCTTGGGTCTTGCTCCTGATGGAGAAGACTGACCACATCCACACTGTGTAGGACCTAGCTCTGGGACTATTGGAAAACTTTTTATGGAGAAGAGAGCAAACAGCCTTGCCCATGCAGCCTCCAAGGCACTGTCCCTGGAGAGTACAGTGCTAGAATTGTGCTAAATTTTGTGTCAGAGAGTGACAGTTAAGGAGGTCCAGAGTAAAGCCAAGAAGCCAGCTAATGACAAACTAGAGTGGAAAATCAGAGGTCCGTTGCTGACACCAATTCTGTGGACTATTTATCAATTTCTGTGAACCCTGAGAGGCCATAGTTAGACTTTAATTTCAGTGTACTGGTATACACTGAATCTGGTAGGTTACTGCATTGAGTAACTTCAGTGATTCACTCCAAAATACTTACTATTTTATGTATAAGTTACTTGTTCTATTTATGCTGTATTCAGAGGGAAAAAAAAAAAAAACACACTGTTGTGTCTGAGATAACACAGCTTATGAGTGCTAACCCACAGTACTTTTCCTCACATGCTTTGGCTGTCTGTATTTCAGGAGAGCCAAGCAGCTTTCTCTGGGAACAGCAATGCAGCCAAGTATTACCATATGCTGTGTGGGTTCCCTCTTTCCGCTCCTCAAAGGCACTGACAGCCTGGCCTGGCCGGAAAAACAAAACAATGTACACACACAAAAAGAGGTTTTGAAGGCTTTGTTCTGAGTCGGAATAAAAGATGAGGTCTTACATTGGAAAATTCAACAGAGAAACCTCAGATTAGCTCAAAACCTGGGACATTGGTGACCCTTATTCCTATTTCAGTCATTTTACTTTTCTCCCTTGGTTTCTCCCCTGTCTGCAAAGGAGCTTTGACCATTGGGACATTGTCTTTTACAAACAAAGGAATATAATATACCCCTTCTCTTTAACAGTCAGCCTTCCTAGACTGGAGACCTGCTTTTGACTAGCCATTTTCTAATGAAAAATCTTTTTTTCCTGGTATTCTGAACATTTTAAATTATAACTGGTGACTTGTGCATTACCCTCTTACCTTCAAAAAAGCCATCAACTCCCATCTACTGATTCTTAGATCACTGCAGGCATGATCCCACCACCCTTGCGCAAACATCCTCTCAGTGACATCAGGGGGAGTTGTACAGGTGGAGAGATGAAAAGCTGTACCTGTTAAATATCTGCATTACTAATGTGAAGATTGCTGCTCTGGGTTTCACATGATGTCTTCGTTCCTTTTAACTACATCATCTGCTCTCCCAAAGGATATCATTTGGTTAGCTACTTAGCTGACATCAAAGCTGTTCCAAAAGTAGGGAGTTTTTAAATACCGAAGTCTGCAATGCCAACACTTAACTGAATTTCCTTCCTTCTGAAAAATGCATGCGTAAGCTAATGCACTCTGGGTGCCGAGTGTGGTTGACTTTCATTACCTGGGCTGTGGGTTATCCATGCCAGAGCTTCAGAACTGTCTCACCTCTGACTGTGATATTTGAGGAAACGCATAGAGATATGGTCATATTATTTCTAGAGCCAGAGGTAAGTCTACTCACTTTTGGGCTGTGCCTACTTGAAGTAAAAAATAAAATAAATAAATAAATAAAAGTGGGAATAAAAGTGGCTCTATCTAGACTGCCACAGGTACCTCTCTAGTGTATTTCTTACACCACGGTCTGAAACCCCACTCTGTGGTGGTTCCATGTTCAATCAGCTTAGATTATGCTGGGCTCATTAGCTCCAGCCCTGAGGGAGCAAGACAAAAGCACATTCCTAGCTCCTGCTAGGAGTCGCAACCAAGATAACAGATCCTCTACCAGAATTACCTTCAAGGTAACTACAGGGCACTGAGGTGAAGACATGTCTCAGGACAACCAGGCTGTCATCTGGACACTGGCCTGAGTGCACTGACTCCTGCGATCATGGGGAACAAGGAAGGAGAGAAGGATGTTTTGTGCCAGATGGTGCCCCAGCATGCAGTCAGGATGTGCGACGGAGATGGGGAAAGTACTCCTGAATCCCTTGGTACTGGCATAACCTGAGCATCTTCACAGCAGTGAGCCTGGGTCCCACACTGATGGGTTTGGATCAGAAAAGTCCTTCTGAATCCAAACAGGTTCTGCCTTGTTAGCTCAGTAATGAGGCCAGATTTTAATTATCGCCATACATTCGCACTTTGTTTATAAGTCCTCCAGGAGTACAGAACACTGAAGAGTGCAGTGCAATGACATCCCAGTGAATCCACAGCAGCCTGCTTCAGCCTGGGGTTAGCACAGAGCAAAACTCATAAGCCTGAATGTTTTTACTGTTACTCCATACAACCCAGTATATTAGTGCTACCAGGGTTTCGCTGTTATTCAGAGTATTCCAACTCACCAAGACCCCAGATGATGGAGAGGTGACTACAGTGCTGTAGTCACACAGATGTTAATGAGAAGTAACAGTTATAACCACAAAAAACTCCACTGTTAATGATAAGTATGGGCTAAGTAATATATAGATGCTTCTTCAACCACACACTCAGCAATTAATGCAAGAGGTATTACTACAGCATACTGTATGTAATCAGACAAAGGATTAGGAATTTGTTTTTTCCAATAAGTATACCACCCATTGTATTCTCTTCACCTTCTAAATTAAGATGATTAGGAAAATGAGTTCATTTAAAAGTCTCTAAAAATAAATTTGCAATGTTCTTTTTACTTACTGCATTTTTCTAAGTACAGTGGGGTACACCACAGAGTAGAGGTCACTGAAAGTACAATGTACTAATTAATTTTCAATTAATAGTATCTTCAGTAACAGATCTTTAACCGCACACCAGCAGCACTGAAGTAAATTGGCCTTGTTCAGTCCATGTCAAAATTGATGTATCCACTTTATGCATGCAAGATATGTTGAAGGAAATAATTTAAGTAGAGTGACTTTTGTTTTGGAGAACAAGCAAGGTCTAGAGAAAACAGACATCTAATTTTCTTATGAAGTTACAGCTGAGCTGCTTGAGGTTTCTCATGCAATTTTGCCATCATGAAGCTGCATTAGAATCTGTTTTTTCCAGGCAGTTTTCCTACAGCTCCAATGAAGTTGATTTATGACCCATCCACTCCTACATGTTACAGCGGCAATATTAGCCAAGTTTCTTCAGTACGTATCCACTCTCAGGCTTTCTTACTTAGAACAAATTGATTTACTCTATACTCTTACCTGCAGTATGGTCTATATTCACACCTTACTCGCCTTATCATATACAGGTTAGAGGAAAAAGTTAAAGAAGTATTTCTTTCACAATTTCCCTCACTTATGGGATATATAACCTTAAAGTTATATTGCCTACTTTACTTAAAGAACAAAAATGTATATCCTTCTCTTCAGGACTGAAGGGCCAGAGTCCTCTCTTTTCCCTCTCCCCAAATTATAGGCACTTATCTGGAGCACCCTAAGCTGTAAAACTAATAAGCCAACGATCCTGCTGTGGTTAGTAGAACAGTAAGATCTAATGACTCCTGCACTGACTGCAGAAATGGTTGGTCTCCCAGCACACCTGAATGCCCAAATTAGATACGATAAATTCAGACCAAGGTGCAGATGGGGCACAACACTCCTTGCTCACCCCTGTAGCAGCTGGCAGGGGAATTTGTGGGCTGCTTCCTTCCTGCTGACACACAGACACTGTTTAACCGGGCTGCACCACTGCCTGGCCTGTCATTGGGTGCTGTGCCAGGGCAGAAAGCAGCACTTCCCAGAGAAGATAAAATATCCTTCATGGTGGTGTGATGGAGGAAAGGGGAAAAGATACAATCCTGTCTCCTCCTTGATGATGCTGAAGGGGGAAAAAGGTTTCATTGCCCTTTTTCCATCCCATGGGAAATAAACTCCTGGCCTCTGGAAGCAGGGACACCTAGGTGAGCTAAGATGTCACTTGTGGGTGGCTCGTGTTACAGGCCCTTCACTGGGCCTGAATGTGGAGTGAGCACTAGAGAAACAGTTCTGGTGTGGCCAACTCAAAGTACACTCGAGGAAGGGAAGTCAAGTGACATGATTCTGCAGGCCCCCAGAGCAAAATGCCCATAATCTACATTTTGAAGCAGTCAGAAAACAGCTGTGGGAAAGTTCTAAACATGAAATATTTTGTCCAAAGCTGAAGAAAAGTGCTAATCAGTTTTATGGTGTCAGTAAAGCTTGCCACTGAAGCAATCATATTTTTTATTTCTTTCCTGCATCCTGTATTGCTACCCTTGCTTTTGAGAGCTTGTTGCTCTTTGTGTGTGTTGTGGTTTAGCCCGGCTGGCAGTCAAACACCACACAGCCGTTCGCTCACCCTCCCCCCTCCCTCTCCGGGATGGGGGAGAGAAACGGGAAAGTGAAGTCTGTGAGTTGAGATAAAGACAGTTTATTAAGACAGGGAAAAGAATAACAACAATAATAATAATAATAATAGTATTAATAGTAATAATGTGTACGAAATAAGTGATGCACAATGCAATTGCTCACCACCCGTTGACCGATGCCCAGCCTATCCCGAGCAGCCGGCCCCCCCTCCACCCCGGCTAGCCACCCCTATATATTGTTCAGCATGACGTCAGATGGTATGGAATACCCCTTTGGCCAGTTTGGGTCAGCTGTCCTGGGTCTGTCCCCTCCCAGCTTCTACTGTATCCCTAGCCTGCTCGCTAGCAGGACAGAGAGAGGCTGAAAAGTCCTTGGCTTGGTTTAAGCAACTGCTCTACAACAATTAAAACATCAGCATGTTATCAGCGCTCTTCTCATTCTAATCCAAAACATAGCACCCTGCCAGCTACTAGGAGGAAAATTAACTCTGTCCTAACTGAAACCAGGACAGTGTGGTACCTGAAGCATCCTGCACAGCTTTCACATGCCTTAATTGTGAGGCTGGTGAAAAAAATCAGACAGTGTCAGACAAGAGCAGCAAAAAATATTTCCCAGTGGTTGGCAGAGACAGCGAGGAGAACAAGAAACACAAGGAAAGCTGCAGATAGACATATCTTGATGTTTCATTTCTGATTCTATTGATGCCTGAAAATTGATAGGACTCCCCTCTCAAGAGTAAGCAGGGGAAAAAGGAGGCAGAGAAAAAATCAGGTGGAGAAAGCTCACTTGCTATTCATTTCAATAATTTTCATCTCCTAGCATCAAGCTTTTGTATCCGTTCTTCTAGTGACAATTGATGAAGATGTAAGAGCATGGAAACCTAAGCTTTATCATCCCATATCTTCCTAATAATACTCAGGCAAAAGAGCAACGTCTTTATCAGGCAGAATGACAATGTATAAAGCTGGGATAAGTGATTTCCTAGGACACCACTGTGGTGGTTTTACTCTGCTGGGCAGCTGAACTCCACTATAACCATTCTCTCACTCCCCCTCCTCAAAGGGAAAGAGGGAGAAAATGTGATGAAAAGGGCTCAAAGGTTGTGATAAGGACAGGGAGATCACTCAGCAATTATCATCATAGGCAAAACAGACCCAGCATAGGGAGATTAATCTAATTCATTCCCTATTACTAACAAGCTAGAGCAGCAAGAAACTAAAAACAAACAGAAAACACCTTCCCCTCGTCCACCCTCTTTGACCTCCTCCCATCAAGAGGCTCAGGGGAATGGGGACTGGGGGTTGTGTGGTCAGTCCCTGATGCTTCGTCCCCGCCGCTCCCTCACGGTCCCTCTCTGTCCCTGCTCCACGCGGGGTCCCTCCCATGGTATGCCGTCCTTCCCGAACTGAGCCCACAGGCAGCAGCTCTTCAAGAACTGCTCCCACACGGATCCGTACCACGGGGTCCATCCCCCAGGAGCAAACTGCTCCAGCACAGGTTCCCCATGGGCGGCAGCTCCCCCCAGACCCCTTGCTCCTGCGTGGGCTCAGGGCCTGCTCCTGAGGGTGCTCTCCATGGGCCGCAGCCTCCTCCAGGCCACATCTACCTGCTCCACCGGGGGCTCCTCCACAGGCTGCAGCGTGGAGATCGAGCACCAGCTCTTTCCACCTCCCTTGGGGCCCAGTGGCACTGCATGGATTGCTGGTCTTCATGAATGGTCTCATTGGTGCTCAGGAAGCTGACCCCACTATGGTTCATACCTCCTTTTTCCCGTGCTAGAAAACAAGCAGTGATGCTCCCAAGGAGCTTGAAGACAGTGGTGTGGGGCAGACTCCAGAGATTTATAGCCCTTTGTTGCCCATGTCAAGAGGAGTAAGGTATTTCCACCAGTTTTTGAGAGAAAAAAAAAATGTACTTAGGAGCCTTGGTTAATTATTTCAAATGGAGGGAGGGGGTAAAAATAAGCCTAAACATCTCTTGTTTCAGACTCTGGTGGTGCTTGAGAAGAAAAGGCTGACCACAAAAATCTATCTTAGGACTTAGAAAAGTCCTGATTCAACTACACATAATTGTTCAGAGAGTGCACCATAAGCAGTTGTTTAGATAGTGTTGAATTAGGGCCAAGTTTCTCTCTCAATAGCAGATTTTTTTTTCTGTAACAACCCAGAGGAAAAGAGCAAGACAATATTTTTCTTAATAAACATATTAGAGGATCCGAGAACTGCTCGCAAAAATTCTGCTTTGATTTTCTAGTAGGACTAAAAATGCAAATATATGTCAGTGGTGCTCATTATTATCTCTAAAGTTGTATGATTCCCAGGAGATACACCTTTTTCTGTCAGAAAATCAGGACATGCTTTTTGAGGAATGGACAATATTCAAAGGGTTAGATAGTAAAACCTGCAACACCAAGATGCATCTTATTGCAGTATGGCATCTTGTTAAAGATATATAGATGAAGTGAAGACAAAGTCCTCGTAAAGTTGCAATAATGCTATCACTGACTCAATGCAGAGTATGGCCTTAGTGATAGAGGATGTTATGTTCTTTAGGCAGAGAAAGAAGTCATATCAGAAGTGGACTCAATCTCAGTTCAAACTGGAAATGAAATTCTTCATTGATACCCTTTTCTTCTAAGATTAGAGGAAGCTTAAACTGAACTCCCTTTTTATGGTGGTGTACCTGGTCAAATGCAACTCCACTGAGAACATATTGTCCCTTCAAGGTAATGCCCTGTTTCCTAAAAATGCAATAGGCTACTGAGAATCATATGAAGTGACAATGACAATCTCTCTAATTGTGAATAAATAATAAGGCCTGGTCACGCAGCTGGGGTAACAGCCCTAATGAAGCCAGGTACAAGATCAGCTTCATGAACTCAGACAACTTTAAATACTGAATGGATCGTTAGATCCCTTGTTTTGACCTCTGTGGTGTCCCTCATCATTTCAGTTTACAAACAGATACTCTTGTTTAGCCCAGAAATTTGTGTTTGACTAAACATTTATTCCAGAAAGCTGTGCTGGCTTCAAGGACAAATGGAAAACACACAATTTCCTTTGGGATTTTTTTTTTCCCCAGCAGTTATACCACCGCACTAATATGAAACATTGCTGTTTTCAAATTCTTTTTGTTTCTTTCTTTCTTTCTTTTTTCTCTTTCTTTCTTTCTTTTTCTTCTTTCTTTTTCTTTCTTTCTTTTTTCTTTTTTTTTTCTTTCTTCTTTCTTCTTTTCTTTCTTTCTTTCTTTTCTTTCTTCTTTCTTTCTTCTTTTCTTTCTTTCTTTTCTTTCTTCTTTTTTTTTCTTCTTTCTTTCTTTCTTTCTTTCTTCTTTCTTTCTTTCTTTCTTTCTTTTCTTTCTTTTCTTTTCACTCCCAGTCACTGGTTCTTGTTATTCCTTTCTAGGTTAAAGAGTCCTTTCAGATACCAGACTTTTCCTGAACATTGGTAATTCCACAACCAAGATCTGAGCTGATTCTAGTCTCTTCCATGAGCTAGATGGGTGAATGTGTCTTGTTTTACGACATGTTTCTCTAACATTAACATGATTTTTTGTAGTTTTCTTCTTGAACCTTTTTCAAATTCATGTAGAATGAAATGTGAATCAAGAGCTATCAAGAGCAAAGTGATTAGATGGAGCATGATCTCTCTTTGGTGTCTGTCATCATCTGATTTGGGTTTTATTTCCTCTTCAGGAAATATTGTTTCGTGGAGAAAAATAAATTTACCCAGAACATCCAGAAATGGTGTGATATGTAACACATCAACTGTACTACAGCACAGGCACACAGACTCTGACGCATGTTTAGCATATGGGATCTGCTGCACAGTGTACAAGCCATACGTTTGTTCAGCATTGCCTGGATGGAAATATGGACCCTCAGCTATGTGGCAATTAGTTTGCTGTTACATGATTCAGTTGAAGATGATCTCTCCTTCTCCACTTAGACTGGGACCATCTCAGTCCTCTGCAATTCAGCAAGCACATAGGTGTCTGCACTCTGTACATGGATGCTATGGTAGCTCATGAGTCAATATGGCTCATCCCTTTGTAGTGTAGATGAATTAACTCATTCTTGCTACTGGAAAGAAATTAAACTCATTGTCTTCAATCCTAGCTTTCTGGAAATTCAAAGTATAGTCACAAAATTGTCATCTTCACAAAAGAAAGTGTTGCTGAATTAAGATTAAAAGGGAGACTGAAACTCAATGCTGCAAGTTTACGGCCTACAACTCTCTTATACAGAAGACATTCAGCATCAGCACCGGAGGAGAGGCACCCTGCACAGATGCTTAAAGCTTATCCAGCATTTAGACTCCCTGTGTGGACTTCATGTGAACAGCTCAATGAAAGCCTTTTGTCTTTGATATGTAAGAAATAAAACTACCTGAGCCAATAGTCTATAGCAACTTTTAGAAGTGAGTAGTAAGCCCTGAAATGAGTGAATTTAAACTCAAGGCATCACTGCATTAAAAATCCTTCTCACTTCAAAGAAGGCTTAAGATAAGTAACTGCATAACTGATTTTATAATACTTACTAATTCCCAGTGCTCCATTATTACAGGTTTTATATTCAAAGTCCTTAGCCCAGTGTGGCCCTGCACCAGTGGAGACCTTTAGATGTAGCCTTACTTTAAAGACTGTACTAGATAATAAGAGTTCATTCCATAACACCTGCTAAGCAGCTCATGTATATACAACGAGATATACAGTAAGTTTTCCTGTCTGTCATTCATAAGTTTATCTGAGCTATTACCTAGAGATTCCACTTCTTCTGAAGATTTACTAAGCAAAGACTATACTTTCTAGATGATAATTTATTTGTGGTGAAGCACTTAACTGTCTTATCTTAGCAGGGCATAACTATTTTGGGACAGTCAGTAATTTTGTGGTTCAGCAGCGTCAAGCTTTACACGCTTTTCATTTCTAAAATGGATTTTGCAGTGCAAAGTTACTAAATGGGCCAGAGAACAGGTGACTGTATTGAGATCACAGGGTGATATTTCTTGCCTACTTCTGCAGAGACTTGAGCATACACTGTAATGGCAGAAGAGTGAACCTCTCAACAATTTCATATCAGTTGACAGCTGAACAATTTCTCTCAGAGATCTTTCGTTTTAGTTGACAGACCTTCTACTAAACCATATGTATAACCTATCTATTAGTTAGTTACTCAAGTTACTTTCATACCACTATCAGAATAGAAAATATCGTTATGCCATTACTTATATCCATTAAATGATACCAAATCTGAAGTAATGCTTGTGATTCAATGCCTCTTCTCCAAAAGGGTATAGACAATTGGAGAATGCTCAGAGGAAGTCACAAGGGTAAGTAGAGGTGTGAAATGATTTCCATACAAGAAGTGACTAGTCTGAGTAGAACCACTAAGCAGAGATACAGGATGTGAACATCACAATGGAGTTGACAAGGTGATAATTACACATGGCACACAAAATACAGGAATTAGAGGTCATCAGAAGATGTTGTAATGTGGCAAGTGTAAAAAACAAGCAAACAAACATTCAACAGAGTGGGTTCTTTTTGCACAATAAATTTTTAAGCTGTGGGAGTTTTGACAGATGGATTTGTAAATGCTAATTGTTTTCATAGACTTAAAGAAACATTCACATAAGTTCAGGGGGGAAAAACCCTACAAGGTGCTGTTGCACAGAAAGGTGCCACCTCAGTCCTAAGCATGGTGGGAGGCTGCAAGAGCACAGCAGGACACTTGCACTGCTCACATTCTCCTACCTACTTGTGTGAGTGTGCTCAGGAGTGGCAAAAAGTACTTTTTTCTCTATGTCTTGGAGTGGCAAAAAGATCTAGTCTGAGGGACAACTTGTTCTTCATACCACTTGAAAAGAGGGAAGGTTTTACAGATATGGTGTAGCTCAGAGAGACAGTTTTTTTCCAAGAAAGCCCTATAGAAAAGACAGCTTGCACACCTCAGCAAAACCAGCGCAGAGGCTCAGCCCTGTGACATCTCCTCCTGATGGAGAAGCCACTCCACAGCCTATCACACCCACCAAGCCCTGTGAGGTTCACACAGTGATGCTATCACCACAGGCTGCTCCTATCCATAGGGATCCTGAACTCCTCCAAAGGGTTGTGCTCCTGGGAGATCCCAGCCACCCCTTCCATCTGCAACACTGCGGTGGCTTGGTATCTATCTGGTCTGGCATTGCTTGATGGTGTTGTCCTGTCACAGGAGCCATCTCTTCTTCTCCAGCCACTTGAAACCTTGGCAGCTTGGTGGCACCAAGTATGAGCCCTGTCAGCCTGAAGAGGTGAGAACTGCTCCTAGTAACGCTCCTCTGCTCTTGATAGAAACTGCCTTTAACAAAAATGAAAATCAGGCCCTTTCTATTCAATGAGCATGAAGTTGCTGCATGATTAAAGTAGTCTAATGGCATGAAGTCCAGAGGGAATTTGCAGCTTCCTCCATAGTTGGTTTTCAAATACAAACACTTTAAAAAGCAGTAATGTAGCTGTGTAATGCACAGTTGATTTACAGTCTGAGTGACAAACATCTTGGGGTTCAAAAAAATAATCTCTTCCATTTCAATTTTCTCCATATCCCTCAGAAAATGTATGCACCATAACTTGAGAGATGGTACTTGCTCCTCTGAAGGATGCTCTGATGAAATGACCACTGCAAACAAGTGTATCAACACAGCAAATAAAATAGAGAGAGCACAGTGAGGTGCAAAATGACCCACTCAGCATTACCATATATATTTATCTAGTATAGAGCAAAGTGTAAATAATATATAAGGAATGGCTCTTTATTGTATCCTAGGGAAGGAACAGTGGTTGCAACAGATCATCTTAATAGGACATAATGTCTAGCAGGCCCTGGAAAATTCCTGTTGTAAAACTGTTACACTGTGAATATGTGCTTGCCTATGACCTAACTTTTACAACTGCTTGGGTCACCCATAATATGCCTTTTGCGCAGTATTTATCTACAACTACCTCATCTGAATTTGCATGGAAGTGTCAAATGTACAGAAACCTGCTCAACACCAAAACTCCCTTGGAAAGTGCTCCCTCAGCCACCATCCTGTTTGGTTTGTGTGTATGGAGAATCGAGGTGACCGTGAGGCATCTGGGATGCTTAGAAGCAAGATGGAGAGATGGCAGAGAAGAGACTGCAGGGCAAAACACGAGTGACTACCAGGACCATGAAGGGAGAACTGGGTTTGGCATCACTTACAGAAGTGACCAGAAAAGAAAAGTAGAAAAGAAAAAAAAAAAAAAACAGGGACCCAAGGACTCTTAGAAGAGAGTTGTTGCTGTAGGACACCACAAGTCACAAAGTGTTGAAAAAGACAGAAACAGTATCAGAAGAAGCCTAAGTGTCAAGGAGGACAGGGAGGGAACAAAGATCTAAAGAGCTGGTAAAAAAGTTGTCAGAGAGTACTCAGATCGTCCATAAAACTGGGTGAAGAGTAAGCCAGAAAAAATGGCTGGCAGAATAGAAACTTGAATTCATTGTTGTCATCAGCATTTTTAGAGAGTTGAAAGGAGAAGAAAACCAAGGAGGTGGGAAGTTTATTAGGGACGCAAGTGAGTACAGCCCCAGCAATGTGCTGGGTGTGATGGGTAATGGCTTGTACAGTTTGCTGAGAAAAAATTAAATGTCTTTAGTGGAGTGGTACAGACACTGCTTTTTTTTTTTTTTTTTCCTCAGAAGTATTTGAATATTGAAGGAGTGTACCATGGGACCATGTCTGAAAAGGAAGCTATGAAAAAAACAAGGGAGAGTGGTGGAGGGAAAAAACAAGAAAATGATGAAAAGACAGAGGAGGTTGGAGTTCTTGGCCACTTTGCCACCATTTGCCAGTGTGGGATTCAATCCAGGAGCTGAAATCAGACCTGAAATAGCATGGGGAAGATGTTTGCAGTAGATTCCTCCAAGGTCCTTGAGCCCTCGCCAGGAGAACCAATGCACCAGCAGAGGTTAATTGAAGTTGGAATGTAAAATTAAGTTTTGGAAGGAGGCAAATGGAAGAGAGAAGGGCACAAAGCATCGAGCACAGATTGCAAATGAGCAAGGAGAAGACCTGGTCACCGAGCCAACACTTTGTCCTACACAGAAGGAATGTGCCTGAAGCCACTTGTTAGTAATGCAGAGTGCGTGGCATGGAAAGTAACTGAGAGGGAGTTATAATCACCATAGAATCATAAATGATGAAACATATATCCTATAATCACATTAGCAGCTGAATCACTCAGCTTCTTCATTAGTTTGTGCTGAAAAAAATAAAAAAATAAAAAAAAATAAAAAAATAAAATAAAAAAAGAATGTTTTAAAAAGGAGCTATTTTTCTGAACAAGAAAGGAAATCACAAACAAGCATCCCAGAAGAGAGTTCCTACACAGAACTCATTGCAGGTTAGTTGTACATCATTTTATATTAAACATTGGACATACTGTAGAGGGACCAACTTGTTGCCATTTTACATTTCCCAGTGGAATGATGTTTCTACACTGATTCCTTTCTCTTGACAGCTCCAGTAATACTCTGGATGTGATGGGTAATGGCTTGTAAATTCTGCTTAAAAAAAAAAAAAAAAAATGTTGCCTTAGTTTGGTGTTGTGGAAAAGATATTTTTCTTCCACACAGACGTGTTTTAGCACACGGCTGCCAGAACCCATCTGCCTCTGCACACACACAGGCAATACCAAGGGAAGGGGATGTGGGAGCTCCCTTTCCTTTCCATGAGCAACAGACAGCATTTGGATTCAGATCTCTGAGGATTTAGGTAGCAGGAGGACAGTTTCCTGCTCTAGATCATCCTGCAGCTGTGAGGCCGAAGTCGTGGCTCCTTTCTTCTTGTCACTGGTAAGCTGAGGTTTCTGACAACAGGAATGTGTCTTTGTTCTTTTTGTACCATGTACCAGGCAGGGTCAGTGGCACTTTCTTTTCTATGGGTGGCCCATTAAAATCTTACCTGTTTTTAGCCATTTAGGACGGTATTTTCAATTGTAGATACCTAACAGAGGTGGGGGAGAAATGTTCTTTTGACTTCTCCAGCACCTCCATGAGCAGGGAGATGAAAACAGATGTTTGGTATGCAGAACCATCTAATGCAATTCCCATGAAAATCCACAGATTTTGCAAAGACTGGAGACATGGAGGGAACCAAGCCTGGAGCCTGAAGCCAGCAGCTTGTCTTGCCCCCTGCTTCCTTCCTGACCATGCAAGAAGAGGCTTGGTGTCATGTTCAACAGAGAAAGACGTACCTTTGAGCTCAGTGTTTAGAGCCCACCTAGAACATGAGTAATATTGCCTAACACCATTTTCTAGCATTTCTACCCCTATCCACCAATCTTTCAACACTGAAGAACGCAGCTGTTGCCCAGCACCTCTGTGTTTTCCCCTGGGCTACCATTTGGTTGTCATTGAGGTAGCAAAAGCTTGTATACACATATTAAAGGGGGAGCAAGAGGGAGGTACAAGAGGGTGCTATGCTGTTTGGGTGTAGGAAACTGCTCCAAGTTCTGGTTACAGCAGCCCGCTGCAAACATTAAGATACTGTTCTTGTATCACCAGCAGGGTGGTCATAGCACCAGGTAACAACAACAATTTTACAAGGACAAAGAATTTAAAGCTTTTAAAATCTAGTAAAAAATGATGATATTGTACATGGGAACTGAGATAAAACAGCTGGGACTTATTCTGCTTTTACAGCAGCCTAAACACGGAATTGCAGTGGAGAGTAGTTAGAATGGAAAAAGTCAGAGTTTAACTTGCCATATGTTCTCCTCCTGTCTGAACTGCTCCCATTAGCCTTTTCCCTGCATTTGTCCACACTCCCAGGCATTGCCAACCTCCAAGTTTTCACAGACACCTGTTTTATGCTATTAAATTAAATGCTGATTTCCCTGAGGTCAACGGTGACTTCCCCTCTGCCTTTATAGCTCCCAGCATAATGGGACACAGCCCTGAATAAAGCTTTAAAGATGCCATATAATGCAAAGTGCATATCAGTAGCAGCAATATCACATTTTTAGTCTCCCTCTTGAGTAACTACTCAGTAAGAAAAAAGACAGGAAGAATGGCTTTAAAGCCAGAAGGGACTCTATGTGAACATCTTACTAGATCTCTGTATAGCATAAGTCCAGCAGATAGATTTGTATTAATTTGTTTCAGTTGCAATAGCTTTGGTTGGACCAGAGCTATTCTGGGGGGGTGGATTTTCTTTCAGTCAAAGGTTGCCTCTTTGTGCTAAGACCCACATATGGCTACTGTATGGCTTAGCAAGAACGAGGATAAGCAAAACCCTTCTGCGATCCAGAAAGGCAGAAGACCAGCAAGTTAGGAATGATGGCAGAACTACTTCCTACGTAAACCAGTTGCCAAAGAGCACTTTTGCAAGGGCAATATTAGCTGAGTGTGAGTGCAAACTACAGCAGTGAGTGGGAAAAAAAAACAGTGACAAATTCCAATATCAATTTTTTAGTGCATACTAGCAGGTCTGCATTTGTTCAAGAAGCATCATGAATGCAAAATCTGACATTATGGCCATCTGGACTTCCTCGGGGGCTGCAGCGTGTGCACATGTGCTTCTCCAGACTTCTGCTGTCCCTGTGTGACATGGGGGATCACATATTTGGGGCAGGGGCTGAGGCTACAGTAGCACACATAGCTACAGATGCATGCACAAATATTTCTGCTGCACATTGTGGAGCTTGCTGCTATTTCAGGTAAAACTATGTGCTGGTAATTCTTTTTTGACAAACAAACATCCAGTAATGAATGAATACACACCAAAAAAATAAAATATGAGATTTTAAAAGAAAAGCTGGGTGATTCACAGGTCATGTAACCAGTAGGATAAATGACAGATGGGCAAAGATAATCTTGGATTGGAGGATGAACAATGAAAATGCAGTGGAGTGACATAAAATGAACCTTCAATATGAAGCAATCGCTTGCAGAGAAAGGCTGAGATCCCCAGGGTCCCTCACACAGCCCCCTGTACTCTAACAAGGATTTAAGTCAGATGCTGTAGGAACCAGCTTCTTCTGAATTGGAACAGGAAATAAGAGAAGGATAAGAAATAGGCCTTATTAATCCTGAGAAAACACCTGGATCATCCATTTAGAGAAACACAATGTGATATTGATGTTTAAAATAGAGTGACAACCAGCCATTAAATCTCCTACAAACAGAAATAGAATTATTTCAGGGTTACTGAAGTCAGCGGTGATCTAAATAGGCATGAAGTGAGGCTCTGAATGAATGTAGTATTTACTTTCCTTTTCTTTAGAGCCACAACTAGGATATTCACATCAGTGATACAGGAAGCAACCCCAGTTTCTGGAAGCAAGCCACATTACCAAGAATAGGGAACATCTGTAGTGGGTTTACGTGGCAAGGTTTTGGTAGCAGGGGGCCATAGGGGTGGCTTCTGTGAGAAGGATCTAGAAGCTGCCCCATGTTTGGTAAGGGCCCCACTGCTGACCAGAACTGAGCCAATAAGTGATGTTGTTTTGCGCCTCTGTGAGAGCATATTTAAGACAGGGAAAAAAAAGCTGCGCCACACAACAGCTGGGAGAGTGAGAGGAGTGAGGAACAGCCTTGCAGGCGCCAAGGTCAGTGAAGAAGGAGGGGGAGAGGTGCTCCAAGTGCCAGAGCAGAAGTCCCCTGCGGCCTGTGGTGAGGACCATGGTGAAGCAGGCTGTCCCCCTGCAGCCCATGGAGTACCACGGTGGAGCAGGGTTCCACCCTGCAGCCCGTGGAGGAGACCACGGTGGAGCAGGTGGACCTGCACTGACAGAGACTGCGGACTGTGGAAGACTCCTGCTGGAGCAGATTCCAGGCCAGACCTGTAACCCGTGGAGAGGAGACCACGCAGGAGCAGGTGACCTGGCAGGAGCTGCTGCCCATGGGGGATCCAGGTTGGAGCAGTTCGCTCCTGAGGGATGGACCCCGTGGTACGGACCCATATCTGGAGCAGTTCTTGAAGAGCTGCTGCCTGTGGGCAGCCCACACTGGATCAGTTCAGCAAGGACTGCATCCCATGGGAGGGACCCCACAGCACAGGAGATGAGAGTGACCGAGAAGGAGCGGCGGAGAAGCGCTATACACTGACAATAACCCCCGTTCCCCCGTTCCCCTGCGCCGCTCGTGGGGAGGGGTGGAAGAGGGTGGATGGGTGGGAAGGTGCTTTTGGTTTCTTTCCTTTGTTTCTCGCTTCTCTAGCTTGTTAGTAATAGGCAATAAATCTTACTATCTCCCTATGCTGAGTCTGTTTTGCCCATCACAATAATTACTGCGTGATCTCCCTGTCTTTATCTCAACCCTTGAGCCCTTTTCTTCATATTTTCTCCCCGTTCCTCTTTCAGGAGGGGGAGTGAGAGAGTGGTTGTGGTGGAGCTCGGCTGCCCACCTGAGTGAAACCACCACAACGTCCCAGGAAAGAAGCTATTTGCAGGAGGCAAGGAGAAAGCAAAGCGAGGGGCTATGAACAGCGTGAGTGGTTGTTTCTCAGCTTTGTTGAGAGCTGTGTGGTTGCTTTGCTGCTTTTTTATCTTACACTGCAAAATACACTCCCTGGAGAAAGCAGGATTTACCCAGCTAGCTGACGGCTCTCAGCTTTTCAAGCAGTCTAATTACAAATTACGTCACATCAACTCATCTCAACCCCCGTGCGCAGGGATTACACACCATTAGGGAGTCAGATGAGACCACTAAGTCTCAATTCACTTTGAAGATTTCACAGATAGCTACTAATCACAGGCACTCTGTTCTGAGAGAGATAGGAAGCGGGGTCACATCTAATCTGGCAAATCAGTGCATCCACTCCCCTTCCTCTCTGGGCAAACACAGGACGTGTGGGGAAAGGCAGGTGACCTGGGCTTCCTACACTTGCTGCTAGCAGATTTTCTTAAATTAGAGGTAGTGTATTGTGAGCAGAAACTCTCTGGTAAACTGGCAATTGAGAGTCATTCACAGGAGTGATAGGCCATTTGCAGCGTGGCACTGTAAGACGAACACTTTGAATTTCATTCATTTAAATTCCCTTTCCAAACAAGCGGAATGAGGCTTGCTGCCTGGAATTTTACTGCTGAAACCAATAATTCAGTGTTGATCTTATTTATTTGCTGAAAGTATGAATATACTGGCTCCTGAGGATTTGATGCAGAAAAATGGCAGTGCCTGATTCTGTGCAAGTTCCTCAGAAAGGCACAAATTCTCTTCTTGGTTACATGGATGCAGTACTGCATAATCAAAAGCACAAAGTACCTTTCCTGGAATATTTATTACAGGGTTTTAGAGTTTCTGTAGCCTCTCCACATTATGTTTTGCTACCTCCCCAGCTCTCCCAGGAAATCAGTAATGAGAACAAGCTGAAAAACAAAATTTCTGACCAAAGAAGTATTCTCAGATTTGAAATTTAATTTGGTACCATGTTGAAAACACAAGCTTTGTGGTCTGTTGTTTGTTTTGTTTTGTTGTTTAGTTTGGTTTGTTCTCCCTTTAACACAGAATAGTTTGAAATAATGTACTAGTCTGAACTGATTTTTTTTTATTTTTTTCTGGAAAAGGTCAAGTCATTTTGATTAATCAGTAATTACTTGTTTTCATTTTGTTATTTTAAATTGTACATTATATTACACATTACATTTTAAAAGCCAAGGCACCAATCAAAGTGAAGTGTCTGAACTTATGGGAAAAATTCTTCTATGTGCGTAAAGAAAGTTGTCATTGAAAACTGGTTAAGATGATAGATTCTCAAGGAAAAGGTGTTGTTTTTTTTTACAAACCAAAGTGATAATATAGGTTTTATGTCATGCCCGAATATTTGATTCTCAAGCGAGTTGCCGAGGCGATCGGCTCCGGGGCAGACGCGTTCTGCAGCGGAGCAGGGGATCGGGACAGGCAGGGCTTTTTTTCCGACACCGAGGCCGCTCGAGGGAGCCGCCAGGACCTGGCAGCCCTCGCGAGGGAGGCTGACGAGGCGTAGGCGGAGCCAACAGCGCCCCCTCCCTGCCGTTCAAAAGGAGCCCCTAGGGAGCGCGAGCGACCAGGAGCGCGGCGACCAGGACGGGCAAACAGGGCGTGGTGCGTCAGAAGGGCGGGGCGCGGCAGTTTGCGCAGGGAGGGCGGAGAGGGCAGAGTTTCCCCGCGCCCATAAGAGCAACACCTTTAACGGCTGTCGACTGCTAACTAGGCTGCAATGGTCTACAGCAGGCAGACTGCTCTCTCTAGAAAGTCTGTGTCCACCCAGACTGACCGCCTGCTCAACAATGCGGCAGTTCAGGTCTCTGGGTGCAGGGAGTGTCTGAGCCTGTTGCTGCCATCTGAGGGAGGCAGAGGCTCCGTGTGCGTGAGATGCGAGCAGGTGGATGATCTGGTCCGCCTGGTGACAGAACTCAAAGAGGAGGTGGATAGGTTGAGGGCTATCAGGGAGTGTGAGTGGGAGATAGACTGGTGGAGCGACTCCCTGCAGGGCTTGAAGGAGAGGTACCGGGGTGAGACACCCCAAATGGGGGTGGACCCCCTGCCCTGTCGCTGTCGGGCAGAGGGAGGGGACCTAGGAGTTGAGGAGGAATGGAGACAGGTCCCTGCTCGACCTCGCAGGCAACGCACCCCCCCACCGGCCCCTCCTTCCCAGGTGCCCTTACATAACAGATTTGAGGCCCTGGAGCTTGAGAGGCCAGTGGGTGAGGACGAGGTAGAAAGTCTACCCAGGAGGATGCCTGGGGCGAGGAAGCTGACTCCACGCCTCAAGACAGCTTCCACCAAGAAAGACAGAAGGGTGATCGTTGTAGGTGACTCCCTTCTCAGGGGAACAGAGGGCCCTATTTGTCGACCTGACCCTACCCGTAGGGAAGTCTGCTGCCTCCCTGGGGCCAGGGTCAGGGATGTTGCCAGGAAGCTTCCCAACCTGGTTTGCCCCTCTGACTACTACCCTCTTTGATGGTCCAGGCTGGCAGTGATGATATTGAAGAGAGAAGCCTGAAAGGCTATCAAAAGGGACTTTAGGGGACTGGACGGTTAGTGGATGGAGCGGGAGTACAGGTGGTGTTTTCGTCCATCCCTGCAGTGGCAGGGAGGGGTACCGAGAGGACACGGAAAGCCCACCTGATTAACACGTGGCTTAGAGGCTGGTGCCAATACAGAAATTTTGGGTTTTTTGACCATGGGGCGCTTTACTCGGACCCGGCCTGGTGACCACAGACAGGTCCCTATCTCCAAGGGGAAAATGGATCCTAGCCCAGGAGCTGGCAGGGGTCATTGAGAGGGCTTTAAACTAGGAAAGAAGGGGGACGGGGCTGAAATAAGTCTTGTTGGAGCTGTACCAGGGGAACAATGGCAAGGCCAGGGGAGAAGGCAATGGCCCGACTGAAGTGCATCTACACTAATGCACGCAGCATGGGTAACAAACAAGAGGAGCTGGAATCCATCGTGCAGCAGGAAGGCTATGACTTGGTTGCCATCACGGAAACGTGGTGGGACCACTCTCATGACTGGAGTGCTGCAATGCCTGGCTATAGGCTCTTCAGAAGGGACAGGCAGCACAGAAGGGGTGGTGGTGTGGCTCTCTATATTAGAGAGTGTTTTGATGTTTAGGAACTTGAGGCTGGGAATGATAAGGTTGAGTCTCTTTGGGTTAGGATCAGGGGGAAGGCCAACAAGGCAAGCATTCTGGTGGGGGTCTGTTATAGACCACCAAACCAGGATGAGGAGACGGATGAGGAGTTCTACAGGCAGCTGGCAGAAGCCGCGAAATCGTCAGCGCTTGTTCTTGCGGGGGACTTCAACTTCCCAGACATATCCTGGAAGCACAACACAGCCCAGAGAAAGCAGTCTAAGAGGTTTCTGGAGAGCGTGGAAGATAGCTTCCTGACGCAGCTGGTTAGTGAGCCTACCAGGGGAGGTGCCCCGCTAGACTTCTGTTCACAGTGACGGACTGGTGGGAGATGTGGTGGTCGAGAGCTGTCTTGGGCAGAGTGACCACGAAATGGTTCAGTTCTCTATTCTTGGTGAAGTCAGGAAGGGGACCAGTAAAACCGCTGTCTTGGACTTCCGGAGGGCTGACTTTGAGCTGTTCAGGACACTGGTTGGCAGAGTCCCTTGGGAGGAGGTTCTGAAGGGCAGAGGAGTCCAGGAAGGCTGGGCACTCTTCAAGAAGGAAATCTTAATGGCTCAGGAGCGGTCTGTCCCCACGTGCCAAAGACGAGCCGGCGCGGAACTAGACCGGCCTGGCTGAACAGAGAGTTGTGGCTCGAGCTTAGGAGAAAAAGGAGGGTTTATAATCTTTGGAAAAGAGGGCGGGCTACTCAAGAGGACTATAAGGATGTTGCGAGGCTGAGCAGGGATAAAATTAGAAAGGCCAAAGCTCATCTGAAGCTCAATCTGGCTACTGCCATTAAAGATAACAAAAAAGTTTTTACAAATACATCAACACAAAAAGGAGGACTAAGGAGAATCTCCATCCTTTACTGGATGCAGGGGGAAACTTAGTTACAAGAGATGAGGAAAAGGCTGAGGTACTCAATGCCTTCTTTGCCTCAGTCTTTACCGGCAAGACCAGTTGTTCTCTGGATACCTGGTACCCTGAGCTGGTGAAAGGGGATGGGGAGCAGGATGTGGCCCTCGCTATCCACGAGGAAATGGTTGGCAACCTGCTACAGCACTTGGGTGTACGCAAGTCGATGGGGCCGGATGGGATCCACCCGAGGGTACTGAGCGAACTGGCGGAGGAGCTGGCCAAGCCGCTTTCCATCATTTATTGGCAGTCCTGGCTATCAGGAGAGGTCCCAGTCGACTGGCGGCTAGCAAATGTGATGCCCATCTACAAGAAGGGCCGGAGGGTAGACCCGGGGAACTATAGGCCTGTTAGTTTGACCTCAGTGCCAGGGAAGCTCATGGAGCAGATTATCTTGAATGTCGTCACTAGGCACTTGAAGGGCAACCAGGTGATCAGGCCCAGTCAGCATGGGTTTATGAAAGGTAGGTCCTGCTTGACGAACCTGATCTCCTTCTATGACCAAGTGACGCACCTGGTGAATGAGGGGAAGGCTGTGGATGTGATCTACCTTGACTTCAGTAAGGCTTTTGACATTGTTTCCCACAACATTCTCCTCAAGAAACTGGCTGCTCGCGGCTTGGACTGGCATACGCTTCGTTGGGTTAAAAACTGGCTGGATGGCCGGGCCCAAAGAATTGTGGTGAATGGAGTCAAATCCAGTTGGAGGCCGGTTATGGGAGTCCCCCAGGGCTCAGTGCTGGGGCCGGTCCTCTTTAATATCTTTATCGATGACCTGGACGAGGGGATTGAGTGCACCCTCAGTAAGTTTGCAGATGACACCAAGTTAGGTGCACGTGTCCATCTGCCCGAGGGAAGGAAGGCTCTGCAGGAGGATCTGGATAGGCTGGACCGATGGGCTGAGGTCAACTGTATGAAGTTCAACAAGGCCAAGTGCCGGGTCCTGCACCTGGGGCGCAACAACCCCAAGCAGCGCTACAGGCTGGGAGATGAGTGGTTGGAAAGCTGCCTGGCCGAGAAGGACCTGGGAATACTGGTTGATAGGCAGCTGAATATGAGCCAGCAGTGTGCTCAGGTGGCCAAGAAGGCCAACAGCATCCTGGCTTGTATAAGAAGCAGCGTGGCCAGCAGGTCTAGGGAGGTGATTGTCCCCCTGTACTTGGCTCTGGTGAGGCCGCACCTCGAGTACTGTGTTCAGTTTTGGGCCCCTCGCTACAAGAAGGACATGGAGGTGCTCGAGAGAGTCCAGAGAAGGGCGACAAGGCTGGTGTGGGGTCTGGAGAACAAGTCTTACGAGGAGCGGCTGAGGGAGCTGGGCTTGTTTAGCCTGGAGAAGAGGAGGCTCAGGGGAGACCTCATTGCTCTCTATAGGTACCTTAAAGGAGGCTGTAGAGAGGTGGGGGTTGGTCTATTCTCCCACGTGCCTGCTGACAGGATGAGGGGGAATGGGCTTAAGTTGCGCCAGGGGAGGTTTAGGTTGGATATTAGGAAGAACTTCTTTACTGAAAGGGTTGTTAGGCATTGGAATGGGCTGCCCAGGGAAGTGGTTGAGTCGCCATCCCTGGAGGTCTTTAAAAGACGTTTAGATGTAGTCCTTAGTGATATGGTTTAGTGGAGGTTTTGTTAGTGTTAGGACAGAGGTTGGACTAGATGATCTTGGAGGTCTCTTCCAACCTAGACGATTCTGTGATTCTGAGTTGCTGGCCAGCTCCAAAGTGGCATTTTTGGCGTCACTTGGGGTCACAGTTGATATTTTTTAAGCTCCATCTGCAGATCGAGTGTAAGAATCATGAATCCTTCTTCAGGTTTCCATAGGCAACGTTTCACAAAAAACTCACATGTAGAGAACGGCCACCATTAGTGAGAGCCTGCTCCAGCACTCAAGGTACTCAGGCCATGGGAGAAAAGGTTCAGTTTGTGCTGTACTGCAGCCTCATTGGAAAGCATTGAACAAATTTCATAGGGAGTCATTTTAAAAAGGAGTTAGGCAGCTTTCTTCCATGGCATCCATGCATACTAGATGCCTTTGAAGATTCAGGCCACAGTCTCTCCATGCCTTATTCCCCATCCCTTAGAAAGAAGACAGTAACACATCTTTCCCCACAGCCTGTTAAAAGGAAGGCTGAGCTAACACCACTATGATGCCCAGGTGTTAGAGTGATGTGATATGTGCACACTTCAGGTTCAGCCTTACTCGCTAACTCAGTGTGATTGTTTTCTGGGTTAGAAACCTGATCTCAGAGTCTCTGAAAAAAATATAAATGTTTATATCCTCATCTACAGAGCCATTCACATGACATTAAATAAGGTGGATGCTGGGCAGTGTGACTACTGCCTTGCTGCTGAGGAGTAGCAGGTGGCTGGGGTATCATGTCTGTGCATTGATGTCCCCTCCTGCAGAAGCCAATCTAGTGGTGCTCCATGACCATCTTGTTTAATAGCTGCCAAGAGACAACGTGAAATCTCCAATTTGGAGATACTCAAAACTCAGCTGAACACTGCCTGAGCAAGCAGATCCAGAGGTCCCTTCTGGGCTAAATTTTTGTATGATTCTGTTTGCACTTTGCAGGCTTCTTACCTTGTCACCTGTTGCTCCAACATTT
This sequence comes from Cygnus olor, assembly GCF_009769625.2. Lineage (NCBI taxonomy): Eukaryota > Metazoa > Chordata > Aves > Anseriformes > Anatidae > Cygnus > Cygnus olor. The sequence goes on along the minus strand of NC_049170.1, from coordinate 8,048,748 downwards.
TTCAAAAGAAGGGGCCTTCATTCAAAGTGAGGTTTGATTTTATTTAGTTTGACTGCTTTTATTAAATTTTCAAACATAAAAGAGACTCTCACATAAGCATTTGTTTTGAATCAAGTACAAGTTTTATTCAATGTGACATGAATTATTTGTTACTTTCCTGTTCGCAAAGGCTTTGGCTTTCAACTGGGAGAAATCCTTTCCTCTTTCCCACTGCTCCCTGTCCCATTTTCTTTTTGGCTAATGAAGTGAAAAAACAGGTCTTTTGCACAGATACATTAGTGAGCATCCAGAAGAGACTCCAAAAAGAGACTGAATTCTTCAAGCTTACATTTTATTTTATTTTTTCTCCAGGAGATGACGTGACTAACCTGACACCCCAGAGCACATATGTCCAACCCTGGTGTCTGCTGAGGACCTGACACAGCTCCTCTGTACATCTTGGGGACTCATTGATGCATTCATGACTGAACAGAGTCTTCTTTATCTGCCAGCAGTATTTCTGTGATGAGCAAGACCATTTGTGACTCAGCGCAATTTTCTTAGGCATTTGATCGTGACCTCCCTGCAGATAGAGGCCAGATTCCCCTCGACTTTAGCAGTGTGGTTTCAAAGACACGAACAGCTTGGAGCAAGGACTACGGCACAAGCATTTTGCAGCCAGCCAGGGATTCTCAAAGCTGTCACGAACTGAGAGGAAAGCCTGGCAGGTTTCAAAGAGCCATTAACCAGCTCTGTCCCTTTTATCTCATTGTGGAGATAGGAGAGGAAGCTAGTGAGGTGTGAAGCTGGGCAGATCTAGGTTACTCCTTACTCTGATGGATCTCCTCAATTTTCTAAAATGAGTATAAGCAAAGTGTCAATGTAATTACATCTCCAGTGATTATGAAAGCTGCAATAGAAAACACGTCCTACAAGGGAGAGTATGTTTGGGTCTCTGGATAAGAATACCCATCTCTGACAACATATTCCCCACTTTTGGAAACACTTTCACAGTGCTCTCTTCAGCTGCTTGTTCAGAGGAACAGAAAAGTTGTACTGTATAGAGGTATGCCCTAGGAGATCATTTAGTGACCATGATTATTTACCTTTTCCCTCAGTCTCTCCTATCTTACTTATTAATAATATTCCTCACCCTTCTGTCACTGCACAAAGAACAAGCCAAACTGGGCAACTTGGTTAAATACCATCCTGGAAGTTAAAGGATGTTTAAACTTTCAAAGAGTGAAGCAACTGTATTGTCCTCAGGTCTGAGGTGACGTGGTATGACCTGCACATCAGAGGCTTCCCTCTGAGGAGACCAATGCCAGCATCTGCAAGCTGGCTGGGTATATTTAGATCTTGATGATCTTTCTGTACAAAGACCCTAATAAGAAAAGGACTTCATTTGAGAGCTCCATAGCTGAGCTGAGTAGGGGGAATCAGCCTCTGAAACCAGCTCCCTCTGTGTGATAGACCTTAAGGTTAGATGTTCAGATTTGGAGGCCTTGGCTAGAAGGGTGGCACTTTCTGCCCTGGGAGTGTTCCTGAGTGCTCATTCTGAACAATTTCTCTCAATGTGCTTTAAGGGCTGTACCTTGAAGAGTTTGTGGACCTCCTAATAGGACTTTGTACATCACAACCAGCTACCCTACAGCACTTACAGTAACATGGAGACACTTACAGAGGCAATGGAGGAATAATAGCCTCCTCATGCTATTGTATGGACCTTTTAGAAATACTTTATTCGTAAGTATTTAGAGAGAAAATCAGATGCCAAGGAACGAGGATTAAGAATAAAATGGCTCCTAGGACTGAAAGGTCTAACTACTTTCAGAAGACAGAAGATCTAGTCCTCATGGGGCAGCTTTGCCTTACAGAAGATGAGAGGCAGGAAAACTCCAATGTCAAACACAGGGACTGTGAATGGAATGCAATTTACCATTTATAACAGTGCCCATGTAATGGCTTGGATTTTCATAAAACAGGCCCAGAAGAACTGCAAAATCACAACACAAAGTGAACACTGACAGTACATAATCAAACAAGTTTTCTGTACAAAGCTGCAGTGAAATAATTTTACATTTATCATCCCACTTAATTGTAATGAGTCTAAAACTAATGAGCCTTACCTCTAAACTCCATTTAAGACAATAGTTAATTGCCTCATTTTAATAAATGTTGGCAGAATGGTGAGTATAACAATGACTGAACGCTTGATTACTACCTAGGCTAGAAAATGAAGATATAGCGTATTAATGATAACACAATCTGAAAAGCAATTAGGATCCTGAAGGTAGAATAGGCAACTCACTTAAAAACAGGGTAATAAATGAACTTTCTGATGAAACATAAAGCAAAAAGAGGTTTCAGAAGAAAGAAATTTCATTGCCTGTGATTTTAGCTTGATTCATTTCTTCTTCTCCTCCTCTCTGTCTGTGATGTGTTCAAAACCTGTCAACAATAGTGCCATGGGAACACAGAGGGATGAGCAAAGAGCAATACATTCATGCTGAACAGCTTGTGCTGTACAGGAAATGTATTAAATGTGTTAGAGAGCTTAGCTCTATTGCAGCACCAATAAAGGAAAGGGGCACACAGCAGATCTGGAAATTGAGGGTCAGAAATGAAGAGAACTGCAGTTGCTGAAAAAAAACATGGGAAAGCTATGAACAGAATTAATCTTTGCTATACATATGTTCTACACCTCAGAAATAGTGTTGTATTTCTAACACTACAAAACTGTGGTTCCACTCCCACCACCCATCTAAGTCACTGCACTGCAAATGTCTTGCTGTCCCTGGTTGGTTTTGGTCATTTGCATTGAAAGCTCTCTAGAGCAGAGCACATCTCTTCATAAATGGTGTGTAACAATAGCTGTTGGTTCTTCGGGACATCTCTTGTATGTCCACTACTGCACCAAAGACAACTCATATGAAGGACCCTTCCTAGCACATGCCTCCTAAATATTTCATTGTCATCTGCCCCTGTGAGCACTGTTGCCCTCACCTTGCACGGAGAGGAGAAGGCACCAGGGCATTTGGGTAAGAATTATCAGGGGGGAATATACTTCTTCTCTGTTATTCCTATCTATGTGTACTTTTCCTCAGGAGCAATGTTGATGGTTCATTGTGAGAATGTTTACATGTATGGCCTTCTTCACCAGACAATGAGGAACAAGTCTCTTTTATACACTTTCATTCAAATCTTTGAAACGTATAATATTAGACTTCATCTCTATTTTGTCTCATTAAGAGAAATTAGTTTTTTTCAAAAGCATAATGACAGTTACTATAGAAGGTCTTTAACTAATATGTTGTACAAAAACACTGCTCTACCTCTCCCTTTGATTTTCAGATGATTATATTCCCCAGCACTGCAGACAATGTCCTGTTTGCATTCATTAGTGAAACTGCTGCCTGAACTCAGGACATCTTCTGATACATTTTCTCTTTCTTTGACAAATCTCTTTTCTTGTCCGTTTATAGCAGCAAATTTCCATTCTTTGCAATTGCTTTTTTGGTTTCTAGTTCCATGACTGATTGTTCTCAGTTATATATTTAATCACATTCACTATTTGATATTGCTTCAGAGTCCAATTTCAAAGCCCATATAATTTGTTGGTATTTAGCATAATTTACAAACCAGAAAACCTTGATTTCAGTGTCATTTACTCTTTAATATAAACAATAACAAACCTCATGTCCCACAGCTGGCTTCTGCAGAGTCTCTCATGGTCATTAATTTTTTTAATTTTTTTTTAAGAGATGGTTTCTAGAATTAGCCTAATTTTAAGCACTGCACTAATATCTCATGGCTGTATAACTCTGCCTTTTAGATGTTATTTTAATTGGAAAGCAAGGAATTGGCTTAAAAGCTTTATGAATATCCTATCCAGTGTAGTGCTGTTTCATTACGGAAGCCTTTACACTGACGGTAAAACTCAACATGTTCTAACAAGCCAGTGAAGCATAGCCCTGTTTTTATGAAATCACTTGGGTTTTCCTAAGTAGAGCCTGTATCATGCATTTTCTGTCCTTTAGAAACAGATTCGTCCTTTAAACCAGTTCACAGGAGATGGTACATCATTGTCAGGTGGCACGAAGCTTTGGGGATTTCATACAGGATCAAAGGTGCAGCCTAAGCAGAGCATGAAAGTCCTGGCAATGGCTGCAATGGCCTTCTCTTTTTTTTTTTTTTATTAGCATGGCTGTTCACTGGAACTGCTTTTTTTGCACAAACATTTCAAGATGAGATTTTGTTTCCACTGTTTTTCATTCTCTCTTTCCTGAATCCTAACAGTGAGGGCATACGTACCAAGACAGGAGCAGGGTGCTGTCCTGAATTAATCCTAATCCTCGAAGCGATTCTTACTCAGCTGACTTTGAGACCTGTGGAGCAAGGTGGATTTTGTGTGCTTTGACTTTTCCATGACCTTTTGATTTGAGCGCTCTGCCAAGGTATTACAACTTACTTGGTGGAAAACAACCTCTTTTATGTTTCTTGCCTGATGTACAGACCCACACATGCACAAGGGCACAAAACTGCACGCACATGGCAGTGGGGCATGATTACTAAGGTCCCCACCTAACAACCTGCATTGAGTTGCTTATAACTTTGCCAAACATCAGTTATACAAATAAAACTAATCATCATGTGTCTAACACAGGCTGAACTTACACAGAAACTCTCACCAGAGGAACCACAACTGTTCTGAGGAGAGGACAGAGAAAAATACGCTACACTACTCATGCCATCCAACCCTTGAAACTTTCTTAGCAGATTTAGTACCACTTCCACCATTTGAAAATATGGCAGAAGAGTTACCTTTATGCCTAAAATAATTGTGCAAATTGTAGGTTATCAGTCAGGCTGAAGGTTTTGGATGTTACCTTTTTACCAGATCAGTAGACACTTCTGAGATCTTGAGATATGTAGATCTCTGCCTATAAATTAGGCAGAGATTAAGATAGAAAAAGTGTTTGGACAAAGAGATTAGCACTAGAAGGTATAAGAGGAGCAAAGGAAAGGGGATTAAGACTGGGGCCAGGCCGGAGAGAAGGAGAGGGAGACAAACATAGTGCATTGGTGATACAAGGCATGCAGAAAAAGTTTTGACCACCATGGATGAGAAAGTGATTCAGGCCTTCATCAGACTTTACACCAAGAAAAAGGTGTGAAATCTTCTGGCTAGCTACGTGTCCTGTCTTCTTTCAGTGCCAGTCTGCACTGGGAACAGTGAAGTACCACTGCTCCTTTGTCAGTCCAAGTGCCCATGGACCATGAACCATGCTGTTACTCCATTGCTTTACGTAGACTAATCTGTACGAGGCTGTATGTTGGATTATTTTTTTCTGTGTAGGGGAGGAGATTCTTTTCAGATTTTTAAAAGATAGAGAAGACTTCATGCTAAACAAAACTTTCATTAGAAGTTCTTAACAGAGACTACAAATCAGTCACATTAGGAGATGCAGATTGACAGCAGGGATCTCACATTGCTATAAACACTTACTGTAACTGAGACGCACGTAGGAGCTTTAAATCCCTAAACAGTTACAACTTCTGATGTCCTTTTCATAAAACATCTAAAAACAATGAAAAAATCTGTTCCATCACCAGTCATATCCCACAGTACTTTGTGCCTGCAAATGTTTATCAAGATATCAATCAAGAATGAATATTAACCTTATTTTCTTTTTCTAAAGGAGGGGTAGAAATTTTTGATATACAGAGCAGCAAGTAAAAGTTGGCCAGCTTTATCTGGAGATGAAGGTAACCCTATCAATCTTATTAGCTGCTTTAACATCTTTGAAGATGAGAATTGATTCTTCAGCCCCAGGGCTCACCTGTGTGGAGGGGAAGGTGAAATAACAGAATGGGAACTGGCAACTTGGAAAAACATTAGTTTACAACTCTGTAAAGAAAGCCTAGTGTCTAAAATATTTTGAAAGTCTAAAATATTTAGTCTAAAATATTTTACTTAACAGGAGGCTGTAAAATCTTGAAAAGGCAAAGTAAAAGTCTCATGTTGGAGACATATTCTGCCTCTCCTGATCCCCTAGCTCATACCGCAGAATTCAGTTTTACACTAGTTTATAGACATAAATGGCTAGATGGCTTCCCATAGGTCATATCAGGCCACAAGCAGAATCCCACATCTGTGCCCCGAAGAAAATGGGGGATCTAAGGTGAGATATGGGAGCCACAGAAACCCAAGAAGATGGAAGACACAGGTGTCTCTTTGCCCACATCTAATCAGATGAGCCAGTCTGGCTATGAGCTGTGCCTTCTCCCAGCCTGACTCCCAGAAATTATTTTCTTTCCGAGGTTTCGATAACTTCCCAAGATGAGCTGCTGTAGTCAGCACTTGGTCTTAGACAGGAACACTTGAAAGGACAGCAGTAAAACTGAATTTTGAAAGGGCTGAAAATTAATAAAAATCAACTTCTCTATTTTATATTCCTGACAAAGATCTGAGACTGCCTGAATACATTACTTAAGCCAGGCTAACCTAGCTCATAAATAAATAGGCAATTCTAAGGAAATAATCATAAACCTGTCTCTGGCCACACATCTCTTGAACTTTGCTTCAACGACAGTAGAAGACAAGACTACAGATGCCTCCAGGAACCAAAACAAAAGAAAAAAAAAAAAAGGAATTTGACTTCCATGTAAATAGATCTTTCTTATTTTCAGAGCTTAAACAAACAGTTCAAAACAGATGGAGCAATTTTCTTTCTAAAGGACATGCTAAGAAGCATAGACACGGGGCTGTCAGTTCTTCACCTTTTGCAGTGAAAGGTGATTTATCATTGCACGCAGCCTGATATATATTCTGGAGGCTATGTCCTGCACTTATTTTGGATGGTAGAAAAAATGAGTCATGGGCAGTGATGAGAAAGAAACACAGAAGAGTGAGTGCAACTACATTTTATTCCCTGACTACTGCAAGATTTTCTGGTGGCACCAGAAAGTGACAAGGCCCTCATCTTCCCATCTCAGCATCGTCAGGAGACCACCATCATCAGAACAGTGTGGAGTGTGAGGGCAGAACTGTCTTCTTTCTGGGCTCAGTAGTTTCTTCTGAGTCTACAGTAAGGGCAGGAGACACTGTAAGAATTTATATCTTTGCTGAATACCTTATTATAAAATTAAACTCATCCTCTCCAAAGGAGATGTGATGTTCTGCCCCCTTGGACGTCAATGGGATTTTTAGATAGGTTTCAAAGGGACAGTTTTTGCCCTTTGCTCTGTTTTAACCCTATCCCATGCATTTTACTCATCTAGGTTCTCTTATTTAGCACTACTCAGGGTAGAGTGAAAGTATAACAAGCTGGTTGTTCTCTGTAAAGAGAAGGGCACTAGCTATCACCTTTGTGGACGGTCAGAAAATCAAAATGCTTTTACAACAACCTGAAAAGGAAATATTAAATGATGATATTCAGAGTTGTTTAGAAGCTGCAGTTCTCCTAACTTCCACCACTGTTTTAAATCCTCAGAACTTCTTGAATAATGTTGAAGAGCAATTAACATGCAGTGCCTTTCTACCCACTGTAATGAAATGTTCTCAAAGTCTACATTTTGGGAAATGACTCCTATTTCTTATAATTTATATTGATTTTGAGATTTAAAAAAAAAAAAAAAAAAAGACATTTCAGTCTACACACAGCACAGGTTATACGTTTCTCTAGCATTCCTTGAGTGTTCTGTAAACAGTTTTGGAGAAAAGTGTTTCTACATTTATTCTCTCTCAGCTTTGTTATTGCATGGCTACGGGGCCTCTTGGTCTCACTGCAGACTTGCAGAGTACTTCAGCTCTCCAGATCCAAATTCTGCAGCCTGCGAAATCTTTCTCTCATTTTCCTCATTCTTTCTTGCTTGATCTGTGGTTCATTTCCTAAGATCTAGGTTAATTAGTCTTTGATCTTTTCTTCTTCCCACACAACCATCTTCTCTGTTTTCAAACACTAGTTTCCTTTTGGAGCTGATCTTAGGGGGCTACGCAGAATGTGTGCAGACATCCCCAAGGGAGATGGGAGAGCAAAGGGACCCTTAAGCCCTCAGATCAGGGCTGAGATATGATTTTGCACATCTCCTAAGTGTTCTGATGGTGCCTACCTGATCAACAGAAATTTTGCTGTACCCCTACGCATACTCCATGCTAGTTGGGCCAGATATTTATAGTTTCTGCATACTTATAGAAGCTTCATTAAACCCTGCCCAGCCTTTGCAGTTTCTGCCCCAGTGTATACTGAGCTACCTTACATGTCTTTCCTATAGATGTTCACAGCCAAGCTAGCCACGGAAGATATTTTCCTTCAACTCAGATCTGCAATGGTGTCTAAATCTCCCCACTCTATACTGTAATTAAGTGTCCAAACACCCTTGTATGTCTGCAGACCCACCCAGAACACTGGCTAAGTAAGGACAAGGGATGTGGGGAGCAAAGAGGGTTGACCGGCTATGGGGAGCACTTGTGACAATGAGAAATAGTTGCAAAATTTCCAGGCTTGGTGTGAGGCCACAGGCAGAGCATGTAGGGCTGGAGGCACCCCCAACCCAGCCCTCACTGGAGAAGTTCCTGTGCGGGGACCCTGGTCAGGCTCTGGCACTGGTGCTGTGGAGATATGGAAAAATAACCTTTCCCCATCAGGATGCACCAGTGACACCCAGGTCGGCTGTTCTTGGCCACTACAGACTGTAAGGGTTTCTCAGACATGCAGCTGCAATTCAGCATGTGTGAGGGGTGATGCGCATAAGCCCTGAATTTATTGTCTGTACTATTTTCATGATTGTTTGGCTTCAGGCTTAATACTCTCTTTAGAAAAAAATCAAAAGTAGGAGTGAAGCAGCAGAGATGAGATATCACATAACTAAGCAGGGCTCAACCAGATCCCCAAGACAAGCAGGCATTATTAGAAGATGCTTCCATACTCATTCCTGATTCACTTTGATTTTTTGCCCAAAGAAGGGGTGTTATCAGGAAGGCTAACAGAGTTGTTGCCTGACCTTGAACTTGTTTCACATAGCAACTGAAAAACAATATGGAAGAGAGGAAAAAAGCCTCTAACAGGATCTTCTGGGGAAAAATCCACAAGCCCGAGACAGAAGGATTGCCTTCAGTCAACACTGTGAGTTCTGTCAGCTTCAATAGGCTGGTTTTCAAGAGGCAGGGGAAGAGTATATAGGCCCAAGTGCATGACAATTTGCAGGAGTTCACTGTATGATACAGATAATTACGATTGCCCTTATGCACAGCCACTTACCTGTAATTAATTCATAAAATAATTATCACAAGAGTGCTGTTCTAGTTAGATTTCACACTGAACTTCAATAGAGAATTCTGCTGCTGCTGAATACTAAGAGCTAAAAGTAATCAATATGAAATAAGGGCTGCCGTAAATACTGGATGGGCCTGATTCAACCTACATAAAGTAAATACAGGAAATATTAGAAAAAGAGACTGGTTCAGCATTGAGGGAAAATTGATCGAACACGGGATGGTGAAGGAGTGTACGGAAGATGCCTCCTCCCTCCCATCCCTTCTTTTGGGATGAAAGTTCCACTGTTTGGGCTTTACAAGGTGTGTGCTCTTCAGTGATCCAATTTTCAGCTCATAATTTGAACACTGACTGCTTACAGATTGACCATGGGGAGACACTTGTGTTTTCTTTAGGAGCAAAGGTGGAAAAAAAAAAAAAAAGCCAAGAAAAATTCAGCATTTTTTTTTTTTGCCTGGGAGGATTTATGTGCCGCACCAGGACAGTGAGCCACAGAAAGGGCAGCTCTCCATTTTGTCAAGAACAGGGATAGATTTAAAAGGATTTACAGTATCGACTTTCATAAATATTCTTTCCTATACATTCATATCACTCATATCTTTTTTTATTGGACTTCACTTTTGCCACAGTGACATTACTTCAACTTTTCTTTCAAGTTTGACTTATTTAAATAGCGATGTGTTGCCTGCCTGTTTATCAGTTTGCATTTATATGTAGACTTAAGTGAGCATTGCAAGATAAAATTAAAGTTCAGCAAATTGCCTTTAAAGGACGCTCATGACATCTGTACTGGGTTTCTGCCTGTGCACAAAGCCCATGATCCTATGGCTGCTTTGGGGTGTGTGGGCACCTCTGTCCACATGTCCACATGTGCCCAAATGTTTTCCAGGTGTGCAGACTGCAACACACTGCAAAGAGGAGGATTCTCTCAATTCCTCATGCCTGCTGTCTCTGCCAATAGTCTGGCACTGAGCATGTAACGATACCACAAACACGTCATGCACTGACCAGAGGTCTTGTGTTGAAGGACAGAATTTTCCAAAGAAATATCTCGTATGGCTTCAGGAAGTATCCATACACCATGTAGCACTCCATTAAAGATACTATCAGGCATCCTGTGTGCAGATGATAGAATGGATAAGCCATGCCTTCAGTTCCCATGTAATATATCTGCTGATGAGACCTCAACAAGGGATCCAGAATGAATGATACGTGCCTTTTTATCTCAAAGTTGCTGAATATCACAGGACTTTCACAGCTCATCAGTCAGGTGTAGATTTGGTTAAGCATATTCCCTTTTTCCACCGTCTTTTGTGAAAACACACACAGCACAGAACTTAATGGAGATCCTTAATGTAGAACCCCACTTCTTTTCACTCTTCAGTGTGAAAACAAACTGTTTCTTTCTACCCAACTGCTTAATTAATTAAGCAATTGCTAGTTTAATTGCTTTCAGTAATTAATCTGAAGTAGGACTTTCCTTCTTATACAATAAGAACTTAGCTTCCTTACAAGTCTTTGGTGAGACATTTAAGGTTTTTGAAACTCCAGATACTCTGCACCAACAAAACCTTACTTATCTTCACGCTCATGGGCTCAGTGCAAATACTTCTAAAAGATATGTAAGACATAATTTCTTTTTGGAAATTATCCCGTTAATTCTTCACAATATATCAGTTTTTCATATCATTGCTTTATAATTCTTTTCTTTATTAGAGCTTATACATTTTGCCTGGTGCAAAAGAGAAGATCACTACTCTCAGGATTCTTACACTGCTCCTAAAGCACTTTTAAATCTCATGTTTGCCATTGAGATTGTATTTATTGCCCTGCATTTCTCAGGTAGGAAGGCTCAGTTTACCAATACTTAGTGATATCTCAATTTCATATTTGAGTATTATTTGAGCACTTGGATTAGTATCATCTAGCTCTAGCAATTTGGGTCTTTTTAATCTATTAATTTACTCCAAAACCTCCTCTATTGGCACTTCATTTTAAGATGTTTTTTTCCAACTTTGCAGCTGTAAAGAGTGGTTTTGGTGTAAAAATCTTCCAAAGCGGTGGTGAACCATGAAGCAAGAATTTCATTTCACTTTTCTGTAAAATAGCTAGTACTTCACTGTCTAGTCAAGGGCAGTTTATGAGTATAATAAGAGGAAGCAATTTTTCAAAGTATTTTCCCAGCTTCTGTTACCTGTAATAAAAACTGAAAATGAAATGAACAAAATATTGCAAGAAGCCTTTGTAAATAAATCCTTCCAAAAGCCATTAGAATACACTACTGAAGGAACAGAGCTGCACACTAATTTTTGAATTATACATATGTGACAAATCATGGCAAATCAACTACCTTCTGTAATAAGTACTGACTTAATTCCCTGTGGGTTTGGACCTGCTGCCTGCTAGCCCCTGGAGGTATCTCCTCCCTTCAAACAACTCTATTGCTCTAATCATTCCTGTGCATGAAAGTCTGGAGCTCATTATCTCTGTCCAGGTATATTTTAGACCTGCTGCTTTCTGCCAGACTGTACACAAATGAAACTCCCAGGGGATGTTTTTTAGCAATTGCTGTTAAAAGGAGGGGGGAACATCAGTTTTCTGTGGGCTGCACCCATGAGAACTGTACTCATGTTATTGATGCTCTCGTACCCAGACCTTAAAATGACACCCACCATCTGTGAAAAATGCAAATCCAGCTTTACAAGGTGGGTGTTCTGGGGCTGCGCTCCCACAGGGAACTGTTACTGGGTGAAGCCAGTGGGAAATGAGGGCTTTACCTGCCCATGCGTAGATGTCTGCAGGCAGGAACAGATGTGGGAACCAGCTCTCCCCAGCTCCCTTTGGAGCTGGGTGTGTTCAGCAGGAGACAGCCTGAAGTTAGATGGCTGATAACTCAAAGAGCTTTGCAGACCATCAGGGGAGCTCAGGGTAAACTGCTCAAAGGGAGTCACCTGCCTTGGATCTCCTCTGCCTGCCTGTGAGTCCCGTGGGAGCAGTGTGAGCAGTCAGGGACCTTGCAGACACCAGGCTCACTTTCTGTATTTATTCATCCTGGTCTTTTCCCATTCCTTGCCAGAGCAGAGACTGAGAGCAGAGGGGAGCAGAGAGGAGAATTCCCCTGAATTTCCCAGTTCCCTGCTCTCGCTATCTCTCGCCCCGTGGTGGAGGCTTCCCTTCGCTCATCACTACAGCCATACGTCCAAGGGCAAGGGTAGGAGCAGGCTGTCCCCAGGCAGCTGGCCAGGTGACCAGATGGCCATGCAAAGGCACTAAAGATTGTGAATCAGCCACGGATGTGGAGGGCAGAAGTCAAACAAGAACATTTAAAGGTCTGCCCAGCCTAAATTCCATGTTAACAGAGTGTCATTGTATGAGCCACATCTAAGGGGGCTTCTCCTTCTATCTGAGAATCTAAATGTATCTCTTCCTGTGCTGCTCAGAAAGAAGAGGCTCTCCTGTTCCAGAAACAGTAGTTCATAAGGGAAGCATCTTCTATTTCAGCATAGCTATTTGTCTGTTTTCCTTTAAAAGCAATCAAATCAAACAGGAGCAAATCACTCTGAAGAACCCCAGATGCATCAGTGCTGTGCCATGCTTGACACTGCTCCAGACAAAAGGCAGTGAATCCTCCCTTTAAAGGAATGGTTTGAGGCAGAGATGTGCTCTCTGAAGTCAAAAAAAAAAAAAAAAAAAATCTGCTCAATGAAGCCAGCAATGCCTCTAGTTAAAATTGCTGATGACTCATTTCTTATTTAAACAATAAGCAGTGAGTGTTCGGGAAGCAATGAGCAAGATTTCACCTCCTCGGCTGTGCTTTTTGGCCACTGGGTCAGAAAGATGCTAAAATCTGTTGCAGAGGATATTTGCTTCACAGGATAATTCTCTGGCCATTCAGATGAGAAACGAGTCCTCTTTGCTAAACAAGTGCATACTCCTTCCAGTTTTGACTGAACTTTCTTCTAATTTTGTTGTTTAGACTGGGGAAGTTTCCTTAGGCTTTGTTTGAGCAAAGAAAGCTATTTCCCATCTAATAGGTGATTTATTATTATCCTAATCCTAACTCTACATTAGTTATACCCTGAGTTTCCATAATAAAGCCACCTAATTCCCAAGCATAAAGCAATAGATTCTGTTTTGATTTCTTCAATAACATTGTTCTCTGATGAATAATATCCATTTATAGATCTCATGGGAACAGCAATCTAATATGGCTGAAGGAAGATGTTTAAAGGGATGTTATGAATCATTTATAGGGTGTTAGAAACTCTGGTACATGAACACATCATTAACTGTCTGGAGACAATTATTACAGCTTTATTGCCAGACAGGTGGCACAGAGGAGAGACAAAGGTCCTGGCCAGACTCCTGCTGTGACACAGCCTCTCCGTGTGTCCTTGTCACCATCAACTGGAGGTGAATTCCATAGGGGTGCTGAGGTGTTAGTCCCTTGGGGACATGTTCCCGTGGCCCATGGTTGCTGTTCCAGCCAATGTCCCTTTGCTGGTTAGATAGCTGATGGACAGTTTGCTGGCTGAAAAGCAGGTCATCAATGAGGTTAACCCCCTGGAGGTGCCAACACCATGGCAGTATGGCGTTTCATGGGTTTCACACAAAAGCCCCACATAACTAGGGGCCTACGGGAGGTGAAAATGCAGGACGCCTGGTTAACGCTGAAGGAGGGTAACTGTTGAAAAAATTTGGTTAGAAAGACAAGGTGCCAAACCATTTGCCATCTGGTTTCTTCATGTACAGTTTAAGTAAGAAAGTAACTGTCTCCATCAGGGCCTGTACATAAACACTACAGACTCACCTACTGTGTGGGCTTGGAGGAATCCCCCAACTCCCATGGACATTGGTGCACTGGGAAGCCAAGACAAAATAACAAAATGAAAAAATGCACAAACTTAGGTGTCTTTGATTTTGAGAGGAGATGGAGCTGATCATGCAGCCAGGGGATTGCCCCAAGCCATAGAGGAAGCAATGACTGGGACTCAATAACATTGGGGACTTCTGGTCAGTCTGTGCCAAGTTTTCTTCCTCATCTTGGCTCTCCAAGCAGCACCAGGTGGCTTCGCTTCTCAGGCTTGGCCTGGGATGCGGAAAAGGAGCACTGATGGCTTCGGGCCTTGGCTGAAAAGGGTGAGCACCTTTTGCAGGATGCTGGCTCTTGTGAACTCCTCCACACTGTGCAACCTTGCAAACGCAGCCAGCCTGTGGCTGTCAGACCTTCAGTGATCATCATTCAGCAAGTGCAGACCCAAATCCTGCAGTATATTTGTATTCTCTGGGACGAAATAAGGAATGAACGCAAGGATTATTTTTTTTTCCACTGGAACTCTTTTTTTGCCATTTTACGGCAATGTGATAGGAGGGAGGGGCACAGGGCTAATGAATTTCAACCTGTTTAGTCATAAAGATTTATACCTGTGGTTTAGAGCTAATATTGACCAATCAAATGGCTCCCCAAATCCTGCCCATTTTATAAAAGTTAATCATACCCTCATGGCAGCCCAGGTACAAAATAAATTTTGATTTACTACTGTACTAAAGTGATCGGTATTTTATGCTGATCATAAACCATATTTCACACTGGAGAGTTGTTATATTAGAAAGCAGTAAAATGGTGTGTATCACATAACGATATTATATTTGGGCCCCACACAGAATACCAAGGGCTTATTGAATTTGTGTCTGAAGGGGACATTTGTTAAATGTATCACCATTGTAAGTGGGAAAAATGTGTATTATTTTCAGAAGTTATTGTGCTAACATGCAGTTGGTGTTATTGTAACCTTTCTGACTTCTGTGCTGTAAGTGATGCTGATCCATATATCACTCTGCAATGACCATATCGAGGGTTGAATATTGAGATGTGATTCTACTTTGGCCTGTGGATGTTACTGGAAGTTGCAGATGTTGGTGTTGGTAGGCTTAGATGTAATTATGTCCTTGCAGTAGAGCTAAGGTTGTAAAAATATGTATTTAATAGAGTTTTATTTTATTCACCTTGAATCAAAAATTATTTCCTGTGGTAGGGTTTAAAAACTGACAAACCCAGCATTGGGAATTTCTCTAGAAGGTTTGTTGATATGGCCTGTGGTTTAATAAGCAAGCCACAAACACACAGGATAATTGTCCCGGATTAAAAACAGGATACTCATAATCCCAGCACCTGAGGGTTCAAAGAGGTTTATGTGTGCATGCGTGTGTGCTACATGATGCCCAAATGCTGGGGAGTTCTAATGAACATATCTGGAGAAGAAGGCTGATGGTGCATGGTTCAGGAAAAAAAAAAAAAAAAAAAAAAAAAAAAAAACAGTTACCGATTCAGCCTCCATAAACTACAATAGATTACTTGCACCACTACTGCTCCAGAAACCTGAAAACACATTCATTACAGTGCATTAACAATAATGCATTAGAAAGTGCGGGAGGGTGGGGGACTGCACAAGAGGCTAGGACAGCACTCTGTAAGCCGCGTGATTTTCTTCCTGTGTTGTTGTCTTGGTAAGTAACATCTGAAAGCATCCACATTTTAAACACAGTTGTATTGGGTTTACATGCCAAGGGTTTGGTAGCAGGGGGCTGCAGGGGTGGCTTCTGTGAGCAGAGCCCAACAGCTGCCCCATGTCAGATCAGAGCCAGCTCCAGCCGGCTCAAAAAGGGACCCTCCACTGACCAGAGCTGGGACATAAGCAATACTGGTTGGGCCTCTGGGATAGCAAATTGAGAGAAAAAAACCTGCTGTGCCAAAGCAGCTGTGAGAGAGGGGCCAGAGTTGTGAGAGACCCAGCCCTGCAGCCCCCAAAGTGAGTGCAGCAGGAGGGCAGGAGGTGCTCCAGGCACACAGCACAAGTTCCCCTGTGGCCTGTGGAGAGGCCCCTGGGGGAGCAGGCTGTCCCCCTGCAGCCCATGGGTCCCACACAGAGCAGATCTCCACGCTGCAGCCCATGAAGGAGCCCCCGGTGGAGCAGGTGGATGTGGCCTGGAGGAGGCTGCGGCCCATGGAGAGCCTCCTCAGGAGCAGGCCCCGGGCCGGAGCTGCAGCCCGTGGAGAGGAGCCCACGCAGGAGCAGGGGGTCTGGGGGGAGCTGCCGCCCGTGGGGGACCCGTGCTGGAGCAGTTTGCTCCTGGGGGATGGACCCCGTGGTACGGATCCGTGTGGGAGCAGGTCTTGAAGAGCTGCTGCCTGTGGGCAGCCCCCGCAGGCTCAGTTCGGGCAGGACGGCATCCAGTGGGAGGGACCCCACGTGGAGCAGGAACAGAGAGGGACCGTGAGGGAGCGGCGGGGATGAAGCCTCACAGACTGACCACAGGCCCCATTCCCCTGCGCCTCTTGGTGGGAGGACGTGGAAGAGGGTGGATGAGGGGAAGATGTGTGTTTTTAGTTTCTTGCTGCTCTAGCTTGTTAGTAATAGGGAATGAATTAGATTAATCTCCCTATGCTGGGTCTGTTTTGCCTATGATGATAATTGCTGAGTGATCTCCCTGTCCTTATCACAACCTTTGAGCCCTTTTCATCACATTTTCTCCCTCTTTCCCTTTGAGGAGGGGGAGTGAGAGAATGGTTATAGTGGAGTTCAGCTGCCCAGCAGAGTAAAACCACCACAGTGGTGTCCTAGGAAATCACTTATCCCAGCTTTATACATTGTCATTCTGCCTGATAAAAGACGTTGCTCTTTTGCCTGAGTATTATTAGGAAGATATGGGATGATAAAGCTTAGGTTTCCATGCTCTTACATCTTCATCAATTGTCACTAGAAGAACGGA
Organism: Cygnus olor; assembly: GCF_009769625.2. NCBI lineage: Eukaryota > Metazoa > Chordata > Aves > Anseriformes > Anatidae > Cygnus > Cygnus olor. The sequence continues at coordinate 8,031,721 of NC_049170.1, read as the reverse complement.
TACAAAAGCTTGATGCTAGGAGATGAAAATTATTGAAATGAATAGCAAGTGAGCTTTCTCCACCTGATTTTTTCTCTGCCTCCTTTTTCCCCTGCTTACTCTTGAGAGGGGAGTTCTATCAATTTTCAGGCATCAATAGAATCAGAAATGAAACATCAAGATGTGTCTATCTGCAGCTTTCCTTGTGTTTCTTGTTCTCCTCGCTGTCTCTGCCAACCACTGGGAAATATTTTTTGCTGCTCTTGTCTGACACTGTCTGATTTTTTTCACCAGCCTCACAATTAAGGCATGTGAAAGCTGTGCAGGATGCTTCAGGTACCACACAAAGAGCAACAAGCTCTCAAAAGCAAGGGTAGCAAATACAGGATGCAGGAAAGAAATAAAAAATATGATTGCTTCAGTGGCAAGCTTTACTGACACCATAAAACTGATTAGCACTTTTCTTCAGCTTTGGACAAAACATTTCACGTTTAGAACTTTCCCACAGCTGTTTTCTGACTGCTTCAAAATGTAGATTATGGGCATTTTGCTCTGGGGGCCTGCAGAATCATGTCACTTGACTTCCCTTCCTCGAGTGTACTTTGAGTTGGCCACACCAGAACTGTTTCTCTAGTGCTCACTCCACATTCAGGCCCAGTGAAGGGCCTGTAACACGAGCCACCCACAAGTGACATCTTAGCTCACCTAGGTGTCCCTACTTCCAGAGGCCAGGAGTTTATTTCCCATGGGAAGGAAAAAGGGCAATGAAACCTGTTCCTGAGCTGAGTCTTTTCTGCCCATGACAGGTGAATGATCTTCATGTCCTTAACCAATGAGGTTTTTTTTAACATAATTTCTCTCCCTGTTCTTTTGAGGAGGGGGAGTGAAAGAGCAGCGTGGTGGTGCTGAGCTACCTCCTGGTAAAAAAAGCTATGACAAGAGGAACAGAACAGATCACTTTTAAGAGGCAACCACTTATGGAGGGTTTGAGTGACAGCTGGCTTTTTAGCATTCTCTTTCAACTGTTTTTATACTGACCCCTCTGGAAATGCCACCTGGGGTGCATCTTTATTGTGCTCTTCTTTTAGGTGTCTGAAATTTTATCTTAGATGTTACCTTCTGTGAGGCTCACCCCAGAAATGGGAGATGTGACCAAAACACTGCATTTCAGCCTAGTATTTATACTATGTTGCTAGATAGAAGATGCTCTTAAAAGACAAGGTGTGTTTTTTCTGTTTTTTTTTTTTTGGTATACCGTTCTCAGTAACTTTTATCACAGGAATTGCATTAAATTCCCAAAGCACTGGCAGATACAGGAATCTTCAGTGCAGCAGGTCACAAATTAAGTTCATTTCTATTGTACGTGAGCTCCTGGAAACCAGAAATAGATCAAGACCTCTCTTCCCTTCTCACTCCACTCCCTTGTTTTATGTGTGATTGTGTAAGCACTAAAAAGAAAGACAATTTCTGTCTGCAAAATCAAATCAATTTGAGGCCAGAGCCACTAAAATAAGTCAGCTTGCAGCAAGTCGTATTATCCAGACTTGGGGAAGAAAAGACCAAATAATGCAGAAAACACCAGACATGATGCAAACATCCAAAGCAATATACATCTGCTCAGAGAGAGCCAATTCTGCTCATGGATGAACCAGAGTTAAACCTCTTAGGCTTTCAAGTGCCTATCTTTAACCTATTTACTTGCACATTACTGCTGCCTTTCAGGGTTTGCTCCATCACACTGCTTTGAGCTTTGCTTCTCTGGTCATGTGGTCAGGACCTAAGTCACATATATTTCACCTGTTCAGTTTTCAACAGCTATTTTGGAGGAAATGGAGAAACAAACAAACAAACAAACAAAAAGTAAGAAAGAAAGAAAATCTACCACTTCTTTGGCTGATGACTTACAGACCAGGCATAAAAAGAGGAGATGGACATCTGAATATATTACTTGTCTTGTTTTGATCATAATTGTTATTGGGTTTGAATTCCTTGGATGGGGAAAAAAAAAAAAAAAAAGGTTCTTGAATTAATGGGGAAAAGGTTGGAAACAGAGAGAGTTGACAAAGCACTTTAACAGCCTGCTATTCTCTGAATGGCAGCTGATAACCTGCTCACAAGCTTGTGACTTGTGTGAGCTCATCCGTGAAGGGGGAATGTAAAAATTTCTTTTACGAGTTTTAAAACACTCAACTTTATTAAGCTCCCCTTTTCACTAGTAAAATAAGTTTAATTGCCCTTCATGGGTGAGGAATTATGTTTATTCTGAAGTGATTCATTTTTGTCTCCTTTTGAAAGGAGACAAAGGCAAGAAGGGAGATAGTTGCCTTTCTTGTTCATCTATCACCTGTTAGCATGGCAATGAAAGGGGAGAAGACAGCTGTCACCAAAGCCCTGGCAAAACACTTTTTAAATTTCTCATTTCCACTCAACAGGTTTATACAGTGCTAGTTTTTTTCCAATAGTATGAAGGGAGTAAGCTCTCCAGTTCCCTTTGACAGTCAACGAAAGCTGGGAATTGCATAAACATTTCACCATGACAAGCTCTATAATTAAAAATAATTATAGCAAAGCTAGGGGATTTTAAACACCCAGCAGCAACCAGTCTTCAAGCTACTTGTGAATATTTGTTTTTTTAGAAATAGGATCTTGTGGCAGTCTAGTAGAATGCTCAGAAGATGAGGTTTGGCCAACATGTAGTTGTTCTGGAAGGTTTTGATCCATAATTACATATGTGCACATTGTGTAATACAGGATCTCCTAGAAGTCATGTTGACAGACTGCTGCTTTGTAAGAGTTTCTCATATCTGAGAATCTACCTGTCAGTGTTAAGACACTCTTTATGAAAAGAAGCTTTAAGGGCTCTCCTTCCTCTTCCTGAAGGTGGTCTTCAAGGAGGAAGGGCAAATGTTGTACCAACTAGTCTAAATGAACACTGTTCTTGTGATTAAGATGGCTTTCCTTTTGAATAATAGTTTGTTTCTACATTTTTAATGTAAGCCATCAATATTTGTAAGTCACTGCTCTGTTACTGTCAAGATCTTATAATGATTTAAGCAGGCCGTGAGAAGAGACATGGACTGAATGTAGAAAAGCCTAGGAGCTCAATCATGGACCAAAACACCTTGTGCTGAGTGCTGGGAAAACTCCTGGAAGAAGAAATTGTTGCCATTTGTAAATTTCTTTATTAGTTACCTAAAAACTTTGGCACCTAAGTGATAAGATGAGTGGAAATGGCCTCAAGTTGTGCTGGAGGTGGGGGGGGTGGGGAGTAGGTGTTAGGTTGGATATTAGGAGAAATTTCTTTACTGAAAGAGCTGTGTGGCATTGGAATGGGCCACCCAGAGAAGTGGTTGAGGCACCATCCCTGGAGGTCTTCAAGAACCACGGAGATTTAGAACTTATTAGCATGGTTTAGTGGTGCACTTCAGTTCTAGGTTAAAGGTTGGACGAGATGATCTTAGAGGTCTTCTCCAACCTGAATGATTCTGTGATTCTGTCTTCTACGGACAGCACAACCCAATGCAGAATATCTCTGAGAATGATGCAATTCAGAACTGATAAGCAGAAATGAAGTGAGAACCTTTATTCCAGGGCAAGGAAATGGATAGCCAGTAGGTGGAGAGCAAAACATTAAAACAAAGGCAGAATTTATTAAGAATCCGGCAGCCAAAGATGGGGATGTTTTATAATTGCAGTGTCACTGTCTCCTTGGCTCCCCTTTTAGCTAACTAGCTTGTTTTGTCCCAGAGGCTCAATTTCCTGTACACACAGTTTGTCTCATCACTTTCACTTTTGTATTAGTAGTGATGGAAAAGCCCAGCTCTTCTTTTTCTTTCTGCATTTTGGCAGAAATAATCTCTTCAGCAAATTAGCAGAGTGGTCATTGGCTGAGTCATCAGTTTTTAAGTGAGTCTAGCTGCTGCAGCAAGTTGAGATTTTGAGTTTAGTGCAAAATATCCTTCTCTTGGCAGCAGCAGTGATTGTGCAGAGACAGGGGAGTTTTGATACACTGGTTGTAAGGAGCACCGATTCCGTGGCTTTCAATTTTCTCCTACGATTTCTACAGCTATGCTATTTCTAACATCCTGAAAATGAGCATGATACTTCCCATCCCTATAGTCTTACTCTGTGGAACAAGACCAACTTTTTATAAGATGTACCTGAGACAAGACTTTGTTCCTGATTTCATTCCCAGGGGTTTCTTTGGAGGTTTCATGGACTTGTGGTGTGTCTTCTCTCTCTAGAACAAGAAAAGCAGTTACATACTCTTATATTCAGCTAAAATGTTCAAGTGCTTCTATGGATTCTCGGCTTTAGAAAGCAGTGTAGGCTTAGCTAAGCTAACATTACACCTTTGCAATCTACAAATGAGTGAACCTGCCAAGGCTTTTTCTTCTGCTCACAGAGGAACAAACATTTTAAAGAAAACTAATTGAGATCAACAGCGTCTCAAAGTCCCTGAAAACTCTTTACCTGAGTTTCCAGTGACCACACAGGAAGCCCAAGGAGATTACCAATTTCTATGCAGAAGTCTATATATTTTGTGTCCAAATTCTGTTATATTAATTCCACAGTACTGAGGACAGTGAGCCAATATCACAATGAACTGAAGCCCTCAAATTAAGTTTTTTGATTGCCCTTCTTTCCTTCATAATGCATGGTGGAAATATTTCCTTTTACTTTAATGTTGTGGTTTTAGCCTGGAAGTACAGATATGTCTTGACCTATTTATAACTTAGTAACCATGCAAACAGCAATGCTGCTTGTAAGATTAATCAAGAAACTGGGAATTTGCTTTGTTTCTTTGCTGTTTCTTTAGAAACAGCTTACTCTGCACTGTAAGGTGAAATGTGTTAGTTAACTGCATTAAGAAAATGGAGATTTGAGTTTGCATGATCTATATAAATACCACTTCACCCTTGATGTTACAGTCCAATGGGATTTGAATTATATACTGGTATCTAACCTCTGTAAACAGATTGAATTTAAATTATTTGTAAGAAGGATTCAAGGACATCATTTTTGTCCTTGTTGCTATTCCCTCTTTCCCAACTGACATGCAGCTGGTTAAGAAAACTTTCCTACTTTTGAGATTGATGCAGAAATTATTTTCTGGAGGAGGACACAATATTATAAGCAGAACTCTGAGCTGATAGAGGAGAATGTGCAATAGCAAAGAACCATTTGCAAACTCATGACAAATTTTCTTAAAAATGACATACCTTGCTCCTTGATTAGACAATTTGCTATAGTAGAAATCGATTTTATGGGTTCAGACAGGCACGAATCTCACCTTTCAGCAGCTACATGTTGCACAGAAACTCAGTCAACACATGGTGTTTGATAAAAAATGATTTATTGGAATTTTTGCCAAAGGTGACTCTCGTATGGGGAATTAAATCTTTTGAACAGTGACTGGTCACTGCCTGGATGGTGACAGGAGTCTGAGTTACAAACACCATTGCAAGAGCGTCTCCATCTGGATCGTGTATTCAGGTGGTCCCTGGTCCTACATGACCACGACAGCAAGTGAACAATACATACATACTGGTGTTCTTAAACTACAGACAAACATCTCCTGTCGTAGTAGAAATGTACAACAGTACAGAAGAACAAAAGCTCTGCAACTCTCTCTGCATCTGCAAGAGATGTTTCTACTGTATATTTATGTGTATCTTATCTATGTACAATTTGATCAATTTTGCAGTGGGAATGGCCTCGGGGAGTCCAGATTCTCCACCCAGGGTATTAATCAACATGTCAAGATGTATAAATTGTTCTGAAACACAAAAATTACTCCAGACAGCAGGGACTGCCTAGGGAAGTCTTTGGGACAGTCCAAAATTGCCAGCTGGTGAGCTCCTACACTGAGTAGTGAAATGCCTTGTGTGAAATGTCATGACAAAGAGTGCAGTCAGTCCCCTCATCTCCCCGGTTCCATCACTTGAACTTTGGCCACTGAGTCCTCTGTGCAGCTGGGGACATTAAGTGCACAGTGTGCGCACAGGTACAGCCTTGATTCCCCACTGCACCTCAGCTATCGCTGCAGGAAGAACTGAATTCCATAGCTCCCACCCAAATATAAGTGTCTTCCCAGGCCTTCTGTCTAGCAAATGAGCCAAAATAATCCAGCTACAATCCAAGCCACTGTTTGGCAGTGCTATCTTTTTCCAATGACTAGGTAGTAGGCTTTCTCCAACTTTGAGTGTTCTGAGTGGATACTAAGGCTAGGTTAGCTAAATCCAAGTTTCAGTTCTTTCATCGCCTATGAATGGTCAGTCACAACTTAACACAGCAGCTCCTGCAGAAGTAGACACACAATAGTTATTAGGTACATCACAGAAACATAATCTGCCAAATTCCAAACTCTGCCAACTCCCAAATTGCCCATTCCCATGCTGGGCAGTGACAAGTTTGAACTAAAACATACCCTGTAAAGACAAACAAACAAACAAACAAACAAATATATTAATAAATAAATTAAAAAAAAATCAAAGCAGAAATGCTGGCTGCTCATCATTCAGTGACACCATGAAACAACCACAACCATTAAATAGTTCCACATAAAATCCTCCCACACCCCTGGGAGTTTCCAAACAGGAGTGAAAGATGTTCCCAGGGCCACATTTGTGGTTGTTTCTTGTATGCTGGCAAATACAAAAGCAGATAGTCCATGCAGAGACTGTATAGACTTTTTCACAGCTGACAAGATAGCAAGAAGTGCCAGGAACAAAGTAAAAGGTTATGTTCAGTCCTGAAGGTTCATGCAGCCATGTAACTACTCCAGACAGGACAAACCACAGTATCCCTATCAAAGGCAGAATTCATGATTCTCACACTGAACAGCCCAAGGCATGCACATCCTGTAGCAGGTGACTGTAAAGCCCCACATCATAAATATGGGTTAAGGACATGTTCTCGTATTGCTGCTTTCTGGGGGCTATCAGGACTGAGCTAACAAATGTCAAAAGTACGGATGTTTGGTAACAGCGTTGAGTAGATGTTATGAATTTTGCAAAACCAGTCTCAAAAATCATTGTGACATTCTAGATAGACTACTTTTCTTCACCTGATATGTTCACAATGCTTTATAGAGCAATGAGACAATTTCAGATAGAAATATAATAGGGAAACTCTAATCAGCAAGTAACACAAAGAGGAAGAGACAAAAGATAAGTTACCACTTATTAAATCTTTCTTTCTTTTCATTTAGTTCTTCCTCTTTCCTCTCTTTTTTCTACTTTCTTTACTTCATTCCACATGTGAAGATTTTGCACATCTCTACGAGGCTTGACTCTTTGCTCTAAAAGTTTATTGGCATTATTGGTTAGTAGTGTTAAAAGCTCCCTTAGATCATGAAATCTTAATAAAGTGAAATATATTCATTATTGTAAAAAAGCAGATGCAGGGAAAATGAATTGATCAGGACTGTCTGATAATCAATTTCATCTGGTAAGTGTGCAAAATAATTATTCATCCAGACCCTGTTTTTTAATTTGCCTCCTCTGCTTATGCATCTTATAGACAAACCATCAGCATTTCCAAGCTTCCACTAGAAGTAAAATGATATCTCAACAACACAGCTTTCAGATAGGGATTGTTCAATTATTATGGTTAAAGTGTATCATCAAAGCAATCCCCTTCTGAAAAAATGTTCTTCAACATCTTTAACCAAGTCCAAAAAATAAAGATTTCTCAGGCTGAGAGCATTCGTTACTAACAGAGGTTTAAAAATAACAGCATCATTCAAACTAGGCAGTGGCTCTTTGAAACAATGTCATGGTCTCTTTGTAATGGGTGTTTAAGATTTAGTGGTGGCACCAGCAAACGAAGGTTGATGATGCCTCTGATCTGACCCCATGGTCAGTTTATTACTGCCTTGGGAATCCCTCTTTCAGAAAAGAAGCTAAAAGCAAGTTGACACCAACAGCATGTTAATTATTATATACAAGTTGATAGCAGCAGCATATTAATCACTGAACCTTCAGAATAGGTTTGTCTCAAACTTGGTGGTACAAAATATGGTTCCTTACACTCTCGGTCTTTGTACTGTGGACAGAAGTACCGTCTTTGCCCCAGAGACCTTTCACGTGTAGCAAAAGTCCAGCAAAGGGGCTGGTTCTGACCAAATGCAGATGTCTGAAGCAGGAGTAGAGGCAGTGATATCCATTACAGTCACTGGTGTAACAAGTGCGAATTTTAAAGGGTGAATTCTCTAAAAGAGAGGTCTAACAGATTTTGTGAGTGACATCCTGACTGTGCCTATCCATTACCAGTAAGGGTGACTGGCTCAGATGGGAACTTTTACCTTGCAGACACCACAAGCTGAGCAAGATGATCCCAAGGCAGATGCCAGCCCAAGGGATTCACCGAGATGACTGCAAGTCTTACGGGTCATGACCCTAGCACATCAGAGACAGAGACTGCCAGTTCCCTTGATCACCACTGCAACAGTTCCTAAAGAAAGTGATGATTACAGTTAAATATCATTGCTATCTCTACCATGCTGTCCAGGAAGATTAAGATATTTTCTGAATGGCCACAAGATATATTCTGAGATGGTTCCAAATGGGAATGAGGGAGAATCAGTCTCAAAGTCTGCACTCAGACAGCAGTGCTGATTAAAACTCTTCATGGCTGTAGATGGAAAGCCCCCCACCAGTCCTGCAGGGGAAACTAGCCTCAGGGCTGTGGGTGACACCTCCACCAAAAGCATCTCAACTGCCACATCCCCCTGTAATTGAAAATACATGCTCTGGTGCATCAGCCATCCTGGTCAGAGAAGGGGATGCGTGTGACTGCTCACTTTCTTTTCTCAAAAAGCAATGCAACAATTACTTGAATAACACTTTCAGAGTGCCTGTCCCCCAAGGAGCACTTCTATACCATGAAAACTGAGTACAGAGAGAAAGCTGTGGAAAGTGTCTCAAGCTAATAAATTCCTGCTGGGGAGAAGGAGTAGGGTGTTAGCCTCTGGGCATGCTGGTCTCCATATTCAAGATTGATTGCTCGGTTGAGAACCATACTGGGGAGCTTACTCATTTCCCTTCTGGCAAACATTAACTTCCTTTGCTTTCCTGTTACATTCGCTAAACCTAGAGGGAAATATTTTGCTGACTGCAGCTACATTTTTCATGCTAAAGTATTCCACTCATGTGCAGATCTGGCCCTGTAAGGTGCTCAGTCCTCTTTGCTTTCTCCAGAAACTAGTTGGGATGCAGAGAAGCTGACAGTTTGCAGAAGGATATTAAGATCTTTCAGGTTCATGCTCATTGCAAACAAAACAAGGAAAATGAAGCATCCAGCTGGTTTACCTGCTAAGCAAATATCAATGCTCATAACCAAAGCAGAGCTGGACAACCTGTTGACTGTTCCCATCTCAGAGAATAATTAGGAACTGAATACATTATTTAACAACTGCTCAATGAGCTTGCAAACGCTGCACATACTGGGCTAAGAAAGGCATTTATAATTTTACAAGGACAGCCTGCTCTTCAGGTAGCACTGCTGTCTCCAGCAGTATATTTTGTTTGAGGTATTTTCTAGCAGTTCTTTTCATAGCCCACCACTGGAGAATAAACCATTGCATTTCTTGCCCTGTAACATTGCTCTGCCTGCTTCCCAACTATGGTCAAGTCTGAAGACCACTGAGGTTGAATTAAACATGGACATATTACAAGGCTGCTGGAACTGTCAGCAAAGCAGAGGAGTATTTCTCTAATCAAATTTAAGTCCTATTGGTTCTTCATAAGAAAAGAGTGATTCAGTCATCAGGATGTTAGAGTGAGGACCTGGCCTGAGCAGCCTGCTGCACTAGTTACTTTCTGAATCGAGAAATCAATAAGAAATGAGCTTTGTAACACAATCGTAAACTTGAAATTACAGACAAGTCTTTGAATGGGTTTTTTTACTTGTCTGTATGCACCCTAAAGTAGCCAAAGAAAACAGTAGGTGTAAGTCTTTGACTACTTTGTGTTCAGCCAGCTTCAAAAAATGTTGTGTATTACCAGGAAAAATGATTTGATACACCTATTTTTCTTCTGTAAATATTTTATGTCTAAATAAAAAAAGAAAGAACAAGAAAGAAAGAAAGAGAAAGAAAAAAAACGAAGGTGGAGAAGTCAGTATGAGCATGGTAAAATAAATGCTTTTTTGAAAAACTGTCAAGGCAATAAATGGGCTGTGACTTTGTTTTAGAGATTTTTGGTTGGTTGGTTGGTTGGTTCTGTTTTTTTGTTGTTGTGATTGTTTTGTTTTGTTTTTTAATTATTTCTGGATGCTTCTTCATAAGTTTGGCCCATGTTTGAAGAAAAAAATCAGTTTGACAAGACAATATTTGAGGCAAAACAGGTGGTCTGACTTCTCAGAATGTACCCATTGTGTTTCCATTAAACAATGAACACATAGGGTTCACCAAGGATACGTGAGCAGAGGAGTCTGATGATCAGACAGAAAAAAATATTCCCTCCATATACACCCCTGCGTGCCACTGAGAAAGACAGCAAAATGCTGCCAAGGACTTCTGAGCATCGCTGTTTTTGGAAGCCTACAGGCAGCAGCTGCAAGCTTCCTAAATTATGTATGGGCAGAACAAAACCCACTGTCCTCCCACTTACAGAAGATGAGACCTTCAGAGGTCAACTCTGCTCGGAATCATCAACATACCATTGCCGAAAAGTGTCTGCGTGACTTCTTCATAACAGCCTGCAAGGTGGAGATGCTAGGCCCTCCTAGTGCTTTTAAGTGACCTTAAAAGTGTTTTCCTAACAAGAGTTTCCCTTGCTGCAGCCTAATGCTGTTATTTTCTTTCCCACTAAAAAGGAACAAGATGACCAGTTTCTCCCCTTGCTGTTCATAATAAGTTTTTGCATCTCTGAAGGCTGTTTCTCTCTTCTTTGACCAAACAACTCCAGTTAACTCCTCCAAACTTCTAGTAGTGGTCCACTTTATAGTTTGAGTGCCCTGGACGGAATACGGTGCTGTAGCTGAATCTGTACTTTTTCTGCACTATATGGAGAATTATCCATGGCACCATTTTTAGGCATCCCAGCATGATGGCTATTTACATGACTCCATTGATGCATTTGCTTTGGGGCCTGCTCCCATCTCCAAATCCTTTTCCACAGCACCACTGCCCACCCCAGCACTCCTTAACCAGTGGGTTTTGTGCAGCTGATTGCCTCCACCCAGGTGGAAACAGGCACTTGTCTTGTCAGAGCTACTGCAGCTGATATATTTTTATAAATAAATAACCTCCAGTAGCATCCCCTTTGTATCTCGTATAGCCACAAGTCCTTAGCATAAACAATTGGCAAAGATACATTTGGGTCTTTCGGATTTTTCGTTTCTTGGTACTGTAACAAGCTAAAGTGACGTTAGAAATTTACTGAAGTTAAAACAGCATCAGTTCTTGAGCACTTACCTTACCTCCAGGCCTTTTCTGCAATTTGAGAGCATGCAGGTGACTTTGACTCTGCAACAGTGTCACACACATAAAATCCGTGTCGGATTGAGGAAAGCAGGACTGAATGTGTTATTAGTCAGGTCTGCAGTGTAGGCAGCTGTCACTTAACCCAGAGAGAGGTCTGGGTGCGTATTATCCAGAGCTGAAATGTCACTCATGTTGAATGTTACAGTAAAAGCTGCCATCCCAACTGCTTCAGTTCACCTGGAGAAATATTTCCCTGGAATTTCAGTCCCTGAGAGCCTCCCGACTGCATTTTCATACACAGAGATTAGGAGATAATATGCTGTTATTAATGACACAAGGAGTACAGAAGTGATTTATAGTCTGATGGGCTTTTACTGACTGAAAGAAAACAAGTCTTTTTTGAAAAGAAGATAAAATACAATCCTTGCGAAATGATAGCAGTAATTCAGGAGGAGTCACTTTAGCAGTCTTAAAATTCAGTAGCAGCATAAATGAGGGTCCTGAATTCAAGTGTTCATGCCTGTTGCCTGCTTTCCTATCAAACCAATTCCACCCCCGAGCAGCAGCAGGCATGTTCCTGCACTCACATCACGCACCGGGCTCTGTGGGAGAAAGGGCAAAAACTTCCCAGTTTCAAAACTGCTGTTCACCATCAGGTATCAGACTGCGCAAATCACCTGGGGGCTTTCCATCTATGATCAGCTGCTACGAGGAGCTCAGCACTGCTCTGATTCATGGACTTGTGCTTCAGAAAGGTCTTTTGCCCAGCCCTGCTTGCAATCCCCATGCCAAGCAGCATATCTAGTGCCATGCTGATTTAAGTTCAAGACACCACATGAATGGCAAGATTAGGCCCTGCTTCGTAATACCTTCCTTCGTTGTAGCACCTAGGGGATCTTGTCATGAGTCAGAGTCACAAACACATATCTTACAGCTTAACACAGACATACTGCTTTAAAAGACATATTTCACATGTAAACGTTGAGCCAGTTATATGTGTATCATGAAAGGAACAGCCATGAAGCATTAATTTGCTATTGCAAACCACCCAGGCCAATCAGAGGTGATTTGTTCACACACATCTGCACATACTTTTCAAAAATAAAATAATCCAATTCATATAATTCCTAATAAAGCAGACAATATTACCCCACTAGAGATCACTCCCAGATTAGAGAGAAAGAGAGAAAGAAAAAAAAAAAAAAAAAAACTGGGGCTCTGAAAACCAAATCTGAATAATATTTTTACAAAAAGATATATTTGGGATGCATTTTTTTCAGCACTGATCTAAGTTATTCATGAAGCTAGGCAAAGCTTGTGGGGAAAAGGTAGCATCTTTTGTTACAGCAACTGATTTACTTTGCAACAGACATCTTAGGCTCAAAAGTTCCTTACTGGGTCAGAAATAGGTGCACCAAATTTCGAAGGTGAATATGAGCTGAGGAGCAAGGTATGGCTTTAGACTCTCTTAATCACTTAGGAAAAAAAAATAACATTTGGTACCTTTGGGACAGAAGAAAGGATATTACAAAGTGAAAGGTGACATGGCGATATCTTCTACTGGAAGGAGAGAGACAGAGTTACAGAACAGAGAGAGAGAATTTATAGTTCATGGAACACGGCTGGTTTATCTGAGAAGTGAGTTGTCGTGTGGTGATGAAAGGGGAGAATTATAACATGCCATAAATGTTTGTCTCTGTTGATGCTGTGATTTTTTTTTCTTATCATGAGTAATGTCTTTTGATTGTCACCTTTGGAAAGTGTTTTGTAGCTTTCTCTTGAGGATCAAGGCTGAGAGAGTAGAAATGGAGTGACTGTATTGTAAAAAAATAATTCTACTAATACTTGGGTGGTTTTGTCTTTTTTTCTTTGCCTGTTCAAGTTCTTTCTGATTCATGGTTGTTTAGCTTCATCCATAAAATTTCTCTGAGGACATTGTGAAGTGGGTGAAGTGTATTACATTCTGGGAGGAGCAGATGTAGGATTCACGGATTTTAAAGTGCTGTCATAGGGGGATACTTCTAAGATTGGGAATATATTGACAATTTTCATACCTATTATTCAGACACAACATGTTTCCACTTGGTGCACGTTATTCTGTGGCATTTTGCTGTTAATAATGAGTTTGGTGATCTAGGGTGCAGCTGACACTTTGTGAAGCAAGTTTCTGTGAAAAATTCAAAGTTGCATCATATTTTACTGTCTGTTGAATGTCTTTGCTGGGCAAGAAGCTTCTTTAGATTGTTGAGGTTCTCGTTACAGCAGATTTGGTGGTGTTGAAAGCCTGACAGCCTGTTATAGCTGTTTTGATATGATTTAAATGACTGCTGGGTTTGTGTAGGTGGGCGTGCTGACTTGCACATTGTTATATAGCATGGGGTTTTGGTTACCATATTTATGCTGACATAGTTTGCTGGACTTTGGTACTGCCACAGCAGTGTTCAGGAGATTGGTGGAGGACTGGGGTATACTGAATGTCCCTTAGAAACCAGAGAGTGAATCCAAGTTTTCAGTTCAGACAATAAAGGTGCCATCTGCGATTCTCAGGTAAAATGCTGACTAAAGCTGGCTTCAAATTAAGGTTGTTTAAACCTCTTAAGTGTTGAACAGTGAAGTTGCAGTATGGAGCCACTTCAGTGCCTATAGCTGTTCACGCAGTCTGAAGGCATTGTGTTGGCAGTGACTATGAAAAGATGAACTTGGCAGTATATTTGGCCTGACCTGAAGCCTGACCTCATGCTGACAGGTCCTCAGTGTGGGCTATAGGCACATAGGACAGGCTGTGCTGTCACCAAGGGTGTGATATTGGTGCATGTCCCTCATGACAAGGATGGCAGTAGTGAGGTGATTTAAGCAGTACCATCAACTTAATTCAGCTTTGAAGACGAGTGCATTTATTTCTGGCTGGAAGAAAGGCTTATCTACCTAAAAGCCCCCCTGCTTCAGCCAGTGCTAACAACCAACCCAGAAAATGATTTTACCGCTCTCCACAAACCTTGCCTCACTTACACCCTTGGACCATGAAGCTTCAGAGATATTTCTACAACATTTCAATGGAGAACCCTTCTCACACTCTGCAGCAGGTGCCTTCTGCTTTGGCTGCAGCCTGGGCCGAAGTCCCCAAGCCCTGCCTGGCCACACAAGGCAGGAGACATCTCGCAGGTTGTGGCCTCCTCCCACCAGTCCTGGTTCAGCCTCTGCTTGTGCTGCATCTCCTTCGATCATGCTCAGGAGCCGTTTTTTTTCTCCTGCTGCTCACTCTATCCCTGTCTCTCCACCCAGCTCCCCCAGGGTCCTGCAATGACTCCATTCGAAGATGTATAAGCTGTTAAAAAACAATAACAGTTTAATCTAAAGCCCACTACACATTACTGCACACAAGCCAAGGACACTGATTAAATATATCAAGAGAAGCGAGGGCTTGGGTTTTTGACAGCCGTGTAATGAATTGCGATTAACTATGCAGTCACCATTCACAGAAGAATTATAGACCAGGGAAGGAAAAGAAAATGGAACATTTGACAGCAAAATAATTATTTAGATCCCACTATTCAGGGTACTTAGGCAGACATGAAGTAGCTCTGTGAGAGAGACGTGTGTGGAGGGAGGCAGAGAAAGAAAGGGGGAAAACCATGCTGATGGGGATGAATAAGAGGGAAGGTGGGAGGCAGGGCTCAGTCAGGTTTCTGTGGGGAAAAAAGAGGGTGATGTGATGTATTTGGGAAATGGAGGAGCTCACACAGCCAGTGCCCTGGGAGGGAGGGAGCAGCACAGGTTTGTGTCTCCTGCCCTCCGCTGGGTGCAGCACCTGCAGGGAGAGCACCAGCTTGCAAACCCCTCCAGGTCCTTCCCTGTGCAAACCTTTGCAGCTTCACCAGCTGCCTCCAGTGATAGCTCAGCTCTCATGCTGCTTGCCTGTAGACCTCTCATGCCTGAGGTCGCCCTCCTATAACAGCCCCATAGCCCCCAGTTCTCGGCAGCAGCTGCTCTGAAGCACTCAGGTGGGCTCTGCGAGCCCTGTTCCACTGCCAGCAGCGGGGGCATTTCACCCACTAACAGACATGGGTTCAGAGTCTCTCCTGAGCATTGTATTCACTGCTCTGAGCACAGCCACCAGCAGTCACCTGGCACCTGCCCAGTTGTAAAAGCCCCAAGTTGTAATAGCATTACAGAGAAGTACAGAAATTGCTTTAGGGAGTGAGAAAAAAAATATAAGTAAATCAAGGAAGTGGTGCTGGAAAGAGAACAAAAACTTGAAAGTAGAGAAACACTCCACAGCATCAAAAGGCACAAGCAGAAAATAAAATTAAACCACAGGAAAGAATGCATTACAATAAAGCAGAAAGAAACTCTGGTATTATGATAGTTGAAATGTTAGGAAAAAGAAAGGATAGCTGAATCTGGAATAGAAGGATGTGTAAGAAAATAGAGAATCTGAATAAAACTGCTGCAACTTTCCTTTGAAATGGGAACACACTGAATATTGCAAGAGATACAAATTACAGAGAAGGAAAAGGATACTGTGGGAAACATGGCTATAGAGCCTGAATCACAGACAAGAGCAAAGCAGGACTGAGAAGGAGAAAAAGCAAAAATTACAGGCAAGGACAACAGGGTTTTGTACTAAGTACTAAACAAGAAATTACAGATACAAATGCAGTTCTAGGAAAAATAGCTGTACAACACAATGTGGTGATGAAACAATGCTTGTAACAATAAGAATTCACTTATGAGGAGAAATTGTATCCACAAAAACAATGACAACAATAAAGAGATTAAACATGTAGGAACAATTGAAGATGAAAATATTTGGGTGAGAGAAAGGGTAACGACTGCACAGAAATCAGTGACAAATCACAAGCACAGCTTTCACAGTATTTCTTTGCAGCTTGTACAAAAGAATTGCTTACAGCAGATGTCCTTCCCTGCACCTCTAGGAAGGCACGGATTTCTTTTAAGCTTGTTATTATTATTATTGCTGGCATTACAGGAGGCTTAATGACCTCAGCCTTGGGTCACAGCTCCATCTGTGCTATGCACCGTATAAACAAAGAGGGCAACTTTATGATTTATGGCCCAGCAGAAGGAACCAAACGTAAATTGATCAGCAGGAGAGGCAATATTTTGATAAATTCACAGCTCAGTCAGAAATGAGCTACTTGAAAGTGCCACTGAAGATAAAAGTGTGATCCAACAGACCTAGCTGTGGTCTGGACACCACATTAGTTAGGTCCACATTTGGCACAACCACTGGGATATTGGCTAAGCTATTTGTTTATCGTTTTCTTACACAGGCTGACACTCTGATGAGCAGAGATCCCATACAACCTATGGTTTCAAAGGGTTAGGGATTGCTACTGAAATGAAGGACCCCATACCGATTTTGTTATTTGAGCATAATATTCAGTCAATATCTACGAAGCGAAACTGGTGTGAAGCCAGGAAAAATGTAGTGCATTTCAAATTTTTTGTAACCTAAGGATTAAGATCTTCGCAAAACATCTTCAGAAGATTATATCCAGTGTGCAGGCAAGAAGCTAAATGACCTGTGACTAGAAATATAGTTTACAACAGAAACATTAAGGAGTCTTGACAAGGACGGGGAAGGAAGGTAAACAAGATGCTGGACTGTACTCCCAAAATCTTGCAGTGTGAAACAGGGTGGCAACATCAGAAACAAGGTGGCAAATTTCTTTAGCTGGGAGTAAAGGAGATGAAGGCAATGTACAGGGCACTGGAAGAAGATCTTAACACTTGTACTGTCTTAACATTCCTTTGGGCAACATAGAAGAAGCACAGAAGCAAAACCAACCCTATTAGGCAAAGAGACTAATTAGATAACCTGGAGGGAGAGAGGTGAGATGAGGAAGTAGACAAGAAGGATATCTTTGATGTATTTTGCAGTTTAATCTTATTTTTCAACTTGGTTCCAAAGATTTTAGTATATATATTTCAAGTAAAGAGTACTTCTTGCATCCTGAACAGAGCTACTACTGGGCTGACACCTAATGTAACTCACAACAAGGCTTTAATTCCCTACAGAGCAGTAAATTTTAACATTCAGATGTGATCTTACCAAATACATCTTGTCAATGATGTACAAAGCGCCCAGGTCCCCAGCCATGCCACACTCAAACAACACCATAGTATGACTATCTATGGCAGCTACACAAAACTGCTGGTAAGAGGCATGGACAGACTCAAGGAAAGAAGAAATGACTTGCAGTTGGCAGTGATAGCCAGAAAAGCTTTTTGGCACAAAAAAGCAAGGGAGGACACATGTTAAAACTCTGTATGTTTATAGGGATTGCTGGTTATATAAAAACTAGCGTGGTGAGGTCTCACATGGAACCAATAACAGAAGCAATACATTCAGAAATACATTCATTGAAACCGAGGATCTTCTGAAGCTATTTCTACTGCAATCAGCCTGGCACACCAGGGTCCCATCACCTAAAATTCAAGACCAAGACCAGGCCAAGCAGCAAATAGATTTACAAAACCTCTGGGTTGACTCTCGGATGCTGTCCCCCAGAAGGCATGGAGCATGTCTCTGAGGAGCAGCACCAGTCCATGAGGTGAACAGGACTGGGGGAGATACTCCGCTCCTTGCAAACTTAGTTCCAGACTGCAGTCAATTGGCCCTGCCGCTGGCATGATTCATCTGACCTCTCGAGCTGTTCCTGGCTTCAGGAAATTGTACCACTTTGACAGAAATGAAGCACAGAAGTCATTTCATATTGTGCCAGGGCTGGGAGAGCTCTGAGAGCCTGAAATTACGGGCCATTGTCTTATCATTGAGTTCCACAGTGTTAAGAATTTTTCCTGACAGCTTTCTTCATGTTGCTGTCTCTTGTGCTTATCATAAATGACTGAAAAGGGTCTTAACTTGCACTGCCAGACAAAGCCTTCTCTGACAGAAATGCGGTAGTCTGCTGTTCATGCCAGAATACCACATCTGCTACTTCTTTCCATCACCCCACAGCTGCAACGAGGCATCCAGATAAAACACTGCCCTTAGACTTCCAGACAGTGCTTGGCACCTAGCACCTAGCCAAAGAAGAGAAAGCAGTCTGTGTCCTGTGCTTTGGGCACACTGTTAGGAGGCTGCTGTCAGCAGCAAGTACATTTAATTCTCCTGTGCAGGTAGCTCGTTCCACAGAGCCTCACACCTACTGAGGGACCCAGAGGTGGCTGGGAGACTAAAGGACCATTAGCCTCTGTACAAGAAGCACAGGGCATATTCTAGTGGGAAAACTCAGAGTCCCTTGGATTTATTTAATTAGGTTTGCAACATCATTTAAACATCCCAAACGCATGTACTTCACCCCCTCCAAATAGAAGCTGAATTAGTGTTTTGACCTAATTTTGCTTAATATGCAGTTTTGTTTACACAAGAGCAATCCTGGTAAAAAAAAAAATAAAAAAAATAATGTACTCTTAGTGGAGGTCATGGTGCTCAGAGAAAATGCTATGAGTTCAGAGGCTAATTCTAAGGGAAGAGGCAAAATGTGAAGGAAGGCCTTTAAGTGAATTGCAATCCAAGTTAAGCACATTTTAATGAAAGGGAAGAAATAGCTGTGTATTGCTGCTAGTGCACTGGCATTTTGTCCAATAAAGGAGTTTGATGAATGTGTCTGTTCATTTCCTTATTAGTTTTGCACTTCACATCTCTGACCCAGATTCTCTGTATCAGCCTGTGGATTTGGCTGACTAAATGGAGACATCTGTAGCTGAGGCTGAGGTTACTGAGCTGAGGTTACGGTAGGCTTCCTTTAAATTCAGTGGAGATCTAGTCAATGCAGACAGAGGTGGGAGAAAATTATTGTTCTAAAATAGACATCTACAATAGGTCAGATGACCTCCACTCTTAACATACCTTTTTCTTTCCACTGATAACAAAGTGTCCTATAGATGCAGATGCAGATCTTCCTGAAAAGTCTGAATGGGGAAAGTCATTTCAATTCCTCTGTGATCATACTTAGTTCTTATAAAGTCATTTTTACTCATGTACCCTTCTTTTTCTGAAGCCATCTCAAGTCAATCACTAAAATAATAAACAAGGGAGATATGGGACTGCAGACCCTGACACAGACGCACATAGGAAAGCCATCTCCCTGAGAAGTACTACCATAGCCCAAGAGAAGTCTGCGATCTTTAAATGAAAAGGCCTGAAGCTGCAGGAGCTGTAGGACAAAATTACGAGAAGCATTTGGACAACGTTCACAGACACAGGGTCTGATTTTGGGGTGGTTCTGTGTGGAGCCAGGAGCTGGACTTGATGATCCTTGTGGGTCCCTGCCAGCTTGGGATAGTCAATGGTTCTATGATTCCAGGCCAGAAATTCCCTCTTCCCTGCATTTGTAGGCTCCAGAAAACCACATCCTTGTGGCTGAGGAAAGAAACCTGCACATAACCAGCCTCAGCATTCAGTCTGTCTTCACAAGAGCACCAAACATCCATATGTAGGAGTAAGCATGAAAAACTAACACTAGCTCTACAAAATATTAGATAATTCACATGACTTCTACCCTCTATACTTTCATGATCCTTTTTCTCTTGTAGAGTGCTAAACTGAGCTTTATATAATGTCCACTTTACACTGCAGGTCCTGTAGGAGAGGTGTGGGACAGAGCCATTCCCACGCCTGATTTGACCAGGACTCACAGTGTGGAAACAAAACCACGCTCAGCTGTGGCCTCTGGGGCATGCACATGTATATCCACACAGCCTGCACAAATGCTGCTGCATTCAGAAGCTTAAAGGCTAACTCTTACCCCTTGTTATTGGAGAAGACTTATTCTGTTTCCAGCTGCCTCCACAGAGGTTTCACTGCAGGTGTCTCGTAACTCAAGACCTTATGAATTTTTAATTCAAGTCAAGTTGGTGGGGGGAGTGGAAGGGGTGGATTGTGTCTTTCTAATCACTGTTGCAATGAGGAGATATGCCATCTAGCTGTGTGCTGGATGAAAACAGAAGTTGTGCAGGTCCTGGCACACTGTCTTGGCCACCACATCACATAGCTCTTCCACGTCACAAGGCAAATATTCAACTCCGCTGTCAAAACCATGAGAGGAGCAGTACATACAGCAGCTGTGCTGTCTAACATGGGCTGTGGGAGGCCAGAAGCACACAATCTATATATTGTAGTCAATGCTGCTGCCTTTTATGATCCAATTTCTCTTTTTTCTTTTCTTTTCTTTTTTTTTTGGTTCATTTTATACCTCAGTGCACATGATGTTTTTTGCTTTGCCTCCAAATTGCACGGAGCCAGCTTCTGTTTCTGCAGAGATTTGTGCACCTTTCCTCGTAAGCCAGATTTACGCTTCCAGATGCCAATTTCCTGCTTGTGAACAAGCCAGGCAGGCCAATTCAAAATCGACAATAGCAGCTTAAAAATAATTGTGTATTTCTGAGAGATGTACACAGGGTTGATTTTTTACTTTGCCTATACCTGTGGCTGACATCCCCTGATGGACATTCCTCAGGTGGCTGCTTGGACATCATGTCCAAGGCTGGAAACAAACCTAGAACAGATGTTCCCAGTGAGGATGCTGGTTTTGACCCAGTGGTCTACATCCTGAACCAAATGCTTTGTTCACCAAGCTTTCTCGGCAGCTGCTATGTCCTTTGAGGTATCCTCCAAAGCCATCTCTTGTGTTCTGCTTTGGGAACACTGAGACCCACGTTCTCCAAGTACAAACCAGACCTCTTGTCAAAAAGGTCTTCTTCTCGCTCTTGTTTGCAATTTTGTCCTCTGTATATCAAAAAATGAGCAACAGTCCCCAAAGTAAATATATTAGTGTTTCCAAATGTGGGTACAATTTGGTTTGGATATAACAATTTTCTCTTGAGGCTTTGGAGATTATTTGACACAGTCCCAGTTAGCAAGCACTGGCACATTACTTGACTTAAAAACAACTAAATGAAAACTCATCTCTTTTACACAAACTGATTTCCCGATTTCACAATAGCAGTGCATTAGAGCCATAGTGTCCCACATGAGAAAGAAAGGAGAAATAACATTTGGGATCACAAACATGAAAGACAAAGTTTACATCCAAAATGATGAAGGATACTACAGCACAACGTGCCTAAGAAACTGTAATAGCTCTATTTCTAAAACATTCTCCATCCAGAAGGTGCCTTTTGCTTACAGTGTGGCAAACAGAGCATGGCAACTGTTTAACAAGAGGAACAGAGCTGGAACTCAAGCCCTGGGGAAGTTTCTATATTTTAGTGTTTGTAGCCTGAAATCTGTTTATCTGAACATCTGCTTCATTAAGAGAGATTGTGGTGCTATTCATAACAGCAACAAAGAGCTGCAGAAAGCAGTTTTCCATCTCTTTTTCCTACTTGTGTTCCATATCCCCATTCAGAACTTCGCCGCTACAGATGCATATCTCAGTGCTTACTGTTGGCTTTCATTGTGCCTCCCCATGAACAATGGCAATATCATGCTTTGAGGGAGCATTGTGGAAAGCAGACCAATGATTTCTGAATGTTTCTGAAGTAACAATCAAGCAATTTTATTGTTGTTTCTGTGAGAGACCTTAAACTGGAAGCAAAGGAATATCTGCAAATAATCTGCAATTACCCAGATATTGTCAGTGCCCTGCTCAGAATCGAGTTGAGAAGGCTGAATTACAGATGTGGTTATGGAGTCCTGTGCTATAGTGAAGAGCAGCTGCACAAGGGAGGCAGAATTTCAAGCTGTCCCTCAAGAAGGCTTAGAAGCTCTGCTTTTCCAATATTTGCCCCTTCCTCCACTTCTTTGGTATTTTGTAGGGAGTAATGAAGATTCCTAGAAAAGCTTGTATTGCACATCCCCTATTAAGAGGAGAGCCTCCTAGCTTTATGCTGCTTAGTTGTTATTCCATTCATTCTTCTTATTAATCTTGTTTATTGCTTAATTTGCCTTTGATACTTAACTTGGTGACCTCTTGTTCCACCCTTACTTAGCCAATGATTTGCATTGGTTGGCCAATGATTGCAATATTTTTAGGACAATACCAAGGATGCTCAATCTCTACACTGCTATTCAGTAATAGTTTAATATAATAGCCAGAACAGTCAAAGTGGATTGCAGCCAAGGCTACTAGTCCAAGAGAAAACAGTAATTGCTTAGGAAAGTGCGAAGATTACGTGACCTAAGGGTGAACAGGGTGAACAAGACCCTGAGGAAAAAAAGAAAAAAAGAAAAAAGAAAAAAAAAAAAAAAAAGAAAAAAGCACACATGATGGTAACACCCCAAATTTCATTTTCCTGTCATTGTACAGCACCTAGAATATTGGGAGTATGTATTTATGACTGCAGCTTCCAAATGGTACAGCAGCGCAAACATTAATCCAGACAGGAATGTAGATTTCAATGAAATTATTCACATATATTTATCTTTCAGCAGACATGACTTGCTTGAGTAGGATGAGTGGGTGTTGCACTTTGCAGGCTGTTCTTTAAAAGTAAAGCAAAACACATCTTTACTAGCATTTACTGGCAAGTGTTTCTTTAATAACATTTGGCAGAAACTCTATCAGCCACCCCATGCTTTGACACAGCTTGTGCTGGGATCTGCCAGTCAGCCACCATCTCCTAGGCCAAAAATTAAGTGATGTGGATAGAGCCCCAATAGTTCAAAACAGTGAGCAGCAAGGGTAGTGAAGAGCCATTAACTGGCCTTAATAAAAATTGGGAAGCTGTGTTGCTACATAGCCATGGAGAAATGTTTGTGTCAGGGTTCAGTGATGCACCAATGAAGAATAGACATGAAGGTGCATCAGTTACTCTCTCATTCTTATCTATCTCCCTTTGCTGCTTGTCAGGATCCTGCATTTAGACAGAGGACAAAATTTAGCCAGCTGACTTTAATACTAAATTTTCTAACACTGGATTCTCATCTCATTTGCACTGAAAAACTATCCTGATGATGTCAGACAGATTGCTACAGGTGAGAAAACAGACTGAAAGAAGACCAAGTCCTCACACATCTATAAAAATACATTGAATTATTTAAATTCCAAGCTTTAGTTTCCCAACAAAGGTCTCTGGGACCCTTTGGGACCCATGATTAATAGAAGTAAGAGTCTAAATAATACTCTTTTAATTTCTGCCTGAATCCATTCTTCTCAACCTTCACTTTTTATAACCTGTGTGATCAGAAAATTATAAAAAAATATTCAGTGACACAATGATCTGCAGAAGAAACCTTTCTGTGTACCTGTATCACCAGTTCTGCTATCAATTGACATTCTAACAAACAAAATACCTGACGATTGTAACGGATCATCAGAGGGATAAGCTTTTTTTTTAAAAAATAAAAAAATAATAAAAATAAAAAATAAAAAATAATAAAATAATAATAATAATAATAATAAATAAAAATAAAAATAAAAATAAAAAATAAAAATAAAAATAAAAATAAAAATAAATAAAAATAAAAATAAAAATAAAAATAAAAATAAAAATAAAAATAAAATGATAGTATTTGCTATCTCTTCTACTGCTGCTTTTCACATTACAACTTGAATGAAACTATCCAAATTGTTTGTCCTTCCGTCATCCCTTGCTGTGAATGGGAGGTTCAGGTGCAGAGCTTTGGGCTTTTCTAGTGGCTTCACAGAATCTCACAAATGCTTCACTAGCTTGTCTGTCCCACTGAGATGTGCTGCCTTAGTGCCCACTCCTGCATCAGAGCCAAATGCAGCAGAAGGCAGAGCAGAGAGCAGAAATTAAGCAAAAGAGAGGATAGCATGAATAGCAGGAAGAACTTCCAAGAAGGAATGTCTCCTAATTTATGGGATACTCTAAGAAGAGTGGTGGAATTTAAATGTGGGGAGGATGAGAAAGCACGTAGGAAAGACACATCTGCAGGAGTTAAATAGTCTCTTCCTTTCGAAGGCTCCTCCTTCTGGAGCCCCACAGGAGTAACTCCATGGGAAGTGATGGCCCATCATCTTCTCTTGAACTTCACCATAACCTTTGCACTGGATCTAGGTCTTCACCCCATGGTCCTCTGGCAAACTACTTGATCTGGAAGGCGCCCAGTGGAGCTTACCAGAATCTTTTCCATCTCAGGACCCCCTTATCGGACGTAGCTGTTATGTGAGGTCCCAGTAAGCAAAGAAGTCATGGTGCTATGTTATAAGGACAGCAAGGTTTTGCCCTCAAAGAAACTCTCACTAGCTAGAAATTCCCATCTGTATATTCAGATCTTGTCCCCAGCCATATCATTTGTTCTTTCATACATTGCACTTCCATCACATAAGCCGGCAAACAACAAAAGACTTTTTTAATGTGACATGAGGCCCCCCATCACATGATCTAGCAAGTAGAAGATTCATGCAGCAGAGTGTGGAAAGATGCAAAGTCTGTCGCAGAGTCCAGTCGTCCAGAGGGACTGCAAGGAGCCCCCGGTAACACACCTGGGTCACCTTCCAGCAGGAAAGTGCCAGCAGAGGGTGATTCCTGAGGCTGGTGCATTGAGCTGACAGACAAGAGCCAGCCCATGGATGGGTTGCAGCTGGAGCAGCACTAAAGGGAAAGGAAGACAGGTCCGTGCTGGCAACAGAACGGTAATCTGTCTGGACTCCAGCTGGTGTGGCCATTTCCAGTGGAGCTGAAGAGTAGCTGAAAAAGAGGAGCAGGCACTTTATTGCTTAAAAGCATCCACTGGAAGTGCCTGAGGTATATGGAAGCCATTCTTTTGTTTCATATTGACAAACAAGCAAACAAAGCTAAAGAGTAAAATAGGAAAATCTGAACACCCCATTCATTACTCTCAACAAAATGTTGCCCAAAGGCCTGCTTGTCAGAAAGACTTTGCTTTTGCTCATTTTTTGCACATCCCTCATTCTTGGATATTTCAGATGTTAAAAATTAGTTGGTATTAGAACAAATGGCCTTGTCTGGTGTAGGCTCAGTGTAGTCACTGTGCTACAATGTGCCACACATTGTGGCATGAGAGCCCTCTTTTCAGCTGCAAACACAACTAGGACAGTGCCATCTGCATCATGGGAAACTCAGTCCAGTGGTGGTCTTTGCAAACGGGTCTGGCTCCAGTCCCATCAAGAAAGTAGGACAGTCGATGTTAATTTTTGAGTTTTGTGCTGTTGGAAAACTAGAATAATGCTAAACCTCAATACAAATTATTGTTGAGAATATACTGACCTTAGCTAACATTTATACTGGTAAGGCTCTACAATGTTTTCTGTCCACTTTGTCAGGACCAAATCCAAATTCCTTACCTGGCCCTTGCAAGACGTTTTAATCATTTCTGCTTAAAAAATAAATGTATTAAAATATGCCAAATGCACTCAGATATAATAGAGATATTACATGCTTCAACTCAGATCTTATCTGCCCCCAAAAAACGGATCATGGGAAGGAAGATACCAATATCCAATTGCATTTAGGACACAGCCAGAAGACACCAAATTTTAACATTCTGAGCAAACACAAGAAACTGAGACAAAGTCCCTGGTATACAGAAAATACTCGGTGTTCACACTCTGTCTACTGAAAGCCAATTACTGCTGCAGTCTGCTCCATGGGATTTAAAGGTGCTGTCTCCAGAAACAAAAATCACAGTAGCAACGTATATGAAAAAAAAACACAGAGAATGGTCTCTCTGAAAGTCATAAGCACTGTTGTTGGAGGAAGCTTGTATGCAGAGCATCCTTAATGATTAGGTCATGAAAGGTTTGCAACACTCCCTCCTGTCCCCAGCCGTCAAGCAGTAAGAAATGAAAGGGTACTAAGGTACCAGGATGAGGACTGCTGTAGACTCACAGCAAAAGCTGCCCCAACCTGAGACATGCAGAAATGGATGGGCTGGGGAAGCAGCCACATGATGTGGCAGTCATATCACTGGCTCCTGTACAGGGAGAAAAAGAGTTGTGCTGTGACCATGCTAGTCCAAGTTGGCTATCGTGACTGGTCTTGGTGGACTTGGGACTGATGAGACACTGTAATTGCTTTCTAGGCTTTTTCAAAGTCGCCTTCTACCAAAATATTTGGAGTTGGACAGAATAATGTACTGTAAATATTCTAGATATCAGTCCTGTAGTAGTAAGGAGATGAATTAAATGGCCCAATAAGTCTTCTCTCTCTCTAATCTCTGTGACTATATGAGGTATATGAGAGAAGGGTTTTAGAGCCAACAATATTCATAGACTAAGTATCTTTCATCCAGCATAGAAAGACAAAAAAATGAAAGGTGTGCTAAAAACCAATAGCTGTGTTCATAAATCAATTCATTCAGAATATTTCTTTTTTTTTCCTTTTCTTGGGCATTTGGGTAAAAGTAGCTCATGAGAAAAGGCTTTAAGAAATGCCTTAGGCAATGGAGAAATACAAAAAGCACTTTGCTGCTTCACTGAAACATTTAACATAAAAGAAATTTAAACGTGATAATTTTTCAGCTCAACAGTTTTTGACTTTGTAATGAATAAAAATTTGGGTAAAACGAAGAAGGAGAAGAAGAAGAAAGAAGCACTACATAAAAACATACTCCAATCAGAAGTCTTGCATTCTGATGGAGTAGCCAAGGGCATTGGAAAGGTATACATTTTTGCAGCCTAGAGATAGATTTACCATTAATGTCAAGTTTTCTTTGAAAAATTAAAATTATTTTCAGCAGACAAAAATGAACACAAGTTATGTCATTAAGCATTTCCCCCTGCTGGTAATGATCGCTATGTAAGACACTCAGCTATGCTTGCTTACAAAAACTACATGTTGTGTTGTGTTGTGGTTACTGGTGCAAGCTGAATGTTGACCCATGGAAGTGAAGAATTAGGTGTTATATTTTACAAGAATTAATTAATTCATTAATTAATTACTTTTCAGTTTAAACCTCCCAGAGCTATTCATTTCTTCGTCACCTTACACAGGACCTTAGTCTGCAGAAGATGATTCCCCCAGTCCCAATGACAACAGTGGGGTGGACAGCCTGGTGCTCTAAGGCTTTACCCTTCTCTCCTTCCCAGATCTCCTGGCAGGAACATCCTGGTGTGGACCTGGTCCAATCCCATGCCCAGCATGGAGAATTGTACAGAAACCCTTGCTTTGACCATGAGTGCTATTGCTCTGAAGATGAAAAGACATTACCAACTACCTACTCCTTACAGACTCACCTTACCATCAAACAGCTCAGAAAAGTCAGAAACTAGGCACTGTAACAAACACCAGCTTAGTCATGTTTCATTTCTTCTATTTAACAGGCATGAGCATTATTTTTCTTACATTGAGGTGATTAAGTGCATCTGTCATGTATTTGACTTTTAAGGTTATAGTCATTTGGAGAAACATT
Source organism: Cygnus olor (assembly GCF_009769625.2). NCBI lineage: Eukaryota > Metazoa > Chordata > Aves > Anseriformes > Anatidae > Cygnus > Cygnus olor. Next base: position 8,004,002 of record NC_049170.1, on the reverse strand, counting down.
AAATGAAAACTGCAGTGATTCAGTGTTGTTGAATAACTAACATAATATTAATCCTCACTCGGCCTTTTATGCAATATGTGTGCTCACTCGCATGCAGTCTTGCTCCCCTTGCTTGATTTTTCAAAATCTTTTCTTTATGCCAGTCATTATTTTTATACTGCAACAGCAGAATGCTTCTGTCTCTTTACAATACAGATGCACAATTATTTCTTATCTCCACCTTGCAATGGAGGGATTTCGGTTTCCCAGAAAAACTGCATACTTTTCAATCAAGACAGCCTTTTGTTATGCTATAGGTATAATGCATAAGAAAAAGGCTCATGAAAGCATCTGTGAGGTCTCTTCTTCTCCATTAGAGGTTGGACTTGAGATTAAATAGTTCCCACACATAAAGTCAAGCTGGGTCTAAGGGAAGAAAAATTATTCATGTGGACTGAGACCCCTGGGATGCCAGGGATGCTCATCTCGGTGATGGAGAAAAGTATTACACATTCAGGCTGCCTTAACTCTGCTATTGTAAAGGTCAGAACCTGGTTTACTGGCAAGGAGAATTAGGTCAGCAGCAATTGCTTTGATGAAACCTACCAGTAGTACTGTCAGGAAACCATTTTTCCCCACTTGTGTCCATGTAGGGAGAGTAAAATTTTGTTTCTTACTTTTCCATCCCTTAATTTGTTAACCTTTTCTGGAGGTGCCTCACTGGTTCAAAAAGTACAAACCACTAACATTGTCACCAAGCTTATTTTCATAGCTTCACCTACAGTGCACCTTCTAAAACTCAGTGGTTTATACCTGGTCATCCGTGGGCCTTGGCAAGTCAGAAGACTGTGTGTATGGAATCAGATAAAAGTAAATAAGAAAAACAAGCTCACTTTTCAAGAAGAATTAAATTTGCTACACATACTTCCTCACCTCCAGGGAATGGTTGTAGATAAAAAAACTGGAATATATACATTTACAGCTAAAAGAACTTCTGGTAAATAGAAGAGAGAAAAAAAATAAAAAATCCCTCCATCCACCAAAGATGCAATCAGCTGGCTAAATGTAGATATCTGCACTTAAGTATCTTGAGCTACTCTAGAGCCCAAAGGCATCCTTTGGAGTCAATAGAGATCCAGGCAGCAGTGTCTGGGGAGGGGGTTACCTCCTTCAAAATCAGACATCTATAATATTGCTTCAGAAGTGCACTTGCTCGTAGACGCCCATTTCTCTTGCTGATTTAAAGGAAGCCCAGGGTGATACTGTAGATTTCTAAAGGCATGTGAGATTAAATCCACCCAAGGTGGCTGAGCACAGCAGGGCTCAGAAGGCGGCTCTTTTGTCCCACCCCAAGCAGTTTGCCATCCCTGCACCCCAAGCTGAACTGAAGGCAGCAGTCTCCAGCCAAGGAGAGCTACTGCATGTTCCTCACCTGTCCAATGAGTTAATAATTCATTCTTAGCTTTGTTACCCTGTACAATAGAATTTGCCCCCAGCATAAATAACCAGGCTTGTCTCATTGGAGAACAACGGGAATGACAAATACACAAAAAGCCAAACTATCATTCTGTCAACAGACCTTCTGTATCCATATCAATATTTTAAACACCCACCTTGTCTCTAAGAACATGTGCCTTTTTTTTTTTTTCTCAAAATAAACACAATGTTTTTCTTTTTTAATTTTCCAAAAATATCCTGAGGATTCAGGTATGTTTACCGCCTGTGTATAAACTGAAATGAAGAAGTGAAAAGGAAAAGTTTGATATCCACAGAAATGGTTCTGCACAGCTCTGAAGACCATTGACAGGCTGTGCTCTAAAGATGGCCAGATTAAAAAAGGAGACCAAGGAGGAAAGCTCTCAAAGTGTGGATCTGCTGCTGAAGTTATTATTAAACCCAAACTGCTGCTGAGATAGTCAGGTACAGAAGGGATCACCCAAGGCTGTTGTTCTTCTCCTGTTTTGCATATCGCAGCCAAATCTGTGTTTCTGGGTAGGTGCTAGCTACTAGTAGTTACTGAAGAGCTCAGCTGCAGAATTTAACAGATCATGCAAAGTGAGGGTATCTTGCAGCTCTCCCCTCCAGCAGGCAGGAAGACAGAAAGCTGATATGCCAAGGGCAAGAACAGCTGAGCTGATACACTGAGGGATGAGATGTGCTGATTGCTCATTTTTCTCTTAACTCTTTCTCCCTGTTTAGCGAAGGACCTCAAATGTAACATGACTGACTGGATGCTAGTGACATGCCAGAAGAACTTCTCAGACTCTTGGATTAACCCTGGAGGCATGAATGACCTTTGAAAGGCTTCAGTGCCCTTCCTTCTCTTTTATGGACATAAGTCCGTGTCTTGTGGGTCCTGGTCTAGACCAGCTGGAGACCAATGCACATTGGACAAGGTGCATTTTAGCCAATGTTCTCCCTTGCTTGGAGGGAATCAGGCTGAGGACAGGAATCAGCTTCCGCAAAAGGACCTAACAGCCAGGAAGGGAAGTCCCCCCTTCGCACCACAGCCACCAGCTGACCAGTGTTGGTGTGCTACAGTAAATAAATTCTGGGTGCTTGCATGGAGGAATACATGGAAGAATTTGCAATACATCTAAACAACTCATAGCCTCTTGTTTGTCCTAGCTAAAATCCAAATTAAGCATCTCTCTGCTCCAAACACTTTAAAGTATTTTAAACAGTGAAGTATGCTGGTTTAATAATTTAATAGCCAGTATTGGCATTATATTGACAGTTTTACAGACATTCCTGGTAGTCTTGGTCCTCACTGTAGTCTTGCAAACACATTGGAATAACTCATGCCCACACTTTTCTGGAGTCCTTCTCCTGATACATGTAGGTGCCACACTCTTTTCTCCTCTAGTAGATAACTAGAAAAATAATACAATATTCCCACTGGGAGCAAAACAAGTGACCAGATCTTGGCTGCTGTTGCCAAGGAGGGGCTGAGACACTGCTGTCCTGGGACAGGTGGCTAAATTCACCTTCTGTTGCTGACAGATCTGAACACTCTTCTTATGATGACCACAGTGCTACAGGAGCAGAATTTGGACTGTGAGCAGCAGAGGGGGGCTATGTGCAGACTGTTTTGCAGGAAGGTGCAGCTGAGGAAGTTGCACACAGCAGGTAGCAGATGCTGGATGCTACGGGACCAAACCTGCTCTGTGCAAAGAGGGAGGCAGGCTGTGGAAAGCTGCCCTTAGGGCAACCTGGGCAATTGCTGAGGCTGGCAAATGAGATATGACCTGTTTCTTTTCATCCATGTGCAGCTTATGCAACCTATCCTCCAGTTCTTTTATGCCTGTAATAATAATGCAGTTTGGTAGGAAAACGCAGTTGCTGGCACATTTTGTGTGTTGGAAGAATTAACAGTTGTGAGCCAGAGCAAGGTAGATCTGCGGCAGCGTGTCTGGTCCTGATGGCAGATAAAAGCATGAGATGACTTTTTAGGAGCAGGTAAGTCTGTTTGTGACCCACATAGCAGGGAGAGAAAAGATATAAACAGTAATGTGCAGAGACTTGTTGGAAGTATCAACCAAATGGAAAAATTTCCATCTCTGCTGCTCTTGTTTATGATTTAATCGTTCTAGGGTTTTGCTTAGGATGTAGAAGTAGTAGTATGGTCAGATATTTTACTAAAGGCCAGATTAGCCAACCTGCCTTCGCTTGACCTCCCCTCCCATCCCTGACGTCACAGCATCGGGACCTCATTGGAGCTGCTGGTTACCTCAGGCCCCAGGGTGAACTTGTCCCAACATCCCTTCTGTCACTGGTCAGTGTCCTGCAAAATCCAGCAGGATCCATCCAGTCACAGGGCATAGGAACAAAAATCTGCTGTGTGGTTTTGTCTGTGATTATATATCAACCTACAGACAATAACCATGAAGGTTAAATTTAGCTATAATCAAATATTTTTGTGATTAAACTGCATTACAGCAACACCAGAGGTTGCAATCACTATATGCTCTTCAGGTACAAATCTACTTTTCTACCTCTTTTTATAGTCCCTTGCACAACACAGCTGCACCCCTGTCTCCCTGGCATGGGCAAGGCTGTCTCTAAATGGGACAAGAGCCAGGTGGGAACCACAGAGCAGAATGCCTTAATTGCATTATTCAGTTGACTGGTGGCATAACCAGGACTTCTGGACAGGCTTGCTGAACATCATCCTGGCTCCTGGCTGCATCTCTGGCCTGTTTTTGTAGGAGGAGAGTGCGTAACAACACTGCCAGCACCAGCAAGGAAACATGAATGACAGCTCGAATAATCTGCAGCAGGTATGGATTGCAACACCACTAAACTAGGCAATTTCAGTACAGCCTGAGTTCCTCTTCTGGCTTTATCTTTGCCAGAAAACCTCCCACTGACAGAAAATGCATTTGTTATCATTCCCATTACAAGCTTAATTCTCTGAACAGTCAGGTGTAACTCATGGAGATTGCCTTTCTCATTTGCTCAGTCTTGAGGCTTTCCCTGGAAGATCTCCAGGAAAATTCTTTCATGTTAATTTTTCTTCCACATCAGCTGGTCATTATGAACAAGGACTATGAGTGAACCCTCCCTTTTTAAGTGTCCCTGGAAGCGTACACATGTGACACTGAAGAGAACAGGGTAAAATAAAAGAGGGCCATGAGAGCAGTGGCTTCATTTGTGTCCAAATTTTGAAGAAGCAGAATGTTAAAGAGCACTGCAAGGGGCTTCATCACTTTTAACCAAAGTTCACAACCTTGTCTGGAACCAGAACCAGAGACACGTGCATTTAAGAGACCATCCTTCAAGTGGAATAAGAAATGTAAATAGGTCTTCTCTAACCTCACCCTTAAACTCTGGGGATTTAATCACAAAATTGTATAAAATTTTGGAGAAAGGTGCTAATACTTTCAGGAAATAGTACATGCACAAAACATTAAACCATTAAGTTTGCTGTAAATTTTATTTTACCACTGCTTATAATTAAATCAAATGAACAAAACAACAGAAAAACTCCTAGGTATTAAGCAAGGTGTCAGATCCAAGGGAAAGGAGAAAGATTTTGGAACAGGTTTGACAGCACTAAAAGGAACTGAGAGACTTCATCTTGCAAAAATCTCTTCTACAATTATAGAACGTTCACATGGTATGGAATATGAATGAACAGTAAGGTTAGTACAGGTCTTTGTACACATTCGGATTACTTCACAAAAGTAACTAGAAGTAAATCCTCAACAGTACCATCTGGACTTGATGCTAGTTCATCTTGCAGATAGAAAAAAACAGGTAGCAATTAAGAAATTTGTACAAGGTCCCAGCCACATGGAGTTAATACTATCACTATAACCTAACTATCCTGACCAACAAGTTACATGCAGCTTACCCCATTAAATAAATTTATTTAAAGATATTTTGTTTATTCCTCTCCTTTTTGACCAAGTTTTTATTTGCTGTCTTCCCTACTATCTTTCTGTAGGAAGACATTTCTATATGTGTGGCTGTTTCACCTACCTCTTCACAAAGTTTGATACAAGGAGGAGACAAAACTGTTTCAAGAAAACTGCTCTATAGTCCTTTATAAAAGGCACGCAGAGTTCTTTAGGAATTATGGTAAAGAAAGATGGAAAGATAGAGACATAGAGCAATACTGGAAAAAGACAACAGTAAGTTTATGTTCTTCCCTGACTTGGGAAATGTTAAGAGAAAAAAAAATCTTTGATGTAATTTTGGCTGGATTCTATTATAAAAGTTATTTCCTTATGATACTGTGAATAAAATCTTGATATCATAGGAGAGTCATGTTTCTCGCTGCTTTTGTGTTCATAAATTAAAACTGTATAGGAAAAAAAAAGAAGAAGAAAAAAAAAAAAGAAAAAAGAAAAAAGAAAAAAAAAACTACATACTTCCAAAACCCAGAGAAGCAGCAACTGCGAGAAGGAACCTGTAATGCTCATCATACATGGCCTTTGCATGGATGTACACCGCCATACAGAAATGCACTAAAATACTCAGATCTCAAACCCAAACACTTAAAAATACTGAGATGTCTCAAGAGAAGCTGGATAGTTTCTCACCTCTGTTGTCAGAAATAGAAGAACTTCTTTAACTAAAATCGTTCCATAAATGCAGCTTAAAGCAAAATAGACTATGGAAAATTTGGATCGAAAAGGTTATAAAGAACTGATGAAGGAAAGGAGATTTAAAACGGCTGTACTCCCAAGTCTGCATAAACAACAGTCCACAAGCTTCTTTTGTCAGAATCCTCAGTTAGTGGCAGTTGCAGAAGCCAGTTGCACATATGGGAAGACAAGCTCCTGGATTTGTGCCAGGTCAGGTATAGCCATGACATGGTTTGGGTGCCATCAGTGCCATGTAAGTCACACCTTGGCACCTCTTTGCCTGTGTTATTGCAGGATGTTACACTTCCTGGGGGTGACTTCTTTCTGGTCTCTCAGAGATTGAATCCCTCAGAGACTGAAATCTGCTTCAGGCAATATCTTCTGTTCAGTGTTACTAAACAATGCTGAGATTCTGAACACTGCACTTAGAAAAATTATATTATCTCTGTGTATCAGTAATGCTCCACAATCATTACTTGGGTTTGGGATCCTACCTTTGTAGGGCAGAGAAGATTAAGTCCCCACACTCTCTGAGTGAACCATACGTTCCCTTTCTAGGCCAACCATTCATCATCACCAGTCTCAGGTTTCTTTTTTGTTTGTTTGCTTGTTTACGTATTTATCCACATATTTCTTTGATCATTTGAAATCAAATGTATTAGGATTGTTACTTATGAGTTTTAAGTTGTGAATAATGACATTTTCAAGTTTTGCCCTTAATCATAAGCCCATTAACATATTTGTTTTTAATTAGAGGAAAAGAAAAGCAATGTGTGATCACCTATATTCTAGGGTTTCAAGGAAAATGCTGTGTTTGGAGTGCTTGGAGCTTTTTCAAAAAATTGACAATGACTGCTGAAGCTTCGTACATCTAAAAACTGCCCCATTGTTAAAGGTATGATAACCATTTGCTACCAGCTGGTAAAGTCTGCACATAACAATAAGCTGTGTAGACAGTCTTCTTATGATATTTTCTAGTAGCCAAACACCCTGCAGTAACTTTATTTTTCACCTGTGGCACCAAAATTGGCTGCTTTATATAAAAATTTCTCGTAGAAATGCTAAAATATGTAATTTATACAACAAGAAAATACATTAGTATAACTCAGATTGTATCATTCTTGCCTTTAAAGTGTTCGAAATTGGCTGTATAGAGTATAACTATACAGTGCAGCTAGAAGCTTCATAGCCTATGAGTGACTTTGTAAAAGTCACTGTGGAAGAACTGATGGTTTATTTTAGTGACAATTCTAACTTAAATAACTTGGGGTCACTTCTTCACATTGTCATTAGTGGTTTTTTTCCCTTGCTTTTCAGTGTAAAAAGCCAGTTCTGCCTTCTCTAGTCGATGCAAGTAGCGCTTAAAGCGTGGTGGATGAGAATTAACTATCTCCTTGCGGTTGGCTAACTCAATACATATTGATTTGTGGGTGCTGTGACCTAAGAAAAGACAAACTATATTAAACTTGGAAATAATGTTAAATAAGGATTGGCTTTACTAAATTAGATAACAGAAAACACGTCCCAGTAGCACTCTTGTGGTAGAATAGTTAAAAGACATTGGCTTCTGGAAACCATAACTTATTGACAGTGATATTCCTTTGGCTAGTTTGATCTCAGGCCAGGCTGGTGTAGAAGTCATCATAGTCAATAACCCTGCCCAGTTCAGAGAGAGCTCGCTGGAATCTGTAAACAGCTTCAGTCTTGATGTGTACCTCTTATTGCAGTATATTAGGGCTAATAACATGCTGGATGCCTGTCATGTCAAAAGCAATGTTTCAGCTTTGCTGTCCCATCAGGACAAGGGAGTGGGACCTGTCTGTAGAGAAGCTTGTTGACCTTGGGCTCCTTTAACGGTCAGTGGAAATCTAGCCACTGTGATCAGTACAGTTCAGGACATCATTTATTTCATTCTAAAATGGGCAATTGAAATACTCCACATGAACTGAGCCCTTAATATCCATGACTGTCAGGGAAGTAACATGTAAAGGTGATATATTTCAGTGTTAAATGCTGAAGGCATGTCAAGACCCTGTGACTGAGACTACTGGCTGGTATTTAAGAGATTTATCTCCAGCTCTGCAACAGAGTTCATGTATGACATTTTACAAGCTGTGCATTTCTTTTCTGTGTCTCTACCTGAGGAGCAAAGACTTTGACCACCCCAGGATTCTGTGGCCTTGATGTCCAAATGGGAATCTACCAGTTTACTGCATGCCCATCTGGCATAAGAACCAAGGTTTCTTTCCCATGGAAATCAGGATGAAGCAGAAAAATCCAATGAGCACCACCTTGCCTCAGTCCTGAGTGAGGATATGAAGGCACATATCTATACCTGGAAGCTGAGAAATATCCTATATCTTCTGAAATGGGAATGCCAAACTAAACATCAAGAAACATCTTCACAAAATTTCAGTCACCCAGTAGAAGTACATGAACCACAAAGGGAAGGAGAAGAACTTTGAAGATGAAAGGGCAGCAGAGATGAGCAGAAACTGCCTGTTTCAATGGCAGTCTGACATTTTCTTTGCCCAAGCCAACTCAGAAATCACATTATACCTTTGCCATCCACATTTATCACTTATTCAGTTAGACAGTCCCTTGCTCCACACACTGGCTTCCTTACTCACCACATGGTTATTCCCAGATATCATATTCACTGTCTTCTTTTATAGCCAGAATATAACTGAAATCCTCATGGCCAGTGCTCCTGTTAAGTTATTTTTGCAGGTGATGTTGCGCGACTTCATATCTTTACTTTGACAACACCTGGGTGCTAAATGATATGCTTTAATGTGTGACATTTAGGTGAAAAACACCAACTAATAATGCATTAAAATAATGATTTTGACTTCAGTAAAAATAGATGTGATATTAGATTCAGTGTTTAAAGACAGTATGTAACTGTCCTATCCTATCTAGTAAAAAGCTTTATCTTCTAAAGTCAGGTATACTAGGATTTTCTGATAGAAACAGAGCACTGATTATTGTCAGATGTTCTATTACACTACTAAAATAAAAGCACTACTGTACTGAGAACTCCACCACAAGAAATTGCAAACTAATCTGAGAAGGCACACAGAAGAGATGTTTCCTCTGTGTGAAGAAAAGCAAGATTTTCTTCTGCTGGCATTTGTAGCTGCCCTTTGGGCCTATGAAAATCTACACTTGGGAGGACTGACTTTGGAGCCCAAAGTGAAAATAAATTTACTGACAGCTTTTCATTACCAATGGATAAATTGGCATGGTTTATCTGTCAACCAACTCTGTCTTGGCCAATTCAGGCTTGGCAAAGCTTGGAGAGATGATTTAAGGTCCATCCTCCTTCATGATCTTTCTTACCTCCCACACTCAGCCCTGTCATGAAGCATTCTACAGTCTCATGAACATATTTCCCTCTACTCCAGGAGCATGGTGTAAACCCACCTGAATCTCCCTGGGCTCAGCAGATGCTTCTGTAGCTGCAGTATCTCAGAGCCCATTCCAGGGTTAGAAAAGAATTTACTGAAGTTTATAAATGCAAACAGATGAAGACATGATCCCTAGATGATGGGAAGGTCCATGCGTTTAATAGCAAGGAATATGACTGGCTTGTGGAGCACATATTACTAACTTTACTTGTGCCTTCAGTCCTCTTTTCTCATATGCATACTTCATCCATATCATACAGATTCCTAAAATAATTCTGAAAGTGCTCTGAAGTCTTGGGACAAGACAGTACTTTTTTTACATGCCACCAGTCAGTAAGCCTACAGGATCACAGACCCCAGGACTATAAGAACAAGCAGAGCCTGGGCACAAGCCCATGCTTGCCACTGCTGGTGGACTCCTGCAAGTTTTGGCTTGTGACCTCTCCCAGTCTGCTTCCACAAGGCAGTAAGGAGTTAGTCTCCTGGAGGATCATGTAGGTCAGTGATGGTCCCAAAATGCAGCATGAAGGAAGTCATTCTCTTTTGAGGGAAAATGCTATACAGACACAAGCAGTACCACACTATCTGGTTTCAGGGCCAGAGCACGTGCCCTTGCTTTCTTACTTAACTGTGTGGATAAGCCTCTGAGATCCTTGGCTACAAAATCTCCAGTGCTTAATCCAGGCTATACAGCACCTACTGTGCTCATTGGGAGATAATTTCCCTAAGCAACAGCTCCATCAGTGTCCACTCCCAACCCCAACTTCAGCAAAACTGGAAGAGCTCATTGGGTCTTGGCCCACCTGTCTCTGGCTTTATATTCCCCACATGTGAGTGTTTTGCTGTCTCATCTTTCCTCCCACATCCAGTTCTTGCTGCCAGATAGCATTTGTCTTAGTTGGGAAGCTTTGAGCCAGTTCAGGGAAGAGGCAATCCTCAACTCTAACCTGTGCTCTACCCGGAGACCTCATGGTAGTCTCCTTCCACAAATGTGCAACCAGTTTACAGGACTTCACATTCTGAGCCATACCTAAAGTGCACTTTTCCAATAGGCATCCCAGTAGTCTAGCAAACATGTATTTTGCTTCACTGTTCCCACAGTGATGCTGTAAAAACCACAATTAATACCCATAACTTTTGCTTCAATAACCAGAATGTCTATGGGCAGAAAGTTAGGACATCTCTGAAAGACGTTAGGAGTTTGAAACAGTAATTTGTGGTGGTGGTGGTGGGTTTTGTTTTGTTTCATTTTGGTTGTTGTTGTTGTTTTGGTTTTTGTTTTGGTTTTCAAAGCAACTAGAATGATAGGAACAACCTTATAGTGGTGTAGAGTGTTTGGAGTACATTCAGAAAAAAAAAAAAAAAAAAAAAAAGTATTTACATTCTTTGAAAAGTATGAGTAAAGAGGATCTGTGAAAAGTCAAGCTGAAGGACACAACCATCAACACCAACTCATGAGCTAGCAGTGGAGAAGAATAAAAAGATCTTGGAACAAAATACCTCTACTTTTGTACTGTGGCATTTAGTTTGCTACATTATGGCTTCTAACAACAGTAGGTGACAGGAGTTTAAAAGACAGTGAAGTATTCACTCTCTTCCAGCCAGCTCTCACCAGTTTTATAAGCCAGATCATCAAACAAGAATATATGTATAAATATATATATATATATATATATATATATATATATCAATGAAACACTCCTTGCCACATTCAAGGACATGTAAATGTTAATAGCTCCTGGCACCAGTTTCCTGATACACAAGTTGGCACTTGTTGCTAAGTGCCATAGATTCATAAAAAGAGAAAAGGAGAGAGAGTTTTGCATAGAAAAAAAAAAAAATAAATAAAAGAAAGAGAGGGAAATGAAAAGGGACATCTTCACTGGTGATGCGTGCTTCTTGAAAATGTTTTCTAAATGGATCTTTCTTCTCAGCCCTCCACAGGACATTTTCTGTCTTGTGATAAAGCAAAGGATATTTCCTATCACTGTTCCCAAAGCATCTACTAACAAAGTAAAAAAATCCCCAGAGTTAAAGAATTGAAGGAAGAGTTTTTAATCTGAGTTTCCTACTTCCCCAACTCCCAAGAGTCCAAGTCCAAAACTTTTTGTTCTTTAAGAAACTCTCAAGAAGTAGAACAGAATGTGACATGGAAGAATTACACTAAGTCTTTCCACAGAAGGACATAAAAACAACATGGCAAGAGCCTCTAGAGCATCAGAACTTCTTCAAATGATATGTCAGAAATCCTTTGATAACATTTGCAAATCCATATACTATGCAAATAAATATATGGACTGAATACTCAAGATATGTCTGAGGCAAGAAGAGAGCAGACTGGGGAAGACTGTTATTCTCACAGTGTTTTGTCTCCCAGCAAAGTTCACTTTGGCCCTGATTATTTCCAATCCTGGTTGAAGTGACTGGGATGATGTCAACATCCACCCCCTGTGGAAACATTTCCCAGATTTACTCCTACAATGTCAAGAGGATCTTTCCAGCTGTCAGACAAGGCCATCCCCTCCATTTGAGCAGTTCCACTCCCTTACTCATGCATATAACTTTGGTTGACCTCAGAAAGTTCTGTCCTTTCTGGGGTGACCATCGAAGGAGAAACTCCAGTGTGGAGAGAAGCCAGACAATCAGTCTGGATCATTTACCATCCACAAAGCATCCAAATTGCAACTGTGTTTTCTGCTTTTATATAGGTCATGCAGGTCAGATATTTTAAGATATTTATAGAGAGGTAAGAAGTACTTATCAGCATTTTCTAAATCACCTGGCACTCATTGAAATGAAAGGAAAGTAGTTGTCAAGGTGCTTTGCAAACCCCATTCAATACCAACATAAAAAAAATGCTTTTTAATATCCAGTCTGCATTTTTCTTAGACATAGAAAAAACATATATATATACATATATATATTATTTTTTTAATAAGAAAAGCACAGCTTAGTGGAAAGTGATTTCTCCTCCATCTAAAAGGAGCCAAAGATTCTTGTTTCTGAACAGCTCTGTATGTGAGGAGGTGGTAAATAGATTTGTGTTCTCACAATTCCCTTTGAAAAGGAGTTAAATCTTTCAAGCTTTCCCACCCTTATAATCCCATCAGATGATAGATATGGTCCTCTTTAGTCTCCCTCATAGGGCTTTATACTCATTTTATGTTATCTCACACGCTCCCATTGTAGAGCTATATCTGTTCTGTAATACAGCAAAGCAGCAGCACACTTGGGAACCAGTAAAACAAAGACAAGCAGGACCCAAAGATCAGCCAAGTGTGTTTCATGGAATATGGTTAGTCAGGTTTTCATTATTAATTTTCATATTAACATCCAGTGGCACCTGGTCACTGCTAGCCAATGTGCTGTCACTCCTCGTTTGCCTGAAAGGAACAGTATTTCTGATTTCTGAAAAGTGGGTGAAGGTTTCCAGATGGAAAGGGCTTCATGAGGGTAATGTATAATTGGGCCCGTCTAGGAAAGCTGCTATACACATGGTCACAAAACAGACAGAGTACTGTCCGAAATACTTGCTAACTGATGATATATTGTTGCTGGCCAAATCTGAATTCAGGTCAAATTTGGCAAAAGACAAAGTGAAAGGTATCAAACCCCAAACTATTCATTCCCACATTCTCTAAATGACATTCTTTTTTGACCTTTAGTTGGCTCAGAGATGTCCTCACCCCACAGACCTTCTTCTCCAACATGCTACGTTGACCAAAAACATAGACAGGGGAACTAAAATCCACACGTGCCACATCAGAAACATGGAGACTATGGCTGCTGGCTCCCTGCTTTGGACTTCTTTAGCAGAAGATTTGCTGAGTTACTCCCAAGTTTCACTAGGAAAACAACTGCAGCCCGTATTACAGAGGAAATCAATTCCTTTTCCTGAAAACAAACTGAGGAGAAAAACCCTTCTGGAACCTCAATGCAGAAAAAGAAAAATAAAGAAATAAATAATAATAATCATAGTTATAAAGACTATTGCTATTAGGAGCACCAGCACACCCTTCCTACAATATATTTGTAACCATAATCATTCTTCATTGTGGTTCCCTCCCAGCAGCAAAACTATGGCTTAAAAATGGGGAAAATAAATATTTTATGGCCCCTGAGATGACTAGATAATTCCTCAAAGCAAGGGGTTAATATAACTTAAACATAATGTGCATGTAGAGCAAATCTATGAGAATTTTGGTTTGCTTTCCACAAGTGGAGCTCTTGGATCAAAACTACCTCTAATTCTCTAAAAAGAAATGATTAAAAATTCCTCTGAAAGCAAAATAGATAATCTCCTTTCAACAGGGGTATGATTACCATTAAGTAAAAGAGTCACTGATTTTCACCAGCCTGATGAGATCTGCCCTTTTCTGGCTTGTCCTAACCACTTAGAGAGCAATGTAGTATGATCTAAGATACCTTCCTTTTTGTTGGGCCTATTATTTTAAGGAACAGGAAACCTGTACAATAAAACACACTTTCGTACAACTAGGAAAAAATGTCTAGTCAAATACTTTTACTAGACCTTGTTGTCAATGGGCTGAAAGAACATACTTTGCATTAAGCACCTGCCTGAGTGATGCTTTAGACAGTGAGGAGTTTAAGGACTTGTGTAAATGTGCTTAAATCAGGTCTTTGGCTGGTAAGATTCTCTTTCATGGAGTTTTATGAATCTTCAGTTTTTCTCTCTTGCAAACTCAATACTACATATATTTCATTCAATAGCATGATGAAAAAGAGGAGAGAGAAAAGAAGAAGACAAAAAAGGGCAAAAAGAAGAAAAAGACAAAGAAGACGGGAAAGGGAAAGGGAAAGGGAAAGGGAAAGGGAAAGGGAAAGGGAAAGGGAAAGGAGGAAAAGTAAAGATTCAAGCAAACTTGCAATGCTGTTCCAGATAAACAAGCTTAAATGTAACATTATGTAAATCAGTCCTGCTGAGATCTGCTTTCAGGTGATGAGCAATGATATAAAATCCTATAATCCTATGCATGGAAGGATGTAAACAATGTAGAATTTGTGTTGGATTCCTATTCAGGGCTTCACATCACCCCAATGACTCTGCTAGTTCCCCCTCTGACACCACCAAAAGCTTGGGGTATGCAAAGACCAAAGCATGTAATCCAATCCATTATGTATTATTTGTTGGCAGTCTTTAAAAATGACTTAGTTTCCCTTGGCAGACGTTCTGTAATTATTTTTCTACTGCTTTTAGGGGGAGGTTGTGTTCTGCTTGTCTACACCTTGTTTCAGGCGGCACAGACATTTACTTTTTAAACTCTTTATCACTCCATGTTTACCTTTAAAAAAGAAACAGTATCCAGTATTTGTAGTTATTAATTCTTTCATCTCCTTCCCCATTTGCTTCACCTGCAATGCAATGCTACATGGTTTATGTTCATTATAGTGCTATTATTTGCCTCAGATGTGTTTTGCACCATTACATGAATTATTTTTGACAGCTGAACAAAGGCAAGATGTTAATCTGAGGAGGCAATCTGCAGAAAGTGCTATTAAACAAGAACAGGAATGTCTGTCCTATTTAACCTACCCAAAGAGGTTCAGTGAGAACTGGGAATCATCCGTTTGTGGATATCGTCACACTGATGAAGCCAGGATCACAGGAGAGACATGGACTAGGTTGCTTTGTCTGCTTATCAGTCAGTTGGAAAGCGCTACATTATTTCTGCTTTGGGCTCTGAACAATAAAGATGAAGGCAGTCAAAATGCTGCAGATCCATCTGTAAAAATGAAGAGAGAAGACTTCTGCTTGTTCACCAGCAGTTTTGCACCATTATCCTTTGGAGGCAAATTTCTCTATCCATTAACTGCAGAAGGAACTCTGTGTAAAGTATCATGGTTACATTAAATGAAGTCTCACCCTTAGGGTTCATATGCCAGTTGCAATTTTCTATAATTTGCACAGCCACACAACAAGCCTCTTCCAAATGCCTCATGCCAAAGTCTTACATAGCTCCCCTACCTAGGCAAGCAGGGTAGGTAGTGCTTGAACTCAGCCTCTTATTCCTAAGAAGTGCAATAACTGTGTGAAGCTGGAGACCAAAATCCTGGTTCTGCTGCAGATGGTGTCAAAACTTCCATCAACTTCAGTTTCCTCTTTCTGCTTGCAAGCCCATGCCAGGAGACCAGGGAAGGGTGGTGGCCACATGAAGTACAAATACATGTCTCATTCACTTAGTTTAGCATGCTATCAATTTTTCATGGAGGGAAATTCTTTGGAAACACTAACAAATCTCCACCCCTTCTGCTAAATTTTGCAGCAAAAATTCCTTTCAAAAGATTTGTTCACACGTTTTGGATATTGTTTACATACCATACATGCCTGATCCTTGATAACGGACATACCCATGTTTCTGCCTCAAGTCCCTGATGTATCCCTCGATAGGTTTCAGTTCTGGAACTGTAATCTTAAAACAACTCTTGTTCACAGGTCTTGTAATAACATTCAGAAACCTCCATCATGCCAGAAAAGTTATCCTTTCTACTTCAGTGAACACAAAACTGTACTCTCTTTTAAGGCTGCTTAACTTTCCTCTGTTAAAACTGTAGTCACTTACCAAAAGCACTTACAGACATTGCAGAAGTAATAAAAAGCTCATGTCTCTTCATTTATTTATCTTCTGGACCAGAAAGATGGCCTGAGTTCTCGCTCACTCACCACTGGGAGGTATGGGTAACTCTTGACTGTGAACATAGATAAATATACATATTATTACTTATTACTGATAAATGTGCCTAACTGCAAAAGGGCTCACGTGCAAATGGGAAAGGTCCAGAACTTCAGCCTCACTGAGAAAAACATCACCGTGGTCAAAATGGATGGAGGCAATCAAGCAAGAACAGCCCAATCCTACTCACAAAAAGAAAAGCATCACCCTGTCAAATACACACCTTCTGTAGCTCTGCATTTACCCATTGACCTCATACTCATGTTCAGAGAGCTGATGTTGGTATATAATAAATATTAGCTCCTCAATTTTGCCTCCTATTTAGAGTTCATTCAGCTTTTTACAGGTGATTCTATTCATAACATTAACAAATAATCACGGTGTTCAGACAGCTACATGATGTGAAGAAAGCATCTGAAGTTGTCAAAGCAGAGACTAGGAAATAACTGAGATGCTCACTTCATGGAGGTGGGGTGTTTCTCTGGTTTGGGTAGCAGGAAAGCAGGAGTTGGCAGTGGATTCACTATTGCCTGAGAAAGGGGAATATTGCAGGAAAACTACAGATACTGAGCTTTTTTTTTTTTTTTCTTCTGTGAAATGAATAATAATAATGGATCTGAATTTCTGCTTTTTATGTTTTTTGTGATTTTTTTTTATTTGCTTGTTTAACTTTTGAGATTTTTTTAACTGATAAAATCCAGCTCACTGACCATTTTTTCAATGGGTCAGCACTTTTCCCTTGAGAGTGGATGGAATAATTTTTTTATTTTTTTTAATTCATGCTCTGCAAGAAGTCAAAATGTCTCCTGAAGTCCCCTAGCCACTCTGTGCCAATCTAGAGAGCTGCTCAACAGCCCCAGAGTAATTAAATAATCAGTGAGACAAATTCTGTTCTGATTTATTCCCTGTGGAAGCTGGCTGAAGGTTTGGAGTTGTGAAAGATGTAAATCAGGGCAGAGATCTTCAAAGTCCTTTTCATGTAAATCTTAGAGGTATGTAAATCTTAAATAACAGCCTGCCTACCCTTGTGCAGACTTTCAGAGCACACCCATGGGTGTCTGCAGCACTGCTGAGATGGTTTTTGTGTATTCCTGTATAGCTGCTCCCTAGCTCCCACAGAAATACCTCTTCATGTCCTTCCTCTGAAGAAGATATTTGGAAGCACCAAAATATAAATAATCATCTCCCGGGCCACAGCTGAAGACTGGCACCAAGAGGCTGGCTGTCCACATGCTTCCTACAACTTTAAATTTTCTCTCCCCACCCTAGTGCCACTGTCCCTCTCAGTTCCACCCCTTTGGGATTTGCAGAGTGATCAGAAGGTCTGAATTAAATCTCAGCTGCCCTGCATCCTTTGCAGTGACTCACAAGACTCTGGACAAGACAAATCGCCTTTTTGGTGATGCCTGTAAATTAACGATATTTCATTCATCACCCATCTAGAACAGTCATTCTGCCTCCATCCTCCCTTCACTGGGCTGCACCTTGAAGACTTGAACATCACATTCCTAGCTCAAGGAGCTGTCCTTTGGCTCTCCTGTCTCACTGATTTATCTACTATATCACAGATGTAATTAGGTCTAAACAGTCACCTCCACACTATCTCCATGTAGAAGCAACAAAACCAGGCTTATTTCATGGGATGGAGAGGTATGGTATTTTTTTTCCATATAAAAGGATCTGCTTTTTGAGAAGAAGAACCAGAGGGGATATTTTAAGTATACTCTCATCTGTGACTAGGAAATAGGTTATACTACTACGTCACCAAGACATCTGCAGTCATATTAGGTGGTTTCATGAAAGGTAGAAAACCAAAATGAAACAAAAAGACTTTTCATACACAGCAATATGGGTTTGATTTTGAGACTACAGAAGTTTTTAATTTCAGTAGTGCCAAAATGTTTTGCAGAGATAAAGTAATAATACATCAAGTTATGTGATGCCCTTGCAATGTTGCGAAAATACATCTATTGGCATGTGATAGAGCTGCCTAGGCAAAATGAATCTGGACAATACAGTCAGAATAAAGTAGAGCAGTTTTATGAGAACAAAACAAGAAAAAAAAATCACTTTGATTTCTCCCTGACATATATTGTGAAAACTGACATATTCTTGCAAGCATTTTCATTTAAATAAATGTGTAGTTTTTGTGTAGACCTAATGGATCTAAACTTTTTGATAAGCCTCACTAACGATTCTCTCTTACCTTGTTGATCAGACATAATGAAGTCACCCTTTGATAAACTGTGCCCCAGCTGTGTGAAATCAGGCCAGAAGTATGAATTGAACCTTGTATCTAATGGAAAAGATCCATGGAAATGTGAGGAACGTGAGAAATATGTTCTCTGGGACTCCTGATGAGAAGACGGATTACTGGATGCTGGTAAAGCTGCAGTTTCAATCTGGCTATAGATGAAACATTTCAAGAACTGGATAATTATCTAAAGTGGTCAGCTATTACATTTTTCTGTTTCTTGTTGGTATGAAAAGTAAGCACATTTTCTTTGCCAGGCAGAACTGTAATCAATAGGTAATGGAGAAGTAATTTGTCTGATGACATCAACTGGAAGCCAGTCCTTCAGCACCGCTATTAATAAATGTCATATATCCATGCCAAGAGATTTGAGATGACATTGAGCTTTGAAGTCATAGTATCGACTATGAAATATTTCTGAAATAATGTCTCAATGAATCTATAATGCCAGTTTCCACATGAGATTCTATATCAGATTTGCCTCTCATTTCCATTAGCCGTAGTTCACAGCAACTCTACAGATTAACTCCTGGAATTAATGTTGCTGAAGGCAAGAATTTCGTTCACTGTGTAACTAACAGATGTAAGTTTAATGCTTGGCAAAATTCTAGCAGGGCTCTCAGGGTGAATGAACATCTCTCTGCTGAAGCCGAATAGCCCTCCCTGAAGATCTATATGGGTAGGCCAATGTTCTTCAGAATGGACTGATCCACTGATAGTTTTCACCTCCTTAAAGTAGTTCATTCACTTTTTAAATGTAAGATAGGAGTCCATTTTTCAGCCTGCATTCTGTTTTACGAATGTGCACCTTCCATGTGCAAAGTGATCTTGTCCAATGGCAGTTATGCAATAGTGCAACCTCAGAAAGCTCTTCCAAAATGCATAGACATGTCTATGCCCCCTATAAAGGACTGAACCTCTTCTCATGGCTCCAGTGGGAGCAAGATCGAGACTGCAAGCTGATAATGTAGACATACGAATGTATCAAACTGCATGTGACAGCACCCATTAACAGTCTGTTAGACTACAAAATCTGATGCAATTCAAAGTGAAATGAGCAGATGTAACACAACATGTTCCCAGCACACTCCCAGAGTCCCTGAGGAGTTATACTTCTATTCATTTTGATTTGAAAAGCAATTAGCTAATACAAATTAAGAAAAATAAGAGATAACTGTTAAATGTGGCTTTAAAAAAAAAATTCTAACATGACCACTTTAGTTTTGAATTTCCAAAGTGTTTGCTTTGGTAGTCCTGAGGCCAGGAACTGGGCACATATGGTAAAGTAATTTTACTTACTTACTTATTTATTTATTTTTACTTTGTAAAAGCATCATATTCCTTTCTGAAAAACTGCTCATTTTTTCCAAAATATGGTCACCTAACTGTTTGTAGATTGGAGACCACATATTAGTAACAGAAATTGAGCCTTACAGCTGACATCTAACACATAAAACAACTTGAGCATTGGTGGACCAACCACCTACAATAAAGTGTCTCTTCTTTCAGTTTAGCAAAGTTTCACTTTAGTCGTTAAGAATGTCAAACATTGTGCATTTCTGTAAATCAGGCTGCTTTTTTTTTTTTTTCAAGGATATCTTTGCAGCTGCCAAAATCCCATGAGAAATGGAAAAAAGACTGGAAGTGCTGGCATCCTCTTAAGTCCCTGGCCCAAGCCTCCAACTTATGTTGCTGTCATTCCCTTCTGCTTGTTTGCTTAAATATGGAGTGGAGTTTCTTTTTCCTTATTACCATCAAATTGGGGGAAGACAGGAGTTTCAGTGGAATTGAAATACAGGTGTATGAGAGCAAAAATCCCTGCAAAATCATGTATTATTTCCTGTTTCAGCTGATAAAAAAATAATAATAATAATAATTTAGAAATACTGAAGTTTTGTTTCCATGTTTCCCAAATAAACTCTTCCATTTCTGACATGATGGAACATTTCATTTCAACAGCTTTTGAAATGAAGCTTTTGAGGTTTCATTTTGAAGCTACATTTTCCATTCAAAAACAGATCTAAATTTAAAGAACAGAGGAAAAACAGAAGGTTTTTATAGCCCACCCAAATGAAACAAAACATTTCACAATAAATATGATTACAGTGTAAATAGATGCCCACAGGAGCAGACACCAATACTTAAAAAGAAAAAAAAAAAAAATGGGGCTGGAGAAAGGGTTCTGCCAAGCCCTACAGCCTTTACTGTGTGCCTGAGGTGATGCCAGGGATGGTGGAGCAGTGAAGATGGAGCTAAAGACGGTCTGTCTTTTATTTCTACTTTTCCAGCCCCACTTTCTGCTCCATTAAATCTCTGCCTGTGCACCACTTGCTGCACACCACTCAACACTACCTCCTGCACTGAAGGGTTTGTGATCCTGTGTGCTGCTGTCCTCTCCAGGAAAAAAATACAGACACTGCTGTGAAACTCAAGGTCCTCCTACAACTCTTTCCTACTCCTGCTGTAGCTTTGCAGTTATGAACACCGTGGCCAGTTGCAGTTATATCTAACACTGCATACATGCTTCAGTCTTTCAACATTAAATACCTAAAGAAAATGTTGTTCCTGTTGTGGCTGGAGTTTTGCTGCAGATCATAGTTATCCATGTTGAGTTCTGGCCGTACCTCAAGGAATGGTGGGAGCAGAGCATCACTGGTTGCCACCTATTTTTGGGGATATTTAGTCTGATGTGTGGACCTGACTCCCTGCTTTGTAAAGCCAGAATACTTTATTAAAAAGAAAGCTGGCATCAGAGTTTATCTGATTATACCAAAAGTAACAAATGACTCCTTCTCCAACTGGAAAACTTAGCAGAAGCTGTACTTTTACAGGAGGGATTTGGATAGTGTGGGTTTTCAGTGTGAAGGCACAGGAGCAACACCTCCCTAAATCAAGGGTAACCAGTTCATTTCTAAGATGTTGTGTACCGTTTTGAAGCCTGCCCAAGACTTAGAGGACTTGCCATTCCTAGGGATGCACAAAGTGTTTCTGAAATTGTGCTTTTGCTTCTTTATTTGCCTTAAGGCCCTTAAAAGCTAAATACCTTGTTGAAGCTAAAAACAGTTGGCTTTGCATATTTATAAAGACTTATGCAAGAGTATCCTAGCCAAGTCATCTGTGACCTGGTTCTTTGGATGACCAAAATATGTTGAACGCTAGTAGTGTAACTTCCTGTGTACCGTTAGTATAGAGACTGGTAGGAGTCACTATGTGCTAATCCAGGGTAATTTTTTTCTTCCTACTTAAAAATAAAAATAAAATTAAAAATACTCCAAGAAGGTGAATTCCTTAGGGTTTTGTTTGCTTGTTGGTTTGTGTGTGTGTTTTTTTTTGTTTGTTTGTTTGTTTTTTAACCATAATGTTACGAACTAGTAACCATATTTCATTTCCATAATGCCTTTCCCCTCAAAGATGAAGAAATACATGTATTCCTTTACTAGGTGTGTTCATACATATATATGAAGTTTACGGGTTGGAAAGACAGTGCATTGCCAGCAGATGCTGATCCCACTCAGAGATGAAATATCCTTGAATACCAGGACTTTTCCAGACAAAAGTCTTGGTGCTCACCAGAGTTAAAATAAAGAGGCATGGAATTGATTTTCTAAGAAAATGGCAAAATGGATAAAACAACCTGCAAATTATTTGGAAGCAATGAGTGTGACTGTTGTTTTTATTGTTTTGAAAAGATTTAGATTATAACACGCTGGCAGTGAAATATGATAGCTGTACAAACAAAATATCCATGCAAATAAGAACATACCTACTTATGGCAAATTTCCACTGAGCCTTTTGCCGTCAATATTACTTGAACTGATGTTTACTACATCGATTTATTAACCCCCCAGAAAGCATTTTTGGCAACTTCCTCTTATGTTGTCATCACATTATCCCTAAAAGGGGAAAGTATTACTAAAAATTAAAGTGCTTTAAAAAGACACTTTATGGAGATATTTGATGAACTATAGATAGTGAAGTAATTCATGTATCTCACTGCAACTAATAAGAGAAGAAATAAAAAAGTTTAGAAATTAAAAGGGATTTCTCCCTTACCTCACTTTGAAAATTAATTTCACAATGACAGATCCTACAAGAGCAGAAATGATAAATGAGGAACTGAAGACATTTTGTTCTTTAGCTCTGCAGTTTTGGATGTTTGAAATGTGAGAGCCAAAACAATATTCTCATCATATTGAATGATAACCTTACCACTAGCTGAATATAACTGAGGGGAGCATGTGGGGCTGCACTGACCACAGGAGATGGGATAAAGAAAATGGACGTAGTCATTAAATCAGTGGAGTGAGATACCAAAAGTGAGATACCAAAAGTGAGATACCAAAAAATTTCTTTTAAAAACGCAACATCAAAATTTGGAGAATATAAGCTTCTAGACTTATTTCCAGGAATGTCACATTTTGTCTCTTTGTTCCTACTACCACCTGTAGCTTTAACTCCTGTATCTGTCATATCTATTTGTACTATGAGCTCCACTCATCAGGGCATGTGATTGAACAGGGACAAGCAAGAAGAGGTGGTGGTCCTGCTCTATGAGCACATTAACTGCAATAATGCAGTTCTGGGAGCACTGGAGTCTCATTTCCCATCTTGTCATGTGTATGCCCGGCTGGGTCTTAAAGAAAGTACAAGCCCTCACTCAGATTTACCTGTGACTGGAATATTGAAAAGAGCTCTTCTGTCTCCTCCCTTTCCTGCACCTCTTCAGTTTGGGTTTTCTGATAACTGATACCATGAAATTTCAGACTGCGCATTTTAACTCAAACGGGGCAACTAAAGACTGCAGCTTGGTTTCCAATTTCCACAAAATCTTTTCTAACTTCTCTATTCTTTCTACTTTGTCACCTCTCACCAATTTGACTGAAACTGGGCAATGGTTCAGAAATTATTACACACACACACTTGCATGATTTTTCTGCCTCAGGAAAGCAATCTAAATAATAATAACAATAACAATAATAACAATAATAATATCAGATATCCAAAGGAGAAATATGTTCAGAGCAAGGAAAATTAGAAGAAGGAAATGTTAATATGCTAATGCAAGTCTTGTCATAAGCCAATGAAACTGGAAAACAGCAGAGCAACACTGTTAACTTGGTGGGAGTGCAAAATTGTTCCCTGTGACTAGGAGAAAAGTTTATAAAGAGAATCAAACTTCTAATTTTTATTCTATTAAGACAGGTCTAATGATAGATAAGTGATAAATGTTTTGTTAGCTGCCATCAAGATACTTGGGGATTTTCTTGGGAAGTCATGATGGTATACTGTAAGAATAAAGGATGTGAAGCATGAAATATTTTTAACTGCATACATATTACCAGTTCCAATATCCCTAACCATTTCAGGATTTTAAAAAAGCAAAACTAATGCCACACTCTCAAAATGGAAAAAAAAAAAAAAAAAAAAAATCACAAAAGTCTTTCAGTTTTAGTGACAGAGCTATAGATATCCAGCAATATAATAGATACAAATGGATTACATAGGTAAACAGAAAGTCCTGATCAAGAAAACAGGTCTTGCACAGCACTGTCCTGAGCAGCAACACTTACGCAGAAGAAGTATCTGATCTTGCTATTGAAAAAGACAGTTACAAAACTTCAAAGGAAATAGGACTTGAGAGAAAATAGCACTGGAGCCAACATTACAAAAGGCATCAAATTAATGTTTAATAAACTGTTTGTGAATCAATCACTCTCTTAAATTTAAGTCATCACCAGTGATACAGCCACTGCAATAGTGATTCAATTGTTCCACAATATTTATGATTCCTAGAAAAAACACGAGTTCAGTATGCATTATAATGGCTAATATAGAGGTCTTTATGCTAAAGAGGAGTAACTGTGTGTTATTCTGAGAACTGCATAAATATCAGTTACTCTGTCTATAAGCACAGCCATAGGAGCTATTTCTTGTCTGTAAGATCACTCAGTAGTATTCTGGGAAGAATGTAGTGGGGGGAACAGAGGTGATATTTCTCACTTCTTAAAAAAAGTGTTCTTTTATATATATTTAATAAATAAGCCCCTGTAAGAAGCTTCTGGTTCAGGAAAGTGCCTGGTTAGCAGTGATGTAATCAAACTGAGAACTGGAGTTAAAAACAGGCTAAAAGACAGATGGATACATTTTAACCTTCCCCCGTTGCAACCCATTCTGTAAATCTGCCCTAATTACCAATCTGAACATGCTGCTGGCAGCTACCAGTTAGTGAGGAACAATCTCCACACTGACCTGAAAATTCAACACGTTTGTAAAAAGAAGTATTCACAGGTAATTTTTCTCCCAGGACGAAGAGTTTACATCCATTCCAAGACTCCTGCTGACTCAGCAGCAACAAAATAACAGGTGAATAGAAGCTCAAGTTTAAAATGTCCATCATCCATGAAACATAGAAATGATAGCTGGAGGGAGGCCAGAAGAAGTAGTGTCCCCCAATGCCTCTGCACATTGGTTTTGTCACAGTGATTTACTGTGTGTGATCTGTAATAAGTGTAGGTGGCCACTAATTTTCAGTTAACTTTATTTCCTCGATGACACAGTGAGGTAAAGGAGGAAAGGGGAGGCTGGCAGATGAATCAATTGAAGCAGGAGAGTTCTTTCTAGGGAATAAAAGAATAATTTATATTTTCTGATGGAAACTTTCAGAATGAAGTACTTCCCTGTGAATCAATATTTTGCAATACTGGTACTTCTAAACAGCTTCTTTATTTTCATAGAAACTGTGAAATAAACTCCTTTCCAGAATTTTAAAATCAATTTTCTGCAGAACTTCTGTGATTTTCAAACAGAAGCTTGTTTCATTCTGAAGAGCAAGCAAATGTTAAGACATTGACATTTCCCTCAGTATGGAAATTCCCTGATCTACATAGTTCTGCTTTAAAACATTTCTGCCCTTTGTTCCTCTACTCTTGAAAATGCAAATGAAAATGTGGACCCGGCTAAGAAAAACATTTTCTCTTTTCATCACTGCTCGTGATAAAATCTAGCAGAAGAAACAAATAAAGGTAAACATATTTTCTCTCAAAAAAAAAAAAAAAGTTCACTTTACATTTCCTCTTACACACTTGAATCAAATCTGTTGCACCTCTACCTGACAGCCATTCATGCGGCACCTCAAAGGAAGGCAAGTTTGATGTGGGGACTTTCAAATGTTATTTTCAAAGTCAATCTCTGTTTCTTCTTGCCAAGATACAAGGAAAAAAAATAAAAATAAAAATAAAAATAAAATAAAAATAAAAATAAAAATAAAAATAATAAAAATAATAAAAATAAAATAAGGCACTCTGATTCCACATGACACACTTCTGCAAATAGTTCTGCAACATAATATATGTAGTGCAATGTATGTATGTGTGTACACATATATATATGTCTCTGAGAGACCTTATTTTTAAGCTTAAGAAATCCCTGCCACAAAGGTAAGTTTATGCAGTGGCTCAATTTGGGCTGATGCTGAGCACTATTGTTCTGATCTTGTGAAGTACATAATTCTAAGCATTTTGATAATCTCATTCCCTAACTAAAACTCATGCTGGTGTGCTTCTGAGAGCATGATCAAGTGCTGAGCACTTATCCAAACAAAGTTCCAACTGGGTATATGCCTTACCTTCTTCCTAAGTGACTGCTCTGAGATTTATGAGCTAAGGGATACATTTTTTATTTTTATTTTTTCTGGCAGCTACTCACCTGTGGCATTCTCCTTCTCTTGGAAGTATGAGGAACTTGCATCCCAAAAAGATTCAGGTCGTTTAGATTGCACTGTGTAGATCCAAATCCCCTTTGACCCTTTTTTTTCTCTTGGCAGTTTGTAATCCAAGGTGTCCTTAATTTGGCTGTTAGGATCTAGATGACAGGTCCATGGAAAAGTTCAGATATGGAAGGGATCTCTGGAAATTTAATCTGGTACAACCCCTGCACAAAGGGAGCCTGCTTCAAAGTTATACAGGGTTGCTTATGGTCTTGTCTAGGTAGGTTTTGAATGTCTCGATTGGTGGAGAGTCTACAACTCTCTAAGTCCCTGCTCTTGTGCTTGGCCTTGTAGAGGCTTAGCCATCACACTTTAGGCCCTGACTACCTTAGGACCTTTCCAATGGAATTATTTCAGCCTGTTAACATCTTTCTTGCACTTTCTTGACTAATCTCTTACCCTGGGGACTGTAGTTTCATTCCCATAAGAATTATAATGCTCAAAAAAGTCATCCTGTGTCTTGTTTCCCTCCTACACCCAGGCTAACACCAAACCCAGCAGCACTGCACACTGGTTATACCCACACATGGTGCTTTCTCTCCATCTCCCTGCCTGCACTGTGCTCATGCCTGAGGACTAGCTCACCCACAGAGCAGAAAGTACCCCAAATTACCCAACGTTTACTGCACAGTGAGGACAGGCACAGAGGGGAGGGTGAGATGTTATTGAGTAGCCAGACCTGTCACCTTGTAGTCACGTCCTCCTGGGAAAGGGGTGATCATGGGCTTAATTCACACTGAACAAGGTTTAGCAAACTTCTGTTTTCCAAGGATACGAGTGAAAATGAACAGTTCCAAGCAGCAGATGTCAAATCTGTCCATACTGCTATTTCCAGTATCTTCACGTCTGGAGGTTGCTGGGTTACTAAAAAAGAGGGAGAGGAAAACAAAGAATGTATGAAATAGCTTCCAAACACAGTCTCAGAGAATGATTTCAAACACCTTGAACATAAATTGACTCCCTCCTAATTAATTCATCACGTTAATTTCTTCAAATGAAAGATGATCAAGAAATGTCTGGATTTATCTTGGAGTTTTTGAAAGAGTGACTTGTCTGCCATTTTAGTTTTCTGGAAATATATGTATTCAAAATCCCTTTGAAATAATTAGACAGTGGACTAAAACCTGATCAGCACAGCCAGCTGAAATGTGAATACTTTCATTATTAATAATAAATTGAATAAATGACTGATTAGATGTGATATCTGGTTAGAAATGTTTGTCCTCCTTGTTAGGAGGACAGGTCCCAGCGTGAACCCTAAAAGGTCTGATTTGGGGTAGTAGGTCTGCAAAGGTCCCCTAGTGTCATCTGAACCAAATCATTTATGTTCTCCAGTGTCCACATGAAGTCAGAGGAAAGTCTTGAGGTCTGCAAGCTATCTGCCTTCCCAGCAGCTTCACTACATGATGTTTTTGGAGTCATTCCCCACTATTCCCCTACACGGGACTCCTGTGAGCTTCATAACTTCATTTTGTTCTTTTCCATCTCCCTCCTTCACCCATAGAGGGCTTTGTGCTCAAGGGGTTTGGAGGATTTCAAAACCTCATCCATCAGGATTTAAGCCAATCTTCTTTGATTAGAGGCCAGTATGGGGAAACAAATTAGCCTGTATCTGCCTGCTGCCAAGCTCTCTGGTCTCTCTCTGAAGCACTTCCTATGGGTCAGTGTCAGAGCCAGGATAGTAGAGAAGATGGATTTCAGGTCCACTGTCAGGTGGCAAGGTTCCTATATTCCCTCAGCTACATGAATTGACTTTTTTTTTTTTTTTTTCTAAGACTGGGGAACTTTGGAGCATAGAAAATATCTTACTAGGTTTATAAAATGCTGTGTAAATTTTAGCTAGAAATTTATCCCACTAAGCAATAAAGATAAAGCACTGTGTGCGAAATCTAAGCTTTTAGAGAGTGGATTTTATTTTCAGTTCTGTACTCTCCTCGCAAATCCAAAAGCTCATATAATGGTGTGAAGTAGAAAATGTTCTTTGACAATGAACCAAAACGTATAATTTTCAAGTAAAACTTATATTTACTACCTTTGGCAACATCTGACTGTGATGGTTATTATTATTTATTATTTTTACAGCACCCAAAGGTGTGGTGAATGCTTGCAAAGGAGTGAAGACAGGACAAATTCCTTAAGAATGCCATTTGATCTATGAATAGAAGTTAGTGTCTACATTAGATGTTGGCAGGCCATTTTTCAACCTTTGTTATTTTTCAAATATGTTTCCTCCACTTTTAATTTCAGTGGAGCATTATTTTATTTTTTATTTTATTTTATTTTTAATTTCTGGTCACTTAGAGTAGGAATGATACCTTAGGAAATGATTGGTAATATAGAAGGGAAGAGAAGCAAATTAAAAATGAGACTTATCAGGAATTAAATATTAACCAACCCCCCCCCCCCAAAAAAAATAATATAGCTGTGCTGACCAGTAGACATCTGCATTTTGAGAGAACATTTTTCAAGAAAATAAGAGGTTTTAAAGCATCCTTCCAAAAAGCAAAATCCTTTGTTCAAACATTAGCTTTGGCTCTGAATTAAAATATAAACGCATGGCCCCAGAGTAGCCAAGCACAGCTGTGCTACTGCTGATATCATGCTACTTGAATAGTTTTGGGGTCAGTGTCCTGTGCTGTCCTCTACAGCATGTTTGCAGTCCTTCTCAATAGGCCCAGGAGGAAGGTACTGGGAGCACCCCCAGCTGAGCTCACATGCCCTGAGGATCTGCATGTTTCCCAGGTCATTTTGTCTGAAATTTTGGCCCAACCCAGCTACTCTGAATTTTGTGGCTTTGACCCTGCTCATTCCTCTCCCATCCCCTATGAGGGGAAGGAACAGCCTATTGAGGTGCTCAGACTACTAGTATGAAAAGCCCTGCACCCTGGGAAAGCCAAGCCAAGGATGATTATCAGCCCTGGCATTACGGTTATTAACATTATCACCACTTTATAGCTGCTGCCAGATGGAACTGGTGCACAGCAGTGTGCTGAGCGATATTACACACACTATAAAGACCCTTCAGCATTTCTCACAAGGGTGCTGCAGGAGGGATAAGTCCCCACTGGGACTCCTAAATTTCCATTCCAGCCACTGAAGATCATAATGCATTGGGCATTTACAGGAATGCAGCTTTCTAAATGCACATGAGCCCAAAGTAAAAGACCTACGAATATTACTTGGTGTTCCATTCCCTTGTGGCTCCTGGGCTGCTGAGATCTGCTCCTTGGGTTTATTCAGATGGCTTTACACTCTTTTATGAACTTACAACTCTTTATTACAGAACCATTCCTAATGAAAGCTGATTCTAATAGCTCCCCCTCTGGTAGGAAAATTATTTTTTTACCAATTTTATAGCTCTTTAGATAAACACTGCCTCATGCTTTTCCATCCCATGTATCTCCTAACTGTTAATTACAGTGAACTTCTCTTGACCTCTTGCTCAGAAAGAATGAAAACAAACAGTTTGCTTAACTAAGTATGACTTGCTCATCACAGCAGTGCTAACAAATTTGCAGCCACATTACAACCATTCCTGCTGCCTTCCAGTGATTTAGTGTTTCATGTGTGGACAAAGAAGAACTGCATCACAAGTTTCATAGCAAATACAGCTTCTGCTTCCTGCTGCTGTAGAGGGAATGTGCTGAAGCTGTTTCAAACATGTTCGATTTGAAGCCAAATGCAAACATGAGAAGAGTTTATCGTGGAGTGAAGCCGGCCCAAGGGGAGGCTGCACAAATGGGCACCAGATCATGGGCATCATGGGCATCAGATCACCTTAAAAGCACTGTGAGCTTTTAAGGAGATTTGGATGAATCATCATATGCAACACTGAGTTGGGAGGAAGAGAAAGTCTTTGTGTCATACTACAGTGAGCTATTACCCTCAGTGCTGTGGTTTAGCCCCAGCAGGCGACTGAGCACCACACAGCCGCTTGCTCACTCTCCCCAGGTGGGATGGGGGAGAGAATCAGCAAGGTAAAAGTGTGAGAACTCATGGGTTGAGATAAGGACTAGATAAAGCAAAAACCACATGCACAAGCAAAGCAAAACAAGGAATGAATTCGTTACTTCCCATCAGGAGGCAGACGTTCTGCCACTTCCAGGAAAGCAGGGCTCATCGGGTGTAATGGT
The DNA here is from genome assembly GCF_009769625.2 of Cygnus olor. Lineage (NCBI taxonomy): Eukaryota > Metazoa > Chordata > Aves > Anseriformes > Anatidae > Cygnus > Cygnus olor. The sequence goes on along the minus strand of NC_049170.1, from coordinate 7,973,677 downwards.
TTCTTGGGAACACAAACACCATCGCCCCGAACATTAACCCCCTTCCTTCGTCTTCACCCCAGCTGTTATTGCTGAGCATGATGCTGCACGGTATGGGACATCCCTTTGGTCAGTCTGGGCCAGCTGTCCTGGCTGTGGCCCCTCCCAGCTCCTGCTGCACCCCCAGCCTCCTCGCTGGCAGGGCAGCACGAGGAGCTGGAAAGTCCTTGGCTCTGTGTGAGCACTGCTCTGCAACAACTAATAAATCAGTCCGTTATCATCTCTATTTTCATCAAAAACCCAAAACACAGCATTGAGTGAGCCTATACAAAGAAAATTAACTCTGTCCCAGTTCAAACCATGACAGTCATTTAAGCATTAATGTAAGTCAGTTCTTAAAACCTGAGATTTTTATTTTTTTCTTCTCTAGATATCAGAATCTTCATATTGAAGTCTACAGCAGAGATATTTTTCTAGTCTACTAATATAACTCTCCAAGATGACACATCATCTTCTTTCACCCAAAGTTATTCTTGGAAATGGTCAAACATTTGGGGTACTTCAGTCAAACCCTCAGATACTAATCTGGGCATGTCCCTGATACCAGAATGCAGTATTAATACTTCATTGTGGCATGTGTTTGTGATAGGACTTGGTAGGTCAGTTTGATGGTTGGACTTCATGACTATAAAGGCTTTTTCCAATCCAGATGATTTTAAGTACTTGCCAAAGCTTGATTTCCTTGAGCAAAGTCTGAGGAACATTTATAAAGGCCTAGGAGAGACTGGTTCATTTCCATCAGGTTGGACATGGGCTCAGAGTCACGCATTCTACCAGAAGGTGCTCCAGCACCTGCAGATGAATGAAGGTCTTTTACTCCACTTTACACCAGGATCCTCTGACCTCCACTCCTTAAGACAACCAGACAAAGAATGAACGTGATAGCTTTTACAGAATTAAAGAAAGCAAAACAATGGCAATAAGGAACACCAATAAGCCATAATCAAACAGACTTTACCACAGGGAGACTTATAGCAAGAAACTAGACTGATTGTAACAGTTACAGAAGTTTTCTTTCCAGCTCTGTTAGTGATTCAAGGCATGAATTTTGTTTTGACCTCGTCTTGCCCCATGTTGCAGCTCACCTATGATAAATATATTTACCCAACAGAAAAGTCACAGGGCTCAGTCCTTTAACATTAACAAAGCCCTCGGGGTTAACCAACTGTAAGATGGGAGATTAATATTCAAGGCATTTTATGATAATGCCCCAAATGTGTGCAGAGGAGGATGGGGGTGTTCTGTGGGTGTCCATTGCTTCTCACGGGTCAGGCCATTAACATGCAAGTGTTTAAATACAGAGGTAGCAGCCCATTTTCAGCCACCTGACTTTGAACCCTTTAGCCAACAGGAATTTAAAGGCAGTGCTGAGAACACCTGCAAAACAGCAGCAGTACAATTAACCTAGCCCTTGACTTTTCCAATTCTATTCTTCTTGCACAATGCAGGAATCACAGAAAAGCCGTCTGCACAGGGAATTAGAGGTTGTCTAATATCAAGACATGGGCAAAATTATGTGGACCAGAAGAGCAAAGAGCAATACCCTTCCAAAAGAACGGGTAAACACATAAAGCAAATAGCATGCATGTTGTGAGGTGCATTCATTAATATTGGGCTCTCTGACTGACTGGGATTCAGTATCAAAATAGTCTAAATGTTTTGACGTGTCATGTCCAGAGGTTTGTATCTCTTTTTATTGCAAACTGAATGGCTTTTTACCGTTTCTGTTTTAAAAGGTAGTTCTTGCCAGCCACCACTACCATTTTTCCCTGAGTAAAATGCACTCAAGGTCCTTCTGTGCAGCTGTGTAATGCACAGCTTGCTGCTAATTTGCAGGACACCCCCCCTCCTCCTCCCGTGATGACTCAGGAATACAGCAGTGGAGTGCCTTAATGGTAAAATCAAATAGCCTCATGCCATACATTTTTAATTTCTAAAATGGTCCTTGTTAGAATTTCAAAGTTCTGAGAGCAAGTGTAAAATACTGATGAAATGGACAAAAACATCGTTCCTAAAAATAAGCCATCTTCCACTTCATGCTGCATCACACCAGTCAATTACTGACATGTTTACTGGCAAATAATATGGCTTCATTACCATAGTGTCCAAAGACCAATCATTGAGGATTTTTTTGACCTCATAGCACCCTAAAGACGTAGTAGTGTGAAATATAAAGACTTGAGCCATTCATGGTTGAAGAAAAAGTGCATGGACAGTGCAAGCTCTTAGCAAGGTTCCTGAGATCATGTTAAGAGAATTACAAATTGCCACCACACCAGAAGTCATAACTCAGCCCTCTTTGTCAGAAATGTTTGCCAAATGTCAATATCCAAATTTTGGGCATAAGGAACTTGGTTTAGTTGTCAGAGGTGTTGGTCCCCAGTAGTCTCCTGCCAGCTACCTACAGGTAAGCTCTGATTCTTATGTCTCCCATACTCAGCTTGCACATTGGTTGGGCTTGGTCTCATCACAGTCAAATGTGTAATGTGTAAGTAAAGGCTCTCTTTGAGCATCTACTACTCCAGAGATCCTCCTTCAGGGACTTAGAAAGACTAAGCTCCTCTTTCCTTTTTTGTTAAGAGATGTCAGGCTACCATTTCCAATCTTGCCCCTCCATCCAGAATCAGAAAAATTGTGTTACTTCTCTGAGCTCCATGAGAATTGTCTGAAGTAGACAGTGCTTTATTTTTCAGAGGAAAAAACTGAACAGACAATGCAAACAAACTGTTCCAGGGCTGAGCTTTAACACAGGCATTTCAATCATCATTTGCTGTTGTTTCCATTGCCCCATTTCCCAGAGCTGTGGTGGTATCATGGTCCATTATCTCTTGTTGATCTCTTCTTGCTGCAGAGCACAACAAATGTGCTGTGCTGATTCAGAAGAGGGTTATGGGTTTACACTGGCAGCTTCCAAGAAAAAAAAAAAATAGGCTAGTACCCCAGGTCCTGATAAAACTTATCTCTGATAATGACAAAATAAGCATGAGGACTCTTATTTTGTGTATTTTCAAAGCCTCTGTATGAGCTGCACAAAGCTGAAACAAATCTCATTCGCTTGAAGTGCATTCATTAGCAATGCAGAGACTGATCAGAGCTGTATCACATGCTCTCGTGGTTCCATTAGGATTCATGTTGAAGGTCTGATCAATAACTACTGAGCACTTAGGGCTGCCAAACAGAGAGGAAAAAACTATATATAATCCTTTAAAGATCATAATTAGGCAAAAACAAAATTATTACGTTAAAAAGCCAAAAGTATTTAATATTAATCAAGTAGCAACAACTTCTGCCTGAGGATTGGGGATGGCCTACGTTAGTCACTGAGAATATTAAACCAGGTGATAGCTCCTAAAAGGAGTGAAGTAGGCAGCAGATGGCATCAGAAAAAAATCTGTTTGGCATCTTGTACCCTTTTTAGCACCAAACTCTGGAATGTTTTGTCTTAATTTCTACTGAACTTAATGTTCAGGAGACCTTGGTGGCCAGCAATTGTAAATGTGGCCATATTCTCAGAAGGCGCTTGCAGCAAGCAGCCCAGGAAATGCTTTTGAGTGTTTGGAGGCTTTGTGTAAATCAGAGCATCTCAACCCCTTCTGTACTTTGAATTCATATCTCTACAGGGAAGCACTCTGACACCTATTTGACTCATCACATTTGGGCATACCTGCCTTGCATTTTCCTTTTGACATAGAGCTATAAAGACAGAGAGAAAAAGAAAGAGGGAAGATAGATATTTCCCCTGAGATCTTTAGGGCAAGAATTCATTATCTAAGTCCTTAACCTTATTTAAAGATTTTGCTAATTAATGTGATGCCTAAATATGAGCAGAACAGATACTGTGCCCTTAACACACATTTCTAAACAATCTACCAACCTTTCTATCGACACTTAACGAGTGTTTTTTTGCATCTCTTGGAGAAGATGTATTGTCTGTCTGGTTCATAACCAATACTTTTATTTGGATAGTGCTTGAGTTTATATCCTGACTGCCCAACAAGACTTATATCCAGTTGGAGTAGCCTGATCTTTATCAATGACATAGACAGTGGGATCAAGTGTTCCCTCAGCAAGTCTGCAGATGGCACCAAGCTGAGTGGTGCAGTCAATACACCAGAAGAAAGAGATGCCATCCAAAGGGACCTGGACAAGCTGGAGAAGTGGGCCCATGTGAACTGAATGATGTTCAACAAGTCCAAGTGCAAGCTGCTGCACCTGGATCAAGGCAATCCCAGACATGAGTACAGACTGGGAGAAGAACTCATTGAGAGCAGCCCTGCAGAGAGGAACTTGGGGGTTCTGGTGGACAAAAAGCTTTACATGAGCCAGCAGGGTGTGCTTGCAGTCCAGAAGTCCAACCGCATCCAGGGCTGCATCAACAGAGGAGTGGCCAGAAGGTGGAGGGAGGTGATTGTCCCCCTCTGTTCTGCCTTTGTGAGGCCCCACCTGGAGTCTTTGCTTCCTTTATTTATTTTAAGATTTGTCTCCTTGAACAAAATTTTGATCATTTATATATACATATTGCTAAAGCATTTCTCATGCAGCTCTAAAATCCACTTGTGTATATAGGTTTAAAGAGTGAGATGCCAGAGAAGGATATCTTCTACAAAGGAACTGTGGGGGATAAAAGTTATGCAGTAATTAGAATGATAAATGAACTGACAAAGTATACACTGGCAAGTCATCTGAAGCTGATAAGGAACAAGTGGTTAATTAATAAAATCACTCACATTTTGTCATGTCTATTGAAAACTATGTTTGGCTTTGGGGTCTTCCAGAGGCTCTGCTTTGAGCCAGCTGGAACTGCTTGTATAGAGCAGAGGCTCGTGTTAAAAAATGATGATCAACATGAACTCACATTGTGAGCCTCTGTGGCAGGAATGGTTGATAAACAATATGACAACAAAAGCAGAACTCTAAAGGAGAATCTGGAGTACTGAAATGTGTTTAATCCCACTAGAAACATTGATGAAATGTGCTTTATTGCCTCTGAAGGCAGTGCACAGGAGCAGGTGAAGGAAAAAAATCTCAAAAGTATAGAAAATACAGATGAAAGATCCCAACTACCCCACAGCTCCTACACTACAGAAGTTCTCTTTGTCCTCAAGTGATAGGCAAAAGCACTAGCAAGGCTAGCTGAAGAGAGTTTGGGATCATTCATGGTAACTGATGTATTTGATCAAGATGCTCATGATATGGTCCTCTTGAGATCCACAACCAGGACAAGAGGCATCTTGTGCTGCAGGCCGAATAAAAGTTATTCAGCCCCCTCGCCTTGCAACCTGGCCACATGCTAGAAAGAAAAAAAAAAAAAAAAGTGAGAAAGAGTTACAGGGAGTTAAAGAAATGTTTTGGAGGTCACATGGATGCTCAGCTGCAGACCTAACCAATAAACTAGACAGAGGGCTTTTACTGTCTCATGCCACCATTATATGTGAAAGTATATCCCAACATTCAGCTCAAGATTGTTACCCATTCTGGATAAAGTCCTGTTTTCATTGACTATATATATTGATTTTTTTTTCTGTCACAGGAATTGGAAATGACTGTATTGTACATATGAACGCTTGTCTTGATTATCTTCTCTACTGAGAGACTGGCAAACCTGTTCCTACCCAAAACAAACATAGGGACAAAAAAAGATACATATATTACCGAGCATCTCTTTTAAGGAATACAAAGCAGATGAAATTTTCTCTTTTATTTAGTCACCAATCAAGAACAGAGCTGAAAGCAACTGCATTTCTTTGTTATACAATGTACAACTGTATCCACATAAATGTTCTGTATGCACCTAACAGACTGTGCTTTGACACTTCCCCAAGCTCTATGTAATTGTCACCTGTGCGGGTGATGCTGATAAAAAGCTGAATCATTTATCTGGATTTAAAGGAATCCCCTCCTTTTTTTGCCTGTCCCATGACAACTTGCATAGTCAGACATCAATCTCTTATCAGTGGCTCTCCAAGATGCCCTTCAAAAAGCCAGGGGTATGTTTGTACCTGTCCTGCCCCCATCCAGCTCAGCAATCCTCTGTGAAACAGCACAGCTTCCCAGTAGCACCCAGCATCTAATAACTGATGAGAGTGGGAAGCAGGGGTCATACACAGATTAGATCCTTAAATTGAGTCCTATCTCATCGAAGACCATTACAAGCAATCCTTTGCCACTTCAGGGGCATATTAAGGGTTATTTCCTGAAGTTTGCTGGACAGGAGAGACTTCAGTTTGCTTTCAAGCAAGGGCATTTCCAAGAGGCATTTCCACTCGTGATGATGGATTGAGGTTACTCATCTGTTCCCATTCCCAGAGACCCGCCTTCTGTCTTTGATGTCCTTGATCAAGTGATTTTCTTCTCTGACATTTCTGGTTCCCTGTGGGTCTGAAGAGGTTTGTTCTCTCCTCACTTTTGGGAAGGTTCTCGGAGTTGCATGAAGAATGCCCACTTGTCCCGAGTGCAAATACAGGAAGAGCAGGGATGTTTTCAAAGAAACATGTTATCAGTCCCCTCTCTACTTATCTGTTCAGCTCATTCCTCACTTGCTGTTTTTATTTTGGTCAAATCCATTTGAGCTGACTCTGATATGTTCCTATATGTTACACATTAAAACAGGAGCTGGCATACATCTCCTGGCAGCCCCTTCTGCCTATAGTCACTTCTGCCACCCCAGTCCTGCCACCACACAGATACAGTAGTGATGGGCAGCTTCAATGCATAAAACTCTTCTTAGTTTTGTTTCACATTAAAAAAAAAAAAAAAAAAAAAGACATTGGAAAACATATGAAGTATCTTAGAAGATAACTGACATGCCAGGTGGGCAAAATGTTTCATTTTAAGCACAGGACACACATACTAACAACACCATCCTGCAACCATCCTGCATCCCAACCTGTTGCCTTTACTGCTAAGAGCTAGGAGGTAAAATGTCATGCATCACTTTGAACCTCCCTGCCATAACGCAATTAAATCAAGGCTGTGAATCACATTTCACAGTCAGTTTAGGGGTAGCTGAAGTTTAAGCTCTCTGCCTCCCTCCTCACTGCCATATCTAAAGTAGGTGTGTAGCTACCCCTGCACTACAGCTCACAGCCTCTGGATTAATGTAAATCACCACCAGCACATTAATGCCCTGGGTTTCAGCAGTCTTGGTTTAATTGCCTACGAACCTGAAAATGTGGTTATATAATTTGATATTGCTGTCAAAAGTGCTGGTCTCATCCCTCTCCCTGCCCAGGGCTGTGCATTTGCAGGGAGTTGCTCTGGATGAAGCCTCATCATTTATTTGGCTGCATCAGCAACACACTGGATAGAGCTCCTCTGGCTCTACCTGCCATGCTGGGAGCACTGCTACTGGGACATGGCAGGCATCTGGGGCAGAAGGCAGTGCAGACTTAGGTTGTCATAACCTAGCTATTAAAATACTTTCCTTATTTGATAGTTTTAGAGGTCAACACCAAAGCAGCCCTTTTTGTCTGAAGAAGCTGTCTCTCTGTGATGTGTATTTCAGGCAAAGTCCAAGGCCAAAGTGCACAGGGCTTGTGCATATTACTGTCAAGGACACACACAAAAGATATTTTTGTGGTTCTTTTTTTGTAGTGTCTGAGGAAATAATACTCTTCCAGATGAAAAATCAAAACAGTCACTCGCGAAATCTTGTAGAAACTTCATTTTCCTCAGCTTCAAACGTTCAATAAAAAAATCACTGTTGCCAGAAAAACAAACAACACACATTAAGCCTTTTTATCACCATGTCTAATGTTCTACTAACTGTGAAATCACATTTTCCAGGATGAACTGTCTCAATACACTTCTGATATATCCTGGTAGTGCTCAGTGGCCACTTGAAAGAGGAATTCTGTCACAGCTGTAGACAGCAGGCAGAAGTCAACTGTCTGGAGGACAGCACCTGACACGTGCCTCCATCCACAAGCATACAAGCACTGGTTTCAAATAGTTACCTATCCTCCAGTTCAAAACAATCCAGTTCTTCCAGAAAAGGTTTTGTTTTTTGAGGGGATTTATCTCCCTGCTCCCTAAGATTCATATGCAATATATAATCTTTACTGTTAACACTTGTAAAAACAACTATTACCTGATACGTACATCATCAACAGACAAAAAAATACATATATCTGAAGAAAGGTAAGCATTGTTATCTCTACTTACTCTTGGGAAAATTGAGGCATGGAGAGTTGGTGGGACTGTTCAATGAACACCAAACGTATTCATAAAGGAAACCAGATCTCCCCACTGAATGTTTCACCTACCAGGGCATATTTCTTCATCTTCATAACCATCCCATGACGGATAGTTTCCTACTTTAAAGACAGTTGTGATAGCAAGAAAGAAAGACTGTGGTTTGCATGGGTAACCATGTGAAGACAGTGGAATAGCAGAAATAGGATGCAAATTCTCAAGAGTGTAGAGAAAAGAGTATTGGGGTGGAAAGAAGAGAAGAAATCCCCAGCAGCAGCAACACCAGTGTTCTTGTGTTAGCTTTTTATCTTGGGTTACGGTACAACTTCCTGATACAAAAATAACACAAACTGCAATTCTGGAGTCCATTTCAGTTGATTTCAGTTTTTTAAGATGAGTACATGGAAACCAGGCTAAAGGGTGTGATGTGTTTTGTTTTGGATCATGGAGAACCGTTGTCCACGACTGCTAAGTTCTTCATGCTTAGGAAGGAAGTGGTTAGAAATAGTAAAAAAAAATTAAATTCTTATAAAATTCTGGGATTTAACCTTAGACGAGTCTGTCCTGGATCATAGCAAATAGACATCAAGACAGTTTTTCTATTCCTTTTAGATATTGCTAATATGATATTTAAAAGAAAATAACTAAAGCAATGCTCCATTGCATGAGGTGCTTTAGAGCCAAGAAGTTAATCAGAGATCTTGACCCAAGAATCTCATAATTAGAAAAAAAAAAAAAAGAAAAAAAAAGAAAAAAGAAGAAAAAAGAAGAAAAAAAAAAAGAAAAAAGAACAAATGGGAAAAAAAAAACTTATATTTATCCCTTGTTTTGCTTTCCCTGTTTTCTGAAGCAGACAAGCTGTTTTCCCGTATATTTTCACAAACCCAAAACCCAAAGGTATTACTTTTCTGACTCCTTTGTATTCTGGGAATGTTGTTTTGAGATGTCTGGAACTATTCCTGAATTTTCTACATCTGTTGAATTCAACACATTTTTTTCTGCAGAAATAACAAAATGTTGAAAAATTTCTGAAATGTTGCAGTGCTTCAGCATAATAAATTTTATTATGTGTTCACATAATAAAAACAAATGAACTTGAGTCTGAATCAACCTTAATTTCATGGAGATACACAGCAAAAGTTTTAAATAGCCTTTCTTCTTGTTGAGACAACTCAAGTTCCAGTCATCCTCCAAATTACTGACTGTGACTATATAAGAAGCAGGGTGACAGGTGCTAGGAGTCTGAAAATGGCACAAGAAAACCCACATTCATTTCCCTATCTGCTGGATTATAAAAGCAAGGACAGATCCTACAGCTTTGTCTTTCTCAGGGAAAAATAAAATATAAAGTAATAAAAAAAAAAAAAAAAAAAGAAATCCAAATCTCAGGTCTTTTTATTAGAACTAATGGGTAGATGTCGTTACTGAGCTCCAAAACTGCAGTTCAATATGTGCTACAGTATGATGCAAGATGCAGGTGTTGGACTCTACCATAATTCTTTGCCATAGGTACATCTGCTAAACCCTGTGAACTAAACCAGTGGACTTTCTGCAGCAATGTGTTACAACAGGAATTAGGTATCTGCCTTGTGGTCCCGACAAACTGTCTTCTCACCGAGCCCACAAAGTGACTTTCAAAAGCCAAGCTCAAAATATTTTACTAATAACCAACAGATTGTAAACCAGGAAAACAGCTTTCTAGGCACTTTACGATTAGGTCAGGGTGCATGAGAATGGGCTGTCTGGGGAGCATATGAATCGTTAGCAGTGGACGTCTTCCAGAACAGCTTTGACAAGAATAACTCAGATAAAGTTGGTCCTGCCTTGGGAGGCAGATGTACTGGATGACCTTTTGAGGGCCTTTCCAACACTATGATGCTATGACTTTGAGAAATCAAATGACTTCTTTCAGTGATTCCTCCAGGGAGTTTAGGACAGACCTAACCACTCAATTTCCTTGCAGTAAATTGTAAGTCATATGTCTTCCTTTCACTCTGCAGTTATACTAAAACTGCAGCATATAATTTGCACACTCCCTTTAACATCACTACTGCTGAGAAACCTTATCACCTAACACCCTAATGCCATACCTAATAATGATTCACATCTTCTTTGTTCTCCTCAGTAACGTTGCATTTCATAATCAAGTCACAACCATTCTATTCTAATTTATCACTGGAGAAGGAAGAGTTTTGCTGCAAGAAGCATTTAGTTGTGCTATTTCTGAGGAAATAATCAAAGAGAACCAAGGAGCTCAGTAGAGCTGAGAGATAGATATCTGCTTCCAACACTCCTGTTCTGATGTTCTGAACTTCTGAGCCATTTGTCAACTCAAAGTGTTTGAACATGATCCAGGTGATGAGAGCAACAGCACAAATCCAATCTGTGCGGCATCTTCTTAGCATTGTGACTCCCATGCAGGCAATGATGATCATGATAACCTTTTTCATACAACACCTGCAGAAGTGCTTGAATCAGAGACTACCTTGAAATAGAAAGTGACACTTCAGATAAAGCAGTGAATCAGAAACCTCAGTAGATAGTAAAACTATTTCCAGAACTGCAACAATTTACAGAGAAAAATCAATTAGTGGGTGTGGGTTGGAAGGAGATGAATCTCTTGGAGAAGAGCTAACTTTCTTTAGTGTTTACCCACAGAAAGCTAGTGAGCCACATATAAAGCATCAAATTCTGCTCTCCTTAAAGTATGCTAATGCCTTGTACCTACCTCTATATCTGCAGGAGTGAAAGAGAATCAGATTTAGCTCATACATCCAATTTTAGTGCACAATTATGTATGAGTAGTGGAGAATTTTCAAGACCAATTTTAAAATATCACAATCATATCAGTGAGATGGTCAAAAGAAATCAAAAAAATACAGGCTGTACCAGATAGAAGATATTTTGGTAGCTGAAAGGTTGAAGTAGTGTGTGTGTTTTCTGGCAGATTATGTCTAGAAATACTTAATTCCCTAAAGCATTTACATATAGTGGAAGGTTTAAACAGTCCACTTCAGATTTAGCTAAGTAGACTGACGATATAATCTGAATTCAACCTGGGCATAACCTTAATAAATTCTCCAAAATGCTGTCAGGTTTCACCTGGGCTGAACACAGTGCTACAGTAGAGCAGATAATTTTATCATTCCTTCTTACTTGAACATCCTGTTTCCTATAAATGTGTATCAAGCACTAAAGTTCATATATATAAGGTATAAAAACTTCAAATTTTCCACATTTTTTAAAGCAAAGTAAGCAAAATTTAGTTTAAAAATGCCTTCAGGCTAGTCAGTAGTAAGGAAGGAATATAATTATGCTGAAATACAAAGTTACACTTACAATACAAATTTGGTTGTTTGACACAGGCGCCTAAAGCAGTAGCAGACTAAACTTCAAATTTCTGTAAAATCTCCTTTGATATTAAATATTTTTGGTTATCCTGTTAGGGTCATTACTCTTCTACTTGGGCATCAAATCTTCTAATGGAAGAATTCATATTGTAAAATCATGGAGAAGTATCACTTCTAGTACTCAAAAACAGATGAGACAGTTCTCTTTTCTCCAAACTCACCATGAGATGTATCATTTTTTAATTAGTTTATTGTACTTTACTGCTAAAAGCTACTTTTCATAGTAGCTTCAGAGACAGATTTTTTTATTTATTTATTTATTTTGGACTCTGAATTCCCACAGTGAGGCAGGAACCTCACTTCAGCAGAACATTTGCTTGTATGCATGCTCACAGCAGCTTCCCTCTTTCCCTATTATTTGTCAGCTTTTTGTTATTAAGTTACTGCACGTGTTTTGCCTAGTATGCTTTCTTTCTAACTTATTTTAAAATAGCTGGTTAGCATCTTTTCTGCCAACCAGACCACCCCTGTTTAGAAAGCTCTCTGTTATTCTTTTCACAAAAATTTGTCTGAAACCATTTTCATCAACAGCAACTGCCAAGCCATCTCCATTCCAGCATAGGCTTGGGGCACGACTGAATGTGAGTTGGTTGGAAAGAGACTGACGTGACAGAGCCAGTGCACTTTTGTTGCTCTAAATCCTTCAGATAAGCTAATCCAGCAGGAGATAACCCCCATGCCCATGGCAGAGAGAGTACTGAGCCAACCTTCATCCACCCCCCCTCACTCCCACCAACTTCCCCAGCGACTGTTTTAGCTGACAACCGAACTGTTGGGTATCTTTTCGCTTTGAACACTGCCAAAAAGTTAGAGCTTTCAAAAAACCAAACAGATATTGCATCCAGAGAGCTCATGCCTCTAGCTCCTCTCAAAAGCATGATCCTATTGCCTTGAGCAAGGCTCTGCTGCAGGTAGGCTGGGGAGGGCTGCAGGGCTGGAAGCTGCCTCATCAAAGAAATAAGCAGCTGGGATGAAAACCATTTACCCTTCTTCCCTCTCTAGTTCCTATTAAAACTTTTTTTTTTTTTTTTGAAAATGCACTTCCCACAGAAAAACCTCAGCTAAATAAACCAGACTGCAATTAAATAATAATAATAATAATAATAATAAAGAAAAAGAAGGAAACCTACCCTTTATTTTTAGTCTAAATTCCAAAGTGATCTTGACTGTGTTATTTTTACCCCAGCAGTCTAGATTTTGTTTAGCATTGTATTGATTGGGCAGTATTTGATGAAAGGCACTTGTGGTCTCTGGGTCTCTCTTACATTTTTGTCATTGGTTCATCTTTCACTAACAAGTTTGGAACATTCTCTTTATCTTTTATCCCTAGAATGTCATAAAAAGCTGCATTTTAACCATTTCTCTTCCATTTCTCTTCCTTCACTGAAAAAAGTTCTCTCTGTTTTTAACAATTTTTGACAGTGTAAACTAAGTCCAAAAATCACTTTGAACCTATATAGGCAGGAGTAACTCTATGTTTTTCTTTAAATATTTGCAAACTTTAGCTTAGGAGCTGATTTCTTGTTATTTAGGTTCACTCTTGAATGCTCTGGATTGAGCGTTCATTCAGTGCTGCATACATTCATTTTCTGTAGGTTTCAGTCAGTCATCATACAAAGGAGTGGCTGCTCTTAACAAAGAGCATGACACCCAAAATAAAGCAAGGTAAGTCTTTCTCAAATGAAAAAAAATTTTACCAGCAATGTGTCCTAAAGCTTAACTTCTAAATGTTTGCTTGGGTAATAAGTATTCCACTTTTCAGAAGCGTCTCTCTTTTTTGCCAAGTATGTATGGATTCTAGAGCTAAATCCAGTTTTTGACAAAACATAGTACAAAGTCCTTCTAGGATTAGTGCAAATCACACCAGCCCAGGTACCAGGATATAGAAAGTGTTAGAGAAAAATGTTCAAAGCATGCAGCACTGAGAGGTGTGAAAGGATAAGGAAACCTCCAACAGACAGGTAACACCCAACAGAAACCAATACGTTTAGGCCGATAATGAGCTGTCCTGAAGACCCTCACTCAAAAAAGCCAGTTCTGAGCTGTCATATAGGGCCTGGAGATTGGAAAACATAGATAAGTAAAACCACCAACAGCTCGGGACTGGGCATGGGAACTGCAATAGCTATAGGGCTTAAGATGGTGCTGGGTTGAGGAGACAGCAGGGGAACAGCTCTCCAGGGATGGATTTGCTACCTCACTGACACAAACATGCCAGACTTGGGACAGGCTCTTGCTGCCATAACAAGGGGAAGGGGAAAGAGGAAGGTCAAAACTCAGAGCCCAGAGTGGTGTTTGTGATGGAGGTGGACAACGTTCCTTCCCCTACGGGTAGCTGTCACCCTGAATTCTACTCTTTCTTCAGAAACTACCTCAAGCCTGGCTGTCCAAGGCACTGGTGTTTGTAAATGTACACAGAAGGACCGTGGCCACTTCCCCACCCTGACATGTACCACAGTATCCCTTGCCAAGAAAATATTGAAACAACACCCATCTAAACAGTGATATGTCAAGGAAACTGCCATTAGTTCATCAAACTAAAGTGATGGCTGTGCAAGAAGCAAGGAGGATTCAGAGAGAGAGGGTGGAAAACTCCCACTGTGAACACTACTGGCATTAGTACATGCCACTGATGAGTTCATGGCAGCTGCAGGTTTTCACCTACAGATGAAAGATGAGAGAGGGACACTCTCAAGCTTCCAGAAGACTGCTTATTCTGAATGGCAAAATAAATAATATACTTTTTATTATTTATTTTTTAGAAGAGGAGAAGAAATTAAAATAGACAGAGTTGTGAAATGAAGAAGAAAATGTTCATTGTGTCGAATAATTAAAGAGCCTGAAATCACATCGAGGATGAAAAGGGAATTCAAGCAGGAAAATTTTATACTCAGAATAGTAAACAAAGGCGTGATTCTAATTTCAGACAGGCAGTCACCCACCACTGGACAACATATGAAAAAACAGATCAGCTTTTACACATTTGGCTGGTACAAGCTTCAGAGTGATGTGATCTGAGTTGTACCTAAACCATGACAGTGAGGCTGGAAAACACTAAAGGCAATGGTTTAAGGCATTGTCCTTTTAACACAAATGAGCTCAGTACAAATCTTACAGAGAACAAGTAAAAATTAATTAACTTATGCTTTGTTTAGCAAACTCATGATTGAATTTAATGTACAGGGCTATAATTATCAGCCTCCACTCTGGAGATGATCAGTGAAGGAGCTGACAGGCCTGTGTGAGACATTTTCCATTTATTTAACTATTGCTATCTGAGCACATTGCAGTATGTCCATAATGGACTTCTTTGTTCTCACAGCTCTCTTTTGTGGCTGATAAATGTTGCCTCTGTTTTCCAGTTGGGACCTTAAGGTTGAGGTCTACTCCAATGATAGAGTGGGTATTTGCAGGTCTGAATGTCACCAAAAGCTTGTCTGCTGGTGTGAAGCTCAGAGTCTTGCAAGCTGGAGCACTCACTCAGGAGGAAAGCCTAAGACCAACCCTTCCCTGATGCAGCCAAGTCCCTTCTCCCAGGGCTCCCAAACCCAAGGGTTCCCAAGCTCAAGGTTTCCCAAAACCCATGGCAGCTGCTTCCAGGGGACGATACCACAGGTCTGCTCACTCTAGCTTGCCACCAGCTGCCCAGGAGAGGTTGGAAAGAACTCTTTTTTCCTCCTGGATCCTCACATTACAAAACAATGTGCACAATTAATTATGAAATTAAAAGACAATTATAGTGGCTGTTCTTAAATTAGCAGTCATCCCTTAATTTTGGCCTTCCTTAGCTGGTGTATGCCTGATCACATAATCCTAGTGATTATTTCAAATAGATTTTGTGGGTGTAATATGAATATACACTGTTTCATGCCATTTATAGCTTATATGACCATAAAGGACCACTGTCATCTAGACTGACTCCAACCATCTGCCATACTACCATCACATAATCCCATCCAAAAATTTCTATATGCACACCCTAACTATTAAATAGGACACTTCTTTCATCTCATTGACACTTCAAACATTTTGCTCCTCTTCTGGAAGCTAACATTGTGTTTGGAGCCTGGGTTTCCCATCCTCTTCAATGGTAGCCTGCATAGCCCACAAAGTACTTTTTTCCTGTGTGGGAGGCTTGGCAGAATCTGGTTTAGTATAACATTAGGCACAGTGTTGCAGGATGCAGGCAGCTCATTTACCAGCCTGAAAATGTGATGTTCATCTTACCACTTCACAGAGAGAAACAATATGCTCAGCCTATTAAAGAAAAAAAAAAAAAAAAAAAAAAAAAAAGATGGGGGGGAAGCTGCAGAAATGAAGAATATGGAGAAAGCTTTTTGAAAAAATACTTCTAATATGACTCAGAAAACAAATACTTGAATGCTCATTCATAGCTTTGTCATCTTGTGCTTCTGTATTTAAAATGTGGTCTCTCCTTACAGTTTTAACTATACTGCTTGTCTCTAACTAAAATTGCAAACACCCAGCTCTGTCTTAAAACCATGATGCATTAACTATAAAGACAAGAACTTAGACATGGAGCTGTCTCCAAACATGTCATCCAGTTTGTCCTGTCCCCCCATGCACTGCTTGTAAACTGATACAGAAAAGCAACTCAGAAATTTAGGAGCTTGAGTACCACCTCAGAGGGTGACATCTGAGAACAGGGAGAGAAAACAGAGATCCTGAGTTGCCTCTGGACGTTGGGTGTTGTTTGCTTTTCGTCTTTGGAAACCACATGGTGGCAAACACATTGCCATGTTCCTTCCTCCATATTTATAGCAAATTGTCTCTGATATCCTTTGTTTTCTGCCCTCATCTTTCCTCCAGAGGCTGATTCCAGGGAGAGGTGATCATGATTTGATTTGCACAAAGCAAAACAAGGGCTCAGATTATTAGCCCAATCACCGAAAAAAAAAAAAAAAAATGCTAGTCAAGGATGTGGAATTTAATTTTTCATTGCATAAAATGTATTTATAATTAAAACCAATGTATCCACTGTGTGTTTTTCAAGTGCTACTTCCAGAATATTAGCACAAACTGTGTTCAAAAAGTGGCAGAATATAAGGCACACCAAGACAAACCAATGTAAGTATCTAGGAACCACATAGGATGCTGGAGGACATTTCCAGCAGAAATGCAGTGATTTAGAAGCATAAATTCTGTTCCTAAATCATTTAAGATTGTTTTTAAATCTCCTATTTTTATCTTTATGGTCAAAGTAATTTTTTTCTGTGCCTTTTTTAATCTTTTCTCCTCAGAACAGTACCACAAATAAATATTTAGTGTGCCAGTATGTTGCTAAATTATTCATGCTTTAAACTCATAAATGGGAAAGACAATCTTCCTGACTTTGCATGCTCTCCTGAATAGATTAGTTATTCATTGGTGATTTTATTTTCATATGCATCTTATTTTTCTGTCAGTGCTAAGCAGAGTTGGAACATGGGGGGAGAACTGACAAAATATTTTAAAGGTATTTAATTTCACCCTACTTTTCATTATTCACAAACAAAACCTGTTAGCTAGACTTACATGAAAACAGTTTGGATGGTTTTAATGCTCATGAAATTAAGGTGATGATGATTAAACGCTGCCATCTTTTCTCAGTGGACAAGGTGACACCTAAGAGCCCTATGGTGATGTATGCTTCTCCAGGGCTGAGTGCTGGTCACACACCAAACGTATAGGTCTCACCTGCCCAGGTGTATTGGGTTTACATGGCAAGGTTTTGGCAATGTGGGGCTGCAGGGGTGGTTGCTGTATGCAGAGCCCAGCAGCTGCCCCATGTCAGATCAGAGGCAATTTCAACCCACTCCAGAGGGACCTGTCACTGGCCAGAAGTGAGCCAGTAAGAGAAGTCGTTTGCACCTCTGTGATATTAGATTAGATTTAAGAACAGGGGAAAAACCTGCTGCACAACAGCAGCTGGGAGAGTGAGGAGTGAGACCAAGCCATGCAGCCCCCAAGGTGAGCGCAGCAGGAGGGCAGGAGGTGCTTCAGGCACGCAGCACAAGTTCCCCTGTGGCCTGTGGAGAGGCCCCTGGGGGAGCAGGCTGTCCCCCTGCAGCCCATGGGTCCCACACAGAGCAGATCTCCACGCTGCAGCCCGTGGAGGAGCCCCCAGTGGAGCAGGTGGATGTGGCCTGGAAGAGGCTGCAGCCCGTGGAGAGGAGCCCATGCAGGAGCAGGCCCCGGGCTGGAGCTGCAGCCCGTGGAGAGGAGCCCACGCAGGAGCAGGGGGTCTGGGGGGAGCTCCCGCCCGTGGGGGACCCGTGCTGGAGCAGTTTGCTCCTGGGGGATGGACCCCGTGGTACGGAGCCGTGTGGGAGTACTTCTTGAAGAGCTGCTGCCTGTGGGCAGCCCCCGCAGGCTCAGTTCGGGAAGGATGGCATCCCATGGGAGGGACCCCACGTGGAGCAGGGGCAGAGAGGGACCATGAGGTAGCGGCGGGGACGAAGCCTCACAAACTGACCACAGCCCCCAGTCCCTGTTCTCCTGAGTCACTCGGGGTGAGGAGGTGGAAGAGGGTGGATGGGGGAAAGGTGTTTTCAGTTTCTTTTTTAGTATCTTGCTGCTCTAGTTTGTTAGTAATAGTTAATAAATGACATTAATCACCCTATGCTGTCTGTTTTGCCTGTGACAATAATTGTTGAGTGATCTCCCTGTCCTTATCTCAACCTTTGAGCCCTTTTCATCACATTTTCTCCCTCTTTCCCTTTGAGAAGGGGGAGTAAGAGAACGGTTGTGGTGGAGTTCAGCTGCCCAGCTGGGTAAAACCACCACACCAGTGGAGCTGACATTAAGATGGGAGACAGGGAAATGGAACAATCAAGAGACAGCCCCTTGTGAGGGATGTTAAATTAAATGCATGTGTCAAAAAGAGTCACCTTCCCATGGTGTGCTCCAGAGGTCTGTTGGGAGCTGCAGCCTTCTTGCTATAGAAATTAAATGGGTTCAATGAACATGAAAGTAATGGTCCTTCCTTTGTCAGAAGGGCACTGTATTGTTCTCTATTCTATTACAGCTTAAGTTTTGTTTACAAGTAAAGAGTTCTTGTTTATTTGCCTTTAGCAAATGACTTTTATAATCCAACCTGAACAAGAAAGGCAAATTGGACCATCCTGACAGAAACATTAGCAAAAGATTCAATCTGGTAATGCTATCAACAGGATGAGAAATGCCAAGAGTTAAACTGAGTTAATTCTGTCAAAAGAAATAAATAAGAGCTAGTGAAAGGTGTTGATATTAAAGGGAAAAAGAAGAAACAAGACAGGGCCAGTATGGATTGGGAGGGGACTAAAGCCCTGGACAAAACATGAAATGAGCATTGTGTTTCTTGTTTTAGTAAGGAGGAAGATTTAGGATGGTTGGTAAAAACTAGGCAATCAGGAGAATGGAACATATGAAAAAGAGTAGAGTCATGTTCCAGGCAGAAGCCAAGTCCAGAGATCTTAGTATCCTCAGTGAACTGAGAAATCTCCAACCCAGAATGATGGAAAAAAATAATACATAAAATCCAACTTCTATAGCCAGAACTACAAAAAGCTTGATTTGGAATAGTGCCAATATGACTGGAAAATAGATGACATGGCAGGGAAATGGCAGAACTCATCAAGAAAATAGTCACTGTGAAACTGATGACCAAGGTAGTACCAGAATTAGAAACTGAGTAGACGTGTTAGTATCTGTATTGCTACATCCTGTGGAGATGAAGAGTGGGTTGGCTGGACCATAGCCTGAACAGCTGAATGGCTGACTGACCTCAGCTGGCATCTTCTCGCAGCGCTGCACTGCAGTGTGTCCAGTTCCAACATGGGTCACTGCTGGCCACTGTTTCCTCTGTACTATATTCTGTCTCACAGTTTGACATAATATAATTTGAGACAAAAAATTTGCAGTGAAATCACTCTTCCAGCTTTGGAAATGTCCCTAGAATGAGGTATCAGTTTCAGGTTGCAAATTCTTGAGGACTAAGCCTGTCATACAGAATTTGCTTATATTCAGTTTGTTTGGCATTTGCCAGTGCAGTTCAGTCCCAGCAGTTCCACAGTCGTGGTTTGTGGGACTCCAGAAGCCTCAGGCACAGCTGGCTGGCACATCTGTGTCTGCAAACCTTTCACCGAGGGCATGAATGGGGGAGATGCAATCAGGTCTATGAGACACTATGAGAGCTGCCAATGGGCTGTGGTCAGGAAAGAATGAGAAACCCTTCCCTGAAACCTGTAAAATAAATGAGAAGGTGTCTTACTTTGAGTTTCTCGAACTGGGGAATTTTGTTCTGATTAATTTTACATTACTAGCTTCAGAAATAAGCCCCTTGTTCTCAAGATCAGAACCCAGAAGTTATGTAAAGAGATCCCAACTGCAGTGCAAGATACCTGAAAACTCATAATCCTGAGTAAAGACCTCAAAAGACCCTGGCACTGAAAACTATAACCTTTAAAAACTGAACAGAAGGATTACCTCACAGGGAAGGTAATTGCTACTAGAGAGGTTACCCTCAGGCACTCCAGTTAGTTTATTTTCAATATTAACCTTCTCTTCCAGGTGTGCAGAAAAATGGCTGTAATTTAAGATTAAGGAAACATACCTTTGGTGACAATGGATTAGAAATACCTATTCTAACAAGTAGTAAATGCTCTTCCTATCAGTTCACTCTGGACTAGTATAAGTGCAGCTCTCAGGCAGCAAAGGGGATATATAACAAGAAAATGAGGCTGAGGGACCTTACCCCTAAGTTGTACCCAGAAATCAAGAACTGAGCCAGACCACCAGGTCTGGTGGCTCGAGAGGAAATAGGAAAAAAAATGGTTGCTAGTAAACATGGATTTTGCCAGAGAAGTTGTATCTGTAATAGCAAAAAGTACAGTAAAAACAGCACAGTCACTTACATTTTATGATATTTCATATTCTGAAACATGGACTGGCCCAGCAAGACAGGTGAAAGAAACCGAGATTATATTTTTCTCTGGTGCAAGGAAACAATGTCCATTAGGGTATGATATTTGACGACTTACAGAGAGAAAAGTTACATCAGATTTGAAAAATCAAACCTGCAGTGTGCGAGCTCTTACCCTTCAAGCACTGCCATTGACAGCAATAAATGTTTCAAATGAGAAAATATGTATTCTCATATAACAACCTCAAGTTGCACCAGGGGAGGTCTAGATTGGATATCAGGAAGAATTTACCCATAGAAAGGGTGGTTATGCACTGGAACGGATTGCCCAGGGAGGTTATAAAGTTACCATCCCTCGAAGTGTTTAAGAGATGTGTGGACATGGTGCTTAGGGACATGCGTTAGTGGTGGGCTTGGTAGTTAGGTGGATGGTTGGACTTGGTGATCTTAAGGGTCTTTCTCAATCTAAATGATTCCATGTTTCTATGATTCCAGCCATTCAGAAATGGAGCTGAAGTGTGGACCATATTCCAGTCTTTACAGCTTTTTACCAACCCTCCTCCCTTCTACACCCCTTTCCTCAGGGAATTTGAAGGAGCCCTCTCCTTGAAACCAGCACAAAGTAGGACTGGCACAGGATCTGGCACTTGCATCTTTCAAACAGAACAAAAAAAAAGCCCTACCTCACTCTAGAAGTGCAAAGCAGAGTAGACAAAAATAACACAGAAGTGAAATATGGAAATAGAAGGAGATTTTGCTGACTTAAAAAGGAATATTTAAGAATATTTTTGGCACAGTAGATGGGTGCAGAATTTTAGAAAGACGATTTTGAGACAAGTGGAAAGAATCTGAAGTTTGATAGTTACCCCACTTTCTAAAAACTGTAAACCAGTTTCCAGTAATCAAAAAAAAAAAACAAAAAACTTGCAAACACGACATGACCTGCGCATGGATGTGTTTCCATCAGAGCGCCTGCCCAAGCCTGCCTCTTTGGCTCAAGCACTGCAGAGTTCCCCGAACACAACTCGAACTTGGTTGTGGCTGGGACGATGAGTCCTGTCTGTGCCATCACTGACAGTAAAATGTATTCTCCTTTACCATTTGAAGGCTACTCTGTCTGCTGCAAGAGATAACTCAGGTTTTGGCTGCTAATGCACCTCAGAGGCAATTTATTGTAGTCAGAGTGTGCCTGGGGAGCTCAGTTTCCAGCAGTAATGTGTTTCTGCCCAATGTTTTTAATGATTTTTAATACACTAGGATTACTTGGAGCAGGCACTCCACAGGCACTCTCCTGTAAGCTCACATCTTCCATGCTGGCTCCCAGGTGCTCAATTTGAGCCTGTATTTGGAAAAACTCTACTAAAATGATGTTTTCCTACTGTCCTGAGAAGGTCCTACAGTTACAGAAACTGAGTGAACCCAAGTTTTTTGGCTGTCCAGATGATCAGATGGATGTGCAGCTGTACAGATATATGACCATCACCCACCCACAAAACACTGCCCCCACCTTGATGAAAAATTGTGTGTTCCTATTGGGAACCAGGCATAACAATACAATCAGTAGCAATAAAGGCAATCTGTCAGGCATTGGCCTCTCCTTTAAGAACTGCCACACATTCTGCACACAT
The DNA here is from genome assembly GCF_009769625.2 of Cygnus olor. Lineage (NCBI taxonomy): Eukaryota > Metazoa > Chordata > Aves > Anseriformes > Anatidae > Cygnus > Cygnus olor. The sequence continues at coordinate 7,951,505 of NC_049170.1, read as the reverse complement.
CTGTTAATTATACATAGTGCTTTCAAGACTTAAAAAGCATTGAACACTGTTTGCTGTTTTAGATGGATTAGCTGAGTAAAAAAAAGTGTTAAACGAGTTTCCTGTATCACACATTGGCACA